>NC_090932.1:1085048034-1085351064 GCF_040938575.1 Ambystoma mexicanum
TTACAAAAAACACAAGAGTCATCTGTCTATACAGTAGGACATACAATAGGGAGAGTGGAAATTTTATCAATCCTACTTTCACAAGAGAAAAATTCGACTATGGCGGCTATAATTAGACGCTGTTAGAGAAAAGGAGTGTCGACATGTTTCGGCCAAAGGTCAGATTGGACGCGTTCTCAGGTGTCCATTCAGGAATAAGTAAAGTGGCCATCTTCAGGACAAAGAATTTCTTTATAGTGAAGCTGATGTGTGGTTTAGAAGAGACATCATGGATCTAAAAAGACATATGCATAAATGATTAGTTGGACAAAATGCATGGGTTTAAAAGAGTTGCAATTGGCTTCTATTAATATTGTCTAAATGGTTTGCAATGTTTAAAATGTTTAAAAATAGACAGTACACAGTCTACAACCTATACAAGTTATGAGTTCTGTTGTGACCTTGCAAAATGGGATAACTTAAGACAGACAAACAAATCATAGTTGAGTGATAGAAAATTCGGAAACAATCTCTTAATTCCACTGGGTCGGGTGTGATGGAGCAGATCCAAAATTTCATCCGTCTCAGGATTAATTAACATACGTCTGGCGGCACACTGGCAGCATAAATCGTAGATTCAATGGCAAAAGTTCACCACGTCCTATTTATGAAACATATTGAATTATATTCACATTTTATTAAGTATCAACTGTGTATGATTATTTATATAGGAGAAGATCCATATATGCTATGAATGGTTATTATTACAAACCCTCAAACGGGGGTATGTCAGCCAAATTTTTTTAAACTGAACTGGAATAAACTTGCAGTTAGTTCACTTACCAATGCCCTTTCCGCGTTAACACTGCGTCTTTGATTCTACAGAGAAACTGAGTGGAAAGGTCAAAAGGTGTCCACAAGGGAGATGGAGGTAAACGCCCCTCTGTAGATGAAGACAGAACGGGGGCGAACATAATAAATTACTCGTATAACACACCGGGGTGTGCAACAATGTTACATAATGGATGTGCGCTGTGTGGTTTTACCTCAAACAGCTTGTGAAATGCCGTAAGCGGGGAACTAATCACCTCTTTTATTAGTCACGCTTGGAAACACGGGCGGCTGAGCATCAAAAACAAGATACTGGACAGGTTGTTTGAAAAGTGTGTCCAATATGTGACGATGGCACGGGGTCCATAGAGATCTGGCAAAGTGATTTAAGTAGAAATGAGAAAAAGCGAATTACATCTCCGTGTCATCTTTTAAAGAAAAAGGGTGCTTGCATGACACTCTGGTGTAACCAGCATCTGTGCACTTGGTGCAAGTCTAAGGAAAGGCTCGAGTAGAGCACGTAGTAAAGGACGGCTGGAAAAGCATGCTTACCTGAGCCTCGGACGTTCACAAATCACTCGTCAACTTCGGGTGCTGGCTCAACTCCAACTGTGGAGAGCGCAAACAGATCGATTTAAAGGACGTGTGCTGACGTAATTACTAGTTCAGTGCACTGGAAGCATATGACCTAAGTCATGTGATCTCACGTATGCTGAAGTGTATAGCTTAAAGGTATACTCCCCATATGTAAAATGCTGTTTTACTTACATATAGTGAAAGAATATTACATGGCAAACGTTGTTGCCCAAAACTGTTACTAAAGCAATGGCGTATTTCAAGGGAAGGGTTGAGTACATTTCAAAAGCCCGAAACGCTCGCAGTGATGAAATTCTCTGTTATTCTCAGAATGAGAGAACGGCTGCGGCAGTCGCCGAGGAAACAAAAGAGGTTTCAATGGAATTAAAGAAGCCAAAAAAAACAAAAATGCCTTAATGTGGTAGAAAACACTTTTTTTCAAAATGCCTCCGTGTAGTAAAAGACACTTTTATTCCAAAATGCCTTTGTGTGGTAAAAAACACTTTTATTCCAGAAGCGGCATGACAGTAAATATTATCATCCGACCAACGATGGACAAAGCTGGAAGCGAGGTCAAAAAGGTTATTGGGTGCCACAGCTATTTAGGATAGGAGGCTATTCCATTCAATGGATGAGTTTAAACCTTGATTTACCGCATTGAGGTTATAAATCCATCTTTCTTCTGCCAGACTTAATGTTAAATCTCTATTCCCCCCTCTTGGTGAGGATGGAATTTTTTGGATGACAAACCATGTTAACTCTGTATGTTTGTGGTTGGCTGATGTATAATGGGCTACCAAAGGTTTCTTTTCAGTTTTATTTTTAAGACAGGATCTGTGTTCACAGATTCTTTGTCTTATCATTCTACTAGTTTTTCCTATGTAGAGTAAATTACAGGGACATTTTATGCCATAGACAACCCACTCAGAGGCACAGTTTGAAAAGAACTTAAGATTCCAAGTCATCCCATTGAGATCCAGTGTTTTACAATTGTTTGTCAAGGAACATACTGAACAATGGCCACATTTATAGTGGCCAATAACTGGCGGAAGATTCCAAAGGGTTGTTTGGATCGAGGGAGTCAGTTCTTGGGATAAGTATCTTGCAACTTTTTTTGCTCTTACGTCACTAGGTCCATGCTTCTCCGTTACATCATACGCTAGCTTCCAGTTCAGCATCGGGTGATTTTTAAAACTCTTTGTAATGTCTTTCATTGCCATTTTAACCCTCCCCTAGTTTCCTCAGGAGATATGCTCCTCCTCATCTTTGTGTGGGGCTGTGAGACCTCCTTGTCCTTGTCATTCCTAAGTTTCGTGCTTTATGTGCCTTCTCTGTACTTGCTCTTTCTTTTTGTAACTCTTTCCAACCTAATTTAGGATCTCTAACTACTCTTGCTGTCTTTTGTGGGAAACTTGAAGACCATTTGCTTCTCCCAGGCTTTTGGCAATTGACTGATATACCTTTGTTCAAATAGAGTTGGCAGTTTTGACTGGTGAAAGCCATTAAAGCACAATGGGCCTCATTATGAGCATGCCGGCCCCGTAACTACGGTGTCGGTAAGCCTACCGGCACTGTTGTTACCGGACCGGCACACTCCAAGTCTGCCGGCGGCTGCCGTCCTGCCCACCACGTCTGACCTGGTGGGTTGGACGGCACCCGCCCGCAGACTTTCCAGGAAGCACCAGCACCATTATTGACGGTATTGGTGCTTCCGTCATCCCCATTCCCATTGAGTCCTCTGGTATTCAATGGGAATGGGGATTTACATTTTTCTGGTGACTGACTTCCAGGAACAACAGGGTCATAATCCCCCGGTGTTTCCATGGAGCCAGGCGCCAGAACAAATCACAACTCTTGTGGCAGCCTGTGGTTTTACCAGCGTGGCTACCGCCAGAGTTGTGTTGTATGGCCGCTTCACAAAATCACATAACATAACATGCTATAAACTACTCCCTGAAGTAGTTGGCCTAAATATATGGTAGCAAACTGAGGCTTGATAATCATGACTGCTCACTAAAAATACTATGGAGAGGACTCATTCCATAGTAGGATACATAATTAAAGAATAGAGGTATATTAAATCAGTTGAAAACCTTTGTCTCAATCAAGCAAGTTGAATAGGTTTTAGGCAGGATGTTTTTGTATTATTTGGAATTATTACGCACAACTAATAAACCTGGATGCTCATTGGTATGTCATCATGGATGCATATGTTTGCTTATTCAGTAGATCTAACAGGACATTACTAAAAGAATCTCACAAATGGTGCCTGAGATCTGGAATTTTGGAAATCTGGTATAGTAGACTACGTTTTAGGCTGGTTGAGTACCATGTTCATGGTATTCGACTATGTGGTTGAGTGTCCCTTCAGAAATGTTTGTATGCAGTAATAGCGTTGTCTGCAGAAACCCTGTAGGTCATAGAATTGCACCTTGTTAATCCCAATGACCTAGAAGTCCATTGGTGCTTTCTTCATTGCTGGTGCTGCTTCTCTATATTGGGACATCCATTCAGGTGTTTGGCATATTGCTGCTTTTGGTCATCAGCGCCTAGCTGTGGGTTGACGTCCCTTTTTCTCTGCGCTATCCCAGCCCTAAAAGAATACCTCTACTTACCAAATTCTGACCAACTCCATCATGAAATGCACTGTAAGTACATGTCCCTGGGTCTTCAGATATTCTTCAGATTCTTTTTAAGGAATCCCCTGGGGGCAAAGGCATTGAGTTTTCCTCAGTCCCCCTGCGACTGTGAATTGTCACTGACTTTCATTGGTAGGGAATCTGCGTTGCTTTCATTCCTCCCCAACGGGTGGCCTCTCACACCTGCACCTAGAGCTCTTCTTTTGAGGGGTCCCTCTGGTGTTCCCTGGGGTTGTTTATTTATTTTCGTTCTCCTGTAGAGTGGAACAGATAGTTACCTGGCTTTATGTCAAAGAACCCATCTTGCCTAAGGGATTTGTCCACTGGGGCTTGGGCATAGGGTTGTTTCAGTCCCCTTGCGACGGTGCATTGTCTTTGACCTACATTGGGAGTGAATCTACTCTGCTTCCATCCCTCTCCAAAGGCTGGGGCCTCAAACCGGCAGCTGGGTTCTTCTTTTGTTGGTGGGGGAGGGTAAGCTTGCGTGTTTGCTTTTTTTGCTGCTACTGTTTGATAGAACAGGTACTTACCTAACTTATTTCAGAAACACAGCTTGTCTATGGGATTTGTACTAATTGTTCTATGGCGAGAACGTTTACAAACTTGTCCACTACTACAAACTAACTGAAAACACTATTTATCTGGACTTTGGTATTTATTTTGGCTCCCCCTTGGTCCTTTGAGTTCTCCGTTAAGTGACTTTAGAAGGGATCAGTGATTTACTATGATATTCAATTTAATCTATCAATGCTGTTCATTGTTTCCCTTAGAATAACATTGGAAACTTTGTTCCAAATGGTGTTACTGTGTTTCTAAGTGAACCCAGAGGTGAACTGGGGCCTAACTAGTGCCAGTACAGTGTATTTAATTCTACTGGATATTTGCGGGTTTCTATGGTTCAGATTTATAATTGTTTTAGCCCTTCCACTCCCTCTATGTAATAACATATATACGTTTAATAGTTTTCCTTTAAGCTTTATGTGTCCTATAATGTTATAGAGGCTGTGGTGATTAACTTTTCATCCCATGTACTATCATGGGGAGTCTAGGATATGTGTATATGCTTGCCTGTGTGCTTAGGAATCCCTTTTCCTCCCACCCTTTAGTGTTAGAATTTGTAGGTAGAGGCACACCATATTTTATTAGCTTAGGAGGAGCAGAGTTTATACTAAGGCCCTTTAAGCGTTTTATACATACACCATTTTACTGTGCGTTCTGTTCTACTCTAAAGAACTTACTTGAATGTATAGTTGCTTGATGTATAATTCTCTAATTTAGAGAATATTTAATTGGTATGAGTATCCATGCACAGTGTAAGTTCTTGGGGTATCTATTGGGCCCAACTGTACATACCTACCAGCTGCTACCCCATAGAGTAATTTTGTTGTATTTTATGGTTTGAACCCCATTTGCCCTTAGCATGGATGTGCTCGCCCATCTTACCAGAGGGTTGTTGAAAAATCTCCCTAACTCTTACCAACCACCAGCAGAGCACAAAAAACAAAGAAGAAAGACTTATCATTGGCTGAGACCTAGAGGTCATATCGCACTGGCCTTAGAATCACTGCAAACATCGTTTTGAAAACACCCTGCATCACACACCAGTTTTATTAGGAAACTGACCCTTTCACCTCCAAAGCTCCAAAGTGAACATATATTTCCCTGCCCCATCAGGTGGGTGAAGAAAACCGCATTTGGCGGCAGAGATTTAGGTGTTTGGAGGGGATAATCTCTGCAATACTCTATCAATAATTATCAGAGCCACATTCGGTTCAGAAAGAGACTCGATAGTCTCCTTTTCAAAAACAGCCTGACGACTCAGCTCACCTCTTCAGGGCGTCTTCATAGAGCAAACAGCTGTACAGCCTCTGTAGCCCCCCATTCTCTTAATGGGACATAAACGCAGGCACCTTGGAGCCATTAGTACCTCAGAAAGGGAGAATATATGAGCATATTATCCAGCAGATATGGGTGTCACATTCGTAGAATCGCTTATCTATTGGTTAGTTTAGCCAGGGAGCTAAGTGTTGAATGCTGGTCACTGCAACAGGAAGAACTTCAATTAGAACTGTTCTCTCTCTTGGACTGACCACTCTCTTCTCTCAACACACATTTATCTCTCCTCTTGCAGCGGCACACCCAGCACGGCCACTCGGATTCAAAGTCAGCAGACCCATGAAAAAATTGAAAGTGGCTGCCTTTGCCTCCACCTAATCTCCTCCTCCCACTCCAGCAATCCTCAATCTATATATCTCTAACACTCTTGATACTCATGTGCCTGTGATGAGGGCCCAATGGAAGCCTTCCAAAAAGTGCAACTCTTGGCACGACCCCGATCTGGCTGCCCTTAAATGCAAGTGTAGGGCAGCTGAGCGGAAATGGAATTCAACAGGCGGACCATTTGACAAACTGGCTTCCCGCCTCCTTCAAAGGCAATATCGACTCTGCATCCACTCCAAGAAAAGAGTCTTTATTCAAGACCAAATCTCTGCGGCATCAAGCAACACGGCCAAACTTTTCAAAGTCTGCAAGGAACTGGCCAATCCTGCAGCAGCCTCTTCTTCTGTCACATCCACCCAGGACCTTTGCTCTGCCCTGGCTGGACACTTCATCACATAAACCCAAGACATCCTTTCCTCCCTCTCTTCCACACCACAGCATACACTAACACCGGAGCCTCCCTTGGCCCCCCTCCACTTCCCCTCACTTCTCTCTCACCCGTCACACCCGATGAGGTTGCCAGACAAGTCCGGTCTAACAAGGCTTCATCCAGACAGGTAGACCTCTGCCCCTATAAAACCATGAAGGAAAAAATTGACTCCCTCGCCCCAGCTTTGGCTGACCTCTGCAAACTCTCATTTTCCACTGGAGTTTTCCCAACTGCTCTTAAGCACTCCCTTGTACACCCTCTGCTCAAGAAATCCTCGGGTGACCCCCTCCATTCTGGCAAACTAACACCCTAACTCTATCACTCCTTTCCTGGGCAAACTCCTGGAGAAGTTGGCAATCTCTTAGCTGACCCTCCACACTGAATGCTTCCACAACCATCAGTCTGGCTTTAGAGCATCCACGGTTATGGAAACTGCTTTCTTGAACATCCATGAAGACCTGGTCTCAAACCTTCACACTAACACACCCTCTGTCCTCATTGTCCTTGACCTCTCTTCTTCTTTTGACACAGTTAGCCACAATATCCTGATCGCACATCTCTGTGACACCCTGGGAATCACAGGTCAGGTTCTGGCATGGTTAACCATTTTCTAATGACCGCCCATCCCACGTGGAACTCAGAGCCTTTCTCTCGACTATCACTCTCTCAACCAGTGGGGTTTCCCAGGGCTCTAACCGATCCCCCTGGTTTTTCAACATCTATATGACTGTCTTGGCACGTGTGATTGCCACTTTTACCTCTAACTTCCAGTCTTACGCGCATGACACACAACTATCAGGCTACCCTCAGCACCTCCTCTTTGTTCATATCTGACTGTCTGTCTTCTATTCAGTCATGGTGTGCTGCAAACGACCTCTGCCTCAACACCAGTAAGACTGAGATTGTTCTCATTGGGACCCATGCTTTCTCACTTTCACTCTGGCCGGCCTCCCTTGGCCCTGTGCCCGCACCCACCTGAGAGGCTAAACAACTTGGGGTCATCTTCGACTTCACTCTCCTCTTCTCCTCTCACATTTCGGACATCTCTAAAAAGTCTAACTATCAGCTACACCTGCTCAGAGGTACTCTACCTTTTCTCACTTTCCCCCAGCGGCACCCTGTCTCCAGAGCCCTGGTTCTCTCCAGGCTGGACTATTGCAACAGCCTCTTCCCCAACCACTCTGCTTCTGCTCTGCAGCCTCTGCAACTCATCCAGAACAAAACTGGGAGACTTATCCTTGGCCTCAAGCCCAGGGACTGCATCTCTCCGATGCTGAAATCGCTCCACTGGCTCCCTGTGGCTGCTAGGATCAAGTTCAAGATCAAGATCCTCTGCAGTGTCCACAAGGCTTTCTGGGGCCTGGGACCTACCGACCTGCAATGATGCCTACCTAAATACTGTCCTTCCCGAGCCCTCTGCTCATCTACCTCCAACCTTCTGCGAGTGAGCCGGTTCTCCAAGGAGAGATTTGGAGGGAGATCCTTATCCTCAGCAGGTGCCTCCCTCTGGAAAAGCCTCCCTGTCACCCTCCATCTTGAGCCTGATCTTCTTGAATTCCAGAAACTCCTGAAGACGTTCCTCGTCTCCTCTATCTTCTCTCTCCCTCCACCCTGCTAACCTAGCTCTCTGCTCTTTCCCTCTCTCCTTCCTCTTCCTTACAGTTTGCTGACTGACTGCCTGTTGAACCTCAGAGTCTCACAGGTCCCAGGCACCACCACCCGTCTTCTCACACACTTGCTTCAGGGCCCTGCACTCCCCCCACCCTCATTGCACTTGAGAAATAACCCAAGAGACTGTCTCTCTCTGCACTTACCCCAGTCTCCACTGTCTGGGTGCACTTGAACCTCCCCCTCCCTGTGACCGTATGTCACGATCCGAATGCACTTTGCCTGAAGATCATCTGTCTGTTTCTCCCTTGTCTTCACCCCTTAATTGCACTTGGTAAACTGCAGAATCGTTATTGGGCCTATTTGCTATGTCTCAACTGCCAAATGTATTATATGCACTTACTCTGCCTGTGCAGGCTATTATAGTCTCAGAATTTCAAGGGCTCTCAGCGACTACTGTTTTTCCACATGTACCCACCCTCCTTGAGCACTTTGAAACACTTTTCCTTGTGTATAGGCACTTTATAAATAAACATTATCATACCATAGATTCAAAGACTGTCTCCTATAGGATTAGACAGGCTCTGATGAGGGGCAGAGAGAACAGACTATTTAACCTTCAGGAATTGGGTGGAGCTGGGAAGGGCAGCTTATTTTTAAGAAAATAAAAGCTCTACACAACATCTTACACAACATCCTGAGGATAAGAGACCTTTAGTAGGCTAATTGATATTGTTTGCTGCTGGAAGTCAGGACTACACGGGTCTCTTCCTGAGGCATCTGCTGTGTAACTAAAGATTAACTTGCATTTGCAGGGACAAACCATAGCGTTAGTGTTAGAAGGGCTCCTCTTTTCCCAGTGTTCAGGTGATGGAGCAAACCTACCCACAGCCATGCCTGGCTATTGCATGGTGGCTACCATGGGCACACAATTATACGGCCAGAATTGTTGATATCATGTTATATAATGTATATTCTTGATAGTGTCAGCTTGGTGAGCAGTGCTCAGCAATGACAAGTATGATGTGCATTAGCTGCCTGTCCTGGCTGTCTCCACAACAGCAATGTCATATAATGGCCCGGAAGCTGTATTTTGATCCTCCTGGACAAAGTCCAACACCTTCCTCCCTTGGCACAGGAATGCTCCACTGGAAGTCACCTGGGAGTCAGTGCTTCAAACGAAGTCCTGACATTAAAAAAAGCCATACTGACACTAGGGTACTGATAACCGGAGTCCCTTTGAAGTCAGAAGACATGGGGAGGGACAGAGACAGAGTAGCCAGAGGAGAAAGGTAGGCTGAGAGAGGGATTCTTCTCTCGTGGTTTGTGGTAGAGCTCTCTACAACTTCTGGTTCCTCTCCACTTCCTGCAGATAAAAGACTATAGGAATGATGCCAGAATGCTAAGGACATTCGCTCATAACAGCAGAATGGATTGAACCCCTGACAATAGGCTTGCTTTTAGATGATCACATGGGGAACGTTTCGCCTTTAAATGGAGAGAAAACACTCACCCTAGTTGATTCATCTTTGCACTCAGAAAGAATGATTCATGTGGACTCTGTTGGAGATATAGGCCCTCATTACGGGGTTGCTGGAAAACCCGCCAGTAGGCTGCAGATTTCCTGCAACCCGTAGCAACCGAACGGCCGCGCTGGTGCCACTGGGATATCAGAAGTGGCGGCTGTAACAGTAAATCCCCATTTCCCTTAGGACTCCATGGAAATGGCGACAGGGAAGCACCAGCACAGTTGCTGAGAGTTCTGGTGCTTCCGTGACAACCATGCTGGTAGGGGCCCAAAAACCCAGCAGGTCAGGCCTGCCGGGGGATCCGTGGCCCCTACCGGCATCGCTGTAGTATGGCGGTCTGGAAAGGGTGTTGTTACGTTGCTACCGACACCCTTATTTCTAGACTGCCATTCTCGGACTGAGGACCATCATCTTTTCCAAAGGCCTCTGGCATAGAGGTTAAGACAGAAGCTTCCAAGGGAGATGCAAGCTTTTCTCCCTATACATCCCAAGGGCACATTATGAGTGACAATGCAGTTGGACCAAGGCTGCTTTGCTGCCTGTGCACTGGAATGGAACCAGGACCCTTGTCACTGGAGGTGAAGAACCCCTGTAGGTGCTAGACAACTTCGTGGACTGGAAGTGCAGAACCAAGGACACTCCTTGTCTCTGACACATCTGTGCTTGACTCACTTTGAGCCACTACAGGACTCACAGTGCTGTTTTGGCACTGTACATTTTTCAAACTGTTGACCTGCTCTTCCAGCCACCAGACACCAACTTGACCCATTAAAGCGGACCACATTGATTTCACCGAATTGCCAGTTCGACTCAGTTGAAATAATTGACTCGAATGCCAACTAAACCTGCTAGATGCTTCTGACTCGCCATCTTGAATGACGATCCAACTCAGCAGAAGCATTGTTTGGCTGCTGACTCCATGGCTGACATGAATCGTCAGAAGCCATCGACTCGACCGTCTCAAGCGCCGACTCGATGCAACGGGAGCCTGTGCCTCAAACTGACTTGACGCCAACTTGTACTTGGGACTAGATGACTGGAACATCGTGACACTGGCTCAATTTCAGCAAAGTGTCTAAACGCCTGGCTCATCACAGTTGAGCCCCAAAGACAAGGTACAAAAGGTATTTGAGGAGGCTCTGCACCCGTGGCACACGTTAAAGGGCCACTGTGGTTTTTAAGACCCTATCTTGCCTTTTAAAGGCTCATACTTGAAAACTGACATTGATGTCGAAATCCTTTTTCCAGAACACCCCTGCTTATCACCCCAGAGTGCCCTTGCTCACGAGAAGTCTGCATTCTCAGTTTTTCTCTTACAAGGTTGGGTCTTTAGTGTTTTTAATAAGTGATTGCATTCCTTATTTTTACAAGAACCATGATCAAACATTCTTTTATTTTGGTACCACTGTACTATTGTTGTTTGTGTTGCAGGCATGTCAACTCTGAGCCCTCCAGAAGATCTCACTTGTCCTCAGCCTGCTCTACCAAAGGAGATGAAGGAGCAATACCTGTTGGGATGCACCTGTTTTATTTTCATGATTGGGATCACTAGAGGTAGTGTGGTGCTGAGGAGTGGCACTACTTATACCTCTACTTCAACAGAGCAGCAATCATTTCATCGCAGAATATCCTGATCCCTTCTACTCTTAGAGTTGACAGGTTCTGTTTGCCTAGGCCAACCACTTCTATTGAGCTTACTCAGACCTAGAGGGGACAAGCGCTGTGTTCCCATACCAATTTCCTGAACCCATTCAAAAGGAGAGGCAAGAGGCTCTATTATGCCAACTGCTCAAAACTGTCCAGTTTCGTTCAGAGCAGTCACTCTCTCTATCAAACTGCCAGTTCAGGTGACAGGTTCTGTCTATATCAATTTGCCATTGCCCTGATCTCCTTAAACACACGTTATAATAGGCTCTGTATCCCAGGGAACTCACAAATTGAAAATATCCTGTAGCCCTCCAATCCTAGTGGTGACAGAATGCGTTTCTGTGTGATATTGCACTGTCCTGAAGCCCCCTCCCTCCCCAGTTTAGAGGAAACAGAATGTGTATCTCCGTGACACAATAATGCCCCGAACCTCTCCAACACTGGCTTTGTGTCTCTCCGACATGACGATGCACTGAGTCCCTCCAGCCCTAGTGGTGACTTGATTTTTATCCCTTTGAAATAACAAGCCTTGGGACACGTCCAAAGCCTAGAGGTGACAGGCTGTTTATCACCTTTGACAGTTTCCTGCGTCCCTTCAACACCTATCCCCACATGCCCCTGGTCCCGGTGACATTCTCCTTATCTAGCCTGAGAGGTGGAAGGATGTGAACCAACTCTGGTGTGGGCACACAGATGACGACATCGCACTTCTAAAGAACATTGGTATTAGCTTTTCCGGGGTTTCGAGAGGTTTTAATCCTAGCCCTGTGATCTCCAGTCTCAGCAGACCTGACAGACAGACACCGAGGTCTGGGACACCTCTGACAGTGTGCGCTTACTAGAAAAAAGCTGCCTTTCATGTGAGCAGAAGCTGTTGCCAGCTCCGGCAGCTCTTGGGAACACATTGTGCTGAGGTCATTACTGCCGAAAGTCGGCCTGCCACCTTCCATACACACATCTGCCAACAATTTGATCACATCAAAAAGATGACTGTGACTCGCACGCGCACGCACGCCCACAAACACTCACACACTCACACACACGCGCACGTGCACAGACACACACACACACTCTCTCTACTTGTTCTCATCCACAGGGGTCGATTCATGGAATTAATGTGCGCCGAAAATTCCCGCGCAGAGGTGCCAAAACGTGCGAATCGCAGTAAATGTGCGGAAATCGCAGTGCAAGTGCGAAAATCGCAGGGAAACCAGCGCACACCGATTCATGGAAGTCTGTGCGCGAGAAAAACATTGGATGTGCGTTAAAAATGTGCGCCGCGCACGCCGGCGCACAGATCATCCAACAGCGTGCGCCACGGCCACTGCGAAATCGCACATAGCGCGGCACACATCACAAAAGTAGGCGGAACATGGGGCGTAACACTCGGAATGGGGAACAACCGTTGAAAATATAGGCGTCACGGGGGAAGTACAGGAAGCAAGTGCGCGGAATGCCCACACGCTCGCCTACAACTCGTATTCATGGAATCGAATAAGGCAAACCAGCGCACGGTCAAAGAGGCGCACAGGGCCCAACAAGTACGCCACAAGAAAGCAGGCGGTAGCGCCCCTGCGACTGAAAAAAATGTGCGCCAAAATGTGCGCTAACAAAAAGCACCCATATACAGCCATGATGAATGGGCCATACAGTGGCCCTCTAGGACAAATGAGGTGCAAAGGGGTACCGACAAACATGGACACCCGCTGTGTGAAAAATAGCGTGTGATTGTGTTCCTGGGTGAGCGGGAAGTTCCACACGCGATTGGCCTGGGTACGTTACTTCGGAGTGCGCGGGAAGTTCCACACGCGATTAGCCTGGGTACGTGTACTACGGGGTGCACAGGAAGTTCCACACGCGATAGGCCTGGGTACGTGTACTTCGGGGTGCGCGGGAAGTTCCACACGCGATTGGCCTGGGTACGTGTATTCCGAGGTGCGCGGGAAGATTCACACGCGATTTCAGCAGGGTACGTGTATTTCAGTGGTGCCGGGGAATGCTACACGTGATTTGGCCATGTGGGTCCTCCCAGGTGTTCCCTCTACACCCTCCACGGCCCCTGCAGGCAGCCCACACCACAGGGGACTACCCTGCACCCCTGCTCATGTCCCACAGGCAACCCATCCACCATGGCCATGGCCACCAGCCAACCCACATGTCACCTTGCACTACTGATCACCAACACATGTCTCCCATCACCCCCACCCCCCAGCCACCAGGGGCACCCTCCACCAGGCCCCCACTCATGTCTCCCACCACCCCCACCCCCCAGCCACCAGGGGCAGCCTCCACCAGGCCCCCACTCATGTCTCCCACCACCCCCACCCCCCAGCCACCAGGGGCATCCTCCACCAGGCCCCCACTCATGTCTCCCACCACCCCCACCCCCCAGCCAACAGGGGCAGCCTCCACCAGGCCCCCACTCATGTCTGTCATGATCTCTGCTTCCAAAAGGTCAGGGTTTTCCCAACTCCCTTGGAAGCAGATCCATAACCCAGGTTCCGAGTGCCAACCAGTCCCAATTGGGACCTTTTGGACCCAGTCCTGGCGCCAGTGGCACCAGGCTCATAAATATGCCCAGTCCCAGCGCTGGAAGCGCCGGGCTCATAATGCTTGGGTGGACTTACCTGCAGCAGACCATGCTGCTTACTTGCCTGCCAGTTGAGCCTCTGATCCTCTTCTGTTTGGAACTACTTTTCCTGTTGGGTGGGGCAGGAGCCACTCCCTAGATTCAGAACACTGGAACTCTTCTGGAAAGCAGGAACTCTTTTCTTACCTAGGCGTGGCTGTGGAAGGAGACACCTAAGCACTACAGTAGGCTATTTAAACCACACCCGATGGATGAATCTTGCTTTGCGTTATTCTGCATCCTCTGCAGCAGAACGCTCATCGTGTCTTCTGCATCTGATCCTGGGCCTAAGGAAAAAGGTTTACCATCCTGAATCCAGTCTTCAGCAACACCTATAAAGACAAGAAAGAACAGGTTAGCATTACGGTCTTCAGTGACAGCTCTTCACTTACCTGGTCCATCGGCTGTCACCAACGCCTCGCGCTGCATTCCGGCATCTGAAAGACAAAGGCTTACCTACTCTTGGTGCGCTCCGGAGGTCTTCACACTGCATTCCGGCATCTGAAAGACAAAAGCTTACCAACTCTTCGCACGCACCGGAGGCCTTCGGCGCTGCATCCTGCATCTGAAAGACAAAACAAGGTGCGTTTAAAGACATTGGGGAACTTTAATACTCACGTGCCATTACTCCTTTCCACATCTAACCCAGTGGGTGTTCCGGCACCCTGTAGCCGCTCCGAACTTGTACCTGCAAAATAAAAAGACAGTTAGAGCGCATCGTGAAGCAGGCAACAAGCGCTTACTTACGTGCTTCCAGGCGCTTCTATTCATCACACGGGCTCCATCTTCAACTCACTTCAGCCCGTCATCCGCCATCGCCGGAACCCTGCAAAACAAGAAACATCATTACTAAAGACTTTAAAGAAATTAGAATTACTCGAAACTTACCGTTCGTGCAGTAAACGACGGACAGCAGTCCTCTGAAATCAAGAGGCCTGCTCCCCTTATCCAGTGAAGAAACTGGTTACAGCACCCTGCCCCGAGGCAGATGGAGAGCACGGCGTTCACTTACCTAAGGTGAGAGCGTTAACCTTTGGGGTTCTACAGGAGAAGAGAAAGGGAAGAAGAGATAGACATTCAATAACCCAGTTCCTTAATCCCATATTTTCTATCTGCAGACATCTTACCCTTCGAGTCAGACATACAGTGCACAGAGGTCCAGCCCAAAGAGCCAGCCGTGTGTTACACATCACCTTTGAAGATACGGTATACGCCCAGTCAAGACCGGCGCCTCTACGGGAATCAGGTGAGCGTTACAGAACGCAAAGCCTACCACAAAACTCCCGTCCAGGCGCTATGGAAACCTCGGATACCGACCAGCTAGCCCAGTTACTTGGGGAACTAAGGGCAGAAGTGCATGCAGCCCGTCAGGAAACGAACGCTCTAAGAAGGGAACTGATTATTTCCAAGGAGCGAACAGATGATCTCGCTAGACAATTGCTACAGTCACAAGCCGGACAGACCCCGTTACCCGCATCTGGGGGAAATCTTCCTTCTACATCCTCTATGAATCCAGTGCAGATCAACCTACCTGGGAATGTACCTCTGGCTCCGCCCGAACGATTTTCTGGTGACCCAAAGAGGTTTGCAGTATTTATCAATCAGTGCCGGTTGCATTTCTTATGCCGGCCAGCAGCCTTTCCAACTGATCAAGCTGAAGTAGCTTTCGTGCTTTCGTACCTTAGTGGCAATGCGGCAGACTGGTCGATCCCTCTAGTAAATCAAGATGATCCGGTCCTCCATGATTTTCAAGCTTTTCAGCTCAGTATGGAAAAACTGTTCGCAAGACATTCACAGGGGCAGCCCTTGGACAATGAGCTTCTTTCGTTGCGACAAGGTAATCAAGACCTTTTGGCTTATATTGCGTCTTTCAACAGACTGATAGTGGAAACTCAATGGCCTGAGGACAAAAGGATTACGCTGTTTTATAGAGGTCTACGTGGAGAGCTCAAAGATGTGTTAGCCCAAGTAGTGAATCCCCCACAAGATTGTTCGGACTATATAGACTTAGTCGTTCAAATAGATCACAGACTGCAGAACAGGAAGGCCGATCGTTCCAAGTTTGATGCTCGAGTATTTTCCAAACCGCCAACTCCTTCCAAAGGAGTAGACTCCGGGGAACCCATGCAAACAGGGGGTCTGAAAGGTCCTCTAACACAAAAGGAGTGGGAAAGGAGAAAACAGTTGCAATTATGCCTCTATTGCGGAAACTCAGGGCACTTTCTTCGAGACTGTCCGGTGAAACCTGCCAAGAAGGCAGTAGGAGCTGCAGTTACCAAAGTTACAAGCTCTGAGCAGGGAAACGACCTCGCCCGACAAGAATAGAGGTCCTCTTGCCAAGCGTGAAAACCAGTTCCGTGACCTCGCATTTCGTGATACCTATGGTCCTCATTAGCCCTGATAATCCGGATCGAGTACATGCAATTGAAGCTTACGTCGACAGCGGTGCCATCGGCAATTATGTGGATCATGAAATGGTTTTGAGGATGAATCTAACTCTTTGTCCCAAGGCTGTAAAGGACGTCATTACTACGGTGGATGGTACAGAGATAGCCTCCGGGCCAGTAACGCATACCACTGAAGAGGTGACACTAGTAAGTCAAGATGGACACCATGAGAAGATCGTGTTCGATGTGATCAAGGCCCCTCAGTTTCAGATTATTCTAGGAATACCTTGGTTAAAGAAACACAATCCTCTGATCGATTGGCGAGCAAGAACGGTCCAGTTTCCAGAATGTGTCTCTACTTGTCACCCTCCACCTGGTGTTGCACTGGCAGCAATTTCTTCAGAGACTCCCCAGTTACCTCCCGAATACCTAGAATACCAAGATGTTTTCCGGAAGGATCAGGCTAACTCTCTACCTCCTCATAGGTCTTATGACTGCCAGATAGACCTGATACCTGGATCTACTCCTCCTTGTAGTAGAATTTATGCCCTCACCGAGCCTGAGAACCTTCACCTTCGACAATACCTGGATCAATACCTGGCAAATGGGTTTATTCGTCCTTCCAAGTCCCCTGCTTCTTCAGCTTTGTTCTTCGTTCCAAAAAAGGAAGGAGACCTTAGAACTTGTATAGATTATCGCTCCCTGAACCTGATCACCGTTAAGAATAGATATCCGTTACCTTTGATCCCTGAACTCCTGGACCAAGTCAGAAAAGCATGCATATATACAAAGCTGGATCTTAGAGGAGCTTACCACTTGGTACGAGTAAAAGAGGGCGATGAATGGAAGACGGCCTTCCGCACCAAGTATGGGCTATTTGAATATCAGGTCATGCCCTTCGGACTTTGCAATGCCCCGGCCGCCTTTCAATATTTTATGAACGATGTCCTCAGAGAGCTCATAGATGTGTGTGTTGTTGTTTACATTGACGACATCCTCGTTTATTCTTCATCGGAATCTGAACATCGGAAACACGTGAAAATGGTCCTCGAAAGATTGCGTCAACACAAACTTTTCGCTAAGTTGGAAAAATGTGTTTTCAACGTGACTGAAGTTGAATTCTTGGGATTCATATTATCACCTGGCGGGGTGCGTATGGATTCAAAGAAGGTCGATGCAGTTCTCAAATGGCCATCACCATCCTCCGTAAAAGGTGTGCAAAGCATGTTAGGCTTCGCTAACTTTTACCGCAGGTTTATCCCCGAATTCTCTCGAATAGTCCAGCCCATCACTGCCTTGTTAAAGAAAAACAAACGTTTTGAATGGTCTACCGAGGCGGAACAATCTTTCCAGGATTTGAAGACTAAATTTATCTCTGCACCAATCTTAAAACACCCTCGCCCCGAACTCCCCTACATCGTGGAAACTGATGCTTCAAGCCTTGCCATGGGGGCAGTTCTATCACAAAAGGACCCGGTAACCAATCAGTTGCATCCCGTGGCATTTTGGTCCCGCAAATTCTCGCCTCCTGAAATCAATTACACGATAACTGACAAGTAACTTCTGGCTATCAAGTCTGCCTTTAAGGCTTGGCGGCATTATCTGCTGGGGGCCCGACACACCGTTACTGTGATTACGGATCACCGAAACCTGCAATATTTGAAAACCGCAAAAGCCCAATCCTCTAGACAACTCCGTTGGGCATTATTCTTTGCCGAGTTTGACTTCATAATTACCTATCGACCTGGTACAAAGAACGGTAAAGCTGATGCCCTTTCTCGGATGGGAGTGGAAGAACACTTGATCAACCCTAAACCTGTACCAATCATTCCCGAACAAAGAATTCTGGGTGTAATCGCCACAGAATCCATAGAGGAAGTTAAGGATAAAGCCAGGCAACTTGTAACTCCAGCAGACATACAGAATTGGCATCTGCAGGGAAAGGACTTTGCAGTAAAGGACAACTTGTTGTATTTCCAAGAACGATTATACCTACCCAGCACAGATTTACAGAAAAAAGTAATCTCTTGTTATCACGATTCTGTAATGGAAGGACATCCCGGTATGGCCAAGACCTCAGAAAAGATCAAGCGCTACTTCTGGTGGCCGTCTTGGAAAAAAGATATCAGAGACTTTATAATGTCCTGTGGAGTATGCGCCCAAAACAAGAGTCAAAAGGAAAGACCAGCAGGCCTCTTACGCCCTATTGACATCCCACCTCGCCCTTGGCATACGCTTTCTATGGACTTCATCACCGATCTACCTCCATGCTCCGGATACAATACGATTCTAGTAATCGTGGACTTATTCTCCAAGATGGCGCATTTCATTCCGCTCAAAGGCTTGCCAACAGCAGCAACTCTGGCCCGAGAATTTCTCGAAAACATCGTCCGACTGCACGGTTTTCCTTCGGTTCTAATTTCGGATCGAGGTAGTCAATTTATTTCTCATTTTTGGCGAAGTTGCTGTCGGTCGGCTCAAATTGATGTGAGACTATCGACCAGTCACCACCCTCAGACCGACGGACAAACCGAGAGGACCAATCAAACTCTGGAACAGTATTTACGCTGCATGCTGCAACAAACTGAAAAAACTTGGAAAGACATCCTTTGGATAGCCGAATATGCCTACAATAACTCTGTCCATTCGGGAACTGGGAAAACCCTGTTTTTTCTTTTGTACGGCAGTCACCCTCGAACCTCGGAGTTGGATCCCCTCCAAGATCTTGAAACACCAGCAGTAGACTACCTGCATTCTACAATCACCCAAGCCTTTAAGGAAGCTGTTTCTCACCTTCAAAGGGCTAAAGAACAATACAAGAAAGGAGCAGATCAACATCGGATGGAAGCCCCTCAATATCAAGTAGGGGATCAAGTCTGGTTATCCACCAAATATCTACCTCTAAAAGGGCCACGCACATTCAACCCAAGATACCTTGGTCCCTATTCCATCACTACCATAGTAAACCCAGTAGCGGTCAAGTTGGACTTGCCCCCGCACATGAAGATACATCCGGTCTTCCACGTCTCTCTATTAAAACCCGTGCAACCTCAAACCCGACTAACTAAATCTCCAAAACCTATCCTAGTTGATGGAGAACTCGAGTTTGAAGTCAAAAGCATTCTGGACTCCAAGATCTCCAAATCTAAACTATTTTACCTAATTGACTGGAAAGGCTACGGCCCCCAAGAGAGATCCTGGGAACATGCTGAATATGTCCACGCTCCTCGCCTAATCAAAAGATTTCACCGAACATTTCCTGACAAGCCAAAACCCCCGGAGAAGCCCGGTTTGGGAGGGGCCTTGAGGGGGGGTACTGTCATGATCTCTGCTTCCAAAAGGTCAGGGTTTTCCCAACTCCCTTGGAAGCAGATCCATAACCCAGGTTCCGAGTGCCAACCAGTCCCAATTGGGACCTTTTGGACCCAGTCCTGGCGCCAGTGGCACCAGGCTCATAAATATGCCCAGACCCAGCGCTGGAAGCGCCGGGCTCATAATGCTTGGGTGGACTTACCTGCAGCAGACCATGCTGCTTACTTGCCTGCCAGTTGAGCCGCTGATCCTCTTCTGTTTGGAACTACTTTTCCTGTTGGGTGGGGCAGGAGCCACTCCCTAGATTCAGAACACTGGAACTCTTCTGGAAAGCAGGAACTCTTTTCTTACCTAGGCGTGGCTGTGGCAGGAGACACATAAGCACTACAGGAGGCTATTTAAACCACATCCGATGGATGAATCTTGCTTTGCGTTATTCTGCATCCTCTGCAGCAAAACGCTCATCGTGTCTTCTGCATCTGATCCTGGGCCTAAGGAAAAAGGCTTACCATCCTGAATCTAGTCTTCAGCAACACCTATAAAGACAAGAAAGAACAGGTTAGCATTACGGTCTTCAGTGACAGCTCTTCACTTATCTGGTCCATCGGCTGTTACCAACGCCTCGCGCTGCATTCCGGCATCTGAAAGACAAAGGCTTACCTACTCTTCGTGCGCTCCGGAGGTCTTCACACTGCATTCCGCCATCTGAAAGACAAAAGCTCACCAACTCTTCGCACGCTCCGGAGGCCTTCGGCGCTGCATCCCGCATCTGAAAGACAAAACAAGGTGTGTTTAAAGACATTGGGGAACTTTAATACTCACGTGCCATTACTCATTTCCACATCTAACCCAGTGGGTGTTCCGGCACCCTGCAGCCGCTCCGAACTTGTACCTGCAAAATAAAAAGACAGTTAGAGCGCATCGTGAAGCAGGCAACAAGCGCTTACTTACGTGCTTCCAGGCGCTTCTATTCATCACACGGGCTCCATCTTCAACTCACTTCAGCCCGTCATCCGCCATCGCCGGAACCCTGCAAAACAAGAAACATCATTACTAAAGACTTTAAAGACATTAGAATTACTCGAAACTTACCGTTCGTGCAGTAAACGACGGACAGCAGTCCTCTGAAATCAAGAGGCCTGCTCCCCTTATCCAGTGAAGAAACTGGTTACAGCACCCTGCCCCGAGGCAGATGGAGAGCACGGCGTTCACTTACCTAAGGTGAGAGCGTTAACCTTTGGGGTTCTACAGGAGAAGAGAAAGGGAAGAAGAGAGAGACATTCAATAACCCAGTTCCTTAATCCCATATTTTCTATCTGCAGACATCTTACCCTTCGAGTCAGACATACAGTGCACAGAGGTCCAGCCCAAAGAGCCAGCCGTGTGTTACACATCACCTTTGAAGATACGGTATACGCCCAGTCAAGACCGGCGCCTCTACGGGAATCAGGTGAGCGTTACAATGTCCCCCTGCACCTCCACCCCCAGCCACCAGGGGCAGCCTCCACCAGGCCCCCACTCATGTCTCCCACCACCCCCAGCCACCAGGGGCAGCCTCCACCAGGCCCCCACTCATGTCTCCCACCACCCCCACCCACCAGCAGTGCAGGGGCACCCTCCACCAGGCCCCCACACATGTCTACCACCACCCCCACCCACCAGGGGCGCCCTCCACCAGCCCCCACACATGTCTCCCATCACCCCCACCCCCAGCAGTGCAGGGGCAGCCTCCACCAGGCCCCCACTCATGTCTCCCACCACCCCCACCACCCAGCCACCAGGGGCAGCCTCCACCAGGCCCCCACTCATGTCCCCCTGCACCCCCACCCCCAGCCACCAGGGGCAGCCTCCACCAGGCCCCCACTCATGTCTCCCACCACCCCCACCCCCCAGCCACCAGGGGCAGCCTCCACCAGGCCCCCACTCATGTCTCCCACCACCCCCACCCACCAGCAGTGCAGGGGCACCCTCCACCAGGCCCCCACACATGTCTACCACCACCCCCACCCACCAGGGGCGCCCTCCACCAGCCTCCACACATGTCTCCCATCACCCCCACCCCCCAGCAGTGCAGGGGCAGCCTCCACCAGGCCCCCACTCATGTCTCCCACCACCCCCACCACCCAGCCACCAGGGGCAGCCTCCACCAGGCCCCCACTCATGTCCCCCTGCACCCCCACCCCCAGCCACCAGGGGCAGCCTCCACCAGGCCCCCACTCATGTCTCCCACCACCCCCACTCCCAGCCACCAGGGGCAGCCTCCACCAGGCCCCCACACATGTCTCCCATCACCCCCACCCGCCAGCCACCAGGGGCAGCCTCCAACAGGCCCCCACTCATGTCTCCCATCACCCCCACCCCCCAGCAGTGCAGGGGCAGCCTTCACCAGGCCCCCACTCATGTCTCCCACCACCCCCACCCCCCAGCCACCAGGGGCAGCCTCCACCAGACCCCCACTCATGTCCCCCTGCACCCCCACCCCCAGCAATGCAGGGGCAGCCTCCACCAGGCCCCCACTCATGTCTCCCATCACCCCCACCCCCCAGCCACCAGGGGCAGCCTCCACCAGGCCCCCACTCATGTCTCCCATCATCCCCACCCCCCAGCAGTGCAGGGGCAGCCCCCACCAGGCCCCCACTCATGTCCCCCACAACCCCCACCCCCCAGCCACCAGGGGCAGCCTCCACCAGGCCCCCACTCATGTCTCCCACCACCCCCACCCCCCAGCCACCAGGGGCAGCCTCCACCAGGCCCCCACTCATGTCCCCCTGCACCCGCACCCCCCATGCCACCAGGGGCAGCCTCCACCAGGCCCCCACACATGTCTCCCATCACCCCCACCCACCAGCCACCAGGGGCAGCCTCCACCAGGCCCCCACTCATGTCTCCCATCACCCCCACCCCCCAGCAGTGCAGGGGCAGCCTTCACCAGGCCCCCACTCATGTCTCCCACCACCCCCACCCCCCAGCCACCAGGGGCAGCCTCCACCAGACCCCCACTCATGTCCCCCTGCACACCCACCCCCAGCTGTGCAGGGGCAGCCTCCACCAGGCCCCCACACATGTCTCCCACAACCCCCACCCCCCAGCCACCAGGGGCAGCCTCCACCAGGCCCCCACTCATGTCCCCCTGCACCCCCACCCCCAGCCACCAGGGGCAGCCTCGACCAGGCCCACACACATGTCTCCCATCACCCCCACCCCCCAGCCACCAGGGGCAGCCTCGACCAGGCCCCCACTCATGTCTCCCATCACCCCCATCCCCCAGCAGTGCAGGGGCAGCCTCCACCAGGCCCCCACTCATGTCCCCATTCACCCCCACCCCCCAGCCACCAGGGGCAGCCTCCACCAGGCCCCCACTCATGTCCCCCTGCACCCCCACCCCCAGCCACCAGGGGCAGCCTCCACCAGGCCCCCACTCATGTCTCCCACCACCCCCACTCCCAGCCACCAGGGGCAGCCTCCACCAGGCCCCCACTCATGTCCCCCTGCACCCCCACCCCCCAGCCACCAGAGGCAGCCTCCACCAGGCCCCCACTCATGTCTCCCACCACCCCCACCCCCCAGCCACCAGGGGCAGCCTCCACCAGGCCCCCACTCATGTCTCCCTGCACCCCCACCCCCCAGCCAGCAGGGGCAGCCTCCACCAGGCCCCCAATCATGTCCCCCACCACCCACACCCCCCAGCAGTGCAGGGGCAGCCTCCACCAGGCCCCCACACATGTCTACCACCACCCCCATCCCCCACCCCCCAGGGGCACCCTCCACCAGGCCCCCACACATGTCTCCCATCACCCCAACCCCCCAGCAGTGCAGGGGCAGCCTCCACCAGGCCCCCACACATGTCTCCCATCACCCCCACCCCCCAGCAGTGCAGGGGCAGCCTCCACCAGGCCCCCACCCATGTCTCCCATCACCCCCACCCCGCAGCAGTGCAGGGGCACCCTCCACCAGGCCCCCACTCATGTCTCCCACCACCCCCACCCCCCAGCCACCAGGGGCAGCCTCCACAAGGCCCCCACTCATGTCCCCCTGCACCCCTACCCCCAGCCACCAGGGGCAGCCGCCACCAGGCCCCCACACATGTCTACCACCACCCCACCCCCCACCCTCCCAGTGGCACCATCCACCAGGCCCCCACACATGTCTCCCATCACCCCCACCCCCCAGCAGTGCAGGGGCAGCCTCCACCAGGCCCCCACACATGTCTCCCATCACCCCCACCCCCCAGCAGTGCAGGGGCAGCCTCCACCAGGCCCCCACCCATGTCTCCCATCACCCCCACCCCGCAGCAGTGCAGGGGCACCCTCCACCAGGCCCCCACTCATGTCTCCCACCACCCCCACCCCCCAGCCACCAGGGGCAGCCTCCACAAGGCCCCCACTCATGTCCCCCTGCACCCCTACCCCCAGCCACCAGGGGCAGCCGCCACCAGGCCCCCACACATGTCTACCACCACCCCACCCCCCACCCTCCCAGTGGCACCATCCACCAGGCCCCCACTCATGTCTCCCATCACCCCCACCCCCCAGCCACCAGGGGCAGCCTCCACCAGGCCCCCACTCATGTCTCCCATCATCCCCACCCCCCAGCAGTGCAGGGGCAGCCCCCACCAGGCCCCCACTCATGTCCCCCACAACCCCCACCCCCCAGCCACCAGGGGCAGCCTCCACCAGGCCCCCACTCATGTCTCCCACCACCCCCACCCCCCAGCCACCAGGGGCAGCCTCCACCAGGCCCCCACTCATGTCCCCCTGCACCCGCACCCCCCATGCCACCAGGGGCAGCCTCCACCAGGCCCCCACACATGTCTCCCATCACCCCCACCCACCAGCCACCAGGGGCAGCCTCCACCAGGCCCCCACTCATGTCTCCCATCACCCCCACCCCCCAGCAGTGCAGGGGCAGCCTTCACCAGGCCCCCACTCATGTCTCCCACCACCCCCACCCCCCAGCCACCAGGGGCAGCCTCCACCAGACCCCCACTCATGTCCCCCTGCACACCCACCCCCAGCAGTGCAGGGGCAGCCTCCACCAGGCCCCCACACATGTCTCCCACAACCCCCACCCCCCAGCCACCAGGGGCAGCCTCCACCAGGCCCCCACTCATGTCCCCCTGCACCCCCACCCCCAGCCACCAGGGGCAGCCTCGACCAGGCCCACACACATGTCTCCCATCACCCCCACCCCCCAGCCACCAGGGGCAGCCTCGACCAGGCCCCCACTCATGTCTCCCATCACCCCCATCCCCCAGCAGTGCAGGGGCAGCCTCCACCAGGCCCCCACTCATGTCCCCATTCACCCCCACCCCCCAGCCACCAGGGGCAGCCTCCACCAGGCCCCCACTCATGTCCCCCTGCACCCCCACCCCCAGCCACCAGGGGCAGCCTCCACCAGGCCCCCACTCATGTCTCCCACCACCCCCACTCCCAGCCACCAGGGGCAGCCTCCACCAGGCCCCCACTCATGTCCCCCTGCACCCCCACCCCCCAGCCACCAGAGGCAGCCTCCACCAGGCCCCCACTCATGTCTCCCACCACCCCCACCCCCCAGCCACCAGGGGCAGCCTCCACCAGGCCCCCACTCATGTCTCCCTGCACCCCCACCCCCCAGCCAGCAGGGGCAGCCTCCACCAGGCCCCCAATCATGTCCCCCACCACCCACACCCCCCAGCAGTGCAGGGGCAGCCTCCACCAGGCCCCCACACATGTCTACCACCACCCCCATCCCCCACCCCCCAGGGGCACCCTCCACCAGGCCCCCACACATGTCTCCCATCACCCCAACCCCCCAGCAGTGCAGGGGCAGCCTCCACCAGGCCCCCACACATGTCTCCCATCACCCCCACCCCCCAGCAGTGCAGGGGCAGCCTCCACCAGGCCCCCACCCATGTCTCCCATCACCCCCACCCCGCAGCAGTGCAGGGGCACCCTCCACCAGGCCCCCACTCATGTCTCCCACCACCCCCACCCCCCAGCCACCAGGGGCAGCCTCCACAAGGCCCCCACTCATGTCCCCCTGCACCCCTACCCCCAGCCACCAGGGGCAGCCGCCACCAGGCCCCCACACATGTCTACCACCACCCCACCCCCCACCCTCCCAGTGGCACCATCCACCAGGCCCCCACACATGTCTCCCATCACCCCCACCCCCCAGCAGTGCAGGGGCAGCCTCCACCAGGCCCCCACACATGTCTCCCATCACCCCCACCCCCCAGCCGTGCGATTTGCCTGGGTACGTGTACTTCGGGGTGCGCGGGAAGTTCCACACGCGATTAGCCTGGGTACGTGTACTTCGGGGTGCGCGGGAAGTTCCACACGCGATTGGCCTGGGTACGTGTACTTCGGGGTGCGCGGGAAGTTCCACCCGCGATTGGCCTGGGTACTTGTACTACGGGGTGCGCAGGAAATTCCACACGGGATTGGCCTGGGCACGTGTACTTTGGGGTGCGCGGGAAGTTCCACACGCGATTGGCCTGAGTACGTGTATTTCGGGGTGCGCGTGAACTTCCACACGCGACTGGGCCTGTGAGAGTGGGGTACGTGTATTCCAGGGGTGGGCGGGAATATGTACTTGCGACTGGGCCCGGGAGAGCGTGCTACGTGTATTCCTGGGGTGGGCGGGAAGAATCACACGTTCGCCTACGACGTGCCGAAAAATAAATGGTCAAATCCTGAAACACGTACGCCAGCATGAAGCAGGCGTACGTCGACCCGCGCAGCATAAAAGTGCGCGCAAACAAAAAACAAGCTCACACGCCAGGATGAATATACCGTTCCTAGCAGCAGTGGCCGTGGGTTACCAAAGGAGGAGGAGGAGGATAGTGAGGGCCAGAATTTTCACTCCCAGAACCAGCCTTTTTGGGATGCCTGATGACCAGGTGTATGGAAGGTACAGGTTTCCACCACACATAATACTGGACCTGGTCAGTGAGTGGGAGGATGACCTCACATCACTCACCCTGTGCTCCCAAGCACTCAGCCCCCTGGAGAAGGTCCTCAATGTACTGCACTTCTTGGCCACAGGATCATTTCAGCGGACAAGTGCCATAGTGGGTGGGGTGTCACAGGCCACGCAGTCACGCTGCCTACACCAGGTCTTGAACATCATCACTGCACGCCCATCAGTCCGTAGGCACATATACCTGCCCAGGACACCTGCAGAAAGGCAGCTGCCACCCTCGATTTCCAAAAGTGCCAGGTGCCATTGACTGCACCCATGTGGCACTACGTCCCCCCAGGGCATCTGGGCACACCTATAGGAACCGCAAGCACTGGCATTCCATCAACGTGCAGGTAGTATGTAATGCCAAGGGAATCATCACCTCAGCATATGCCAACTATCCAGGGTCCACCCACGACAGCTTCATTTACTGAATGTCTACCCTAAGCCGGGACCTAGAAGCTGGGCGGCATGGCGATACATGGCTGCTTGGTGAGTATGAATGCCACTGCACATGCATGCATGTCAGATGCAGAGTTATGTCACTACCCCACTAATGATACCCATCACCTCCTCACCAGGGGACAGTGCCTACCCTCTGAGCACCCACATGATGACACCAATTCGGAACCCCATCACGCCTCCAGAGGTAGGATACAACACAGCCCATATTGCAACCCGGGACATAGTGGAGCGCACATTCGGAGTGCTCAAGTCACGCTTTCGCTCCCTTGACCGTTCTGGCGGGCAGCTGTTATATGCGCCCCCAGTAGTGTGCAGGATCATAGTGGCAGCATGTGTCCTGCACAATGTTGCAACACGCCGGGGCCTGGCTGTGGACATGGTGGTGCCCCCACATCCCCAACCACATGCACGCCCGCTGCGCATGGGAGGGGAGAGGGCACGGGGTGAGGCAGCCCGTACGCAGCTGGTGGCTGATTACTTCACATAGAAATCACACCCCAGTGGAGTGCACACAGCCCTGGCACATACCATCTAATAAGCAATGATGACTCGACCTGACAATTAAGACGAACAAAGGGACAGTCAACTGTCAGAACCATAGCAGCCTGAGATTGTTCATGTGGAAGTGTCACAATGTGTGCATCCCTACCTACACAAACACCACCAATGCAGTGTCATCAAAAGACACTTCCATGCTGCAGAAATGAATACCCACTTGCAAAATACTACATGAAAACAGTGCCATGTCACCCAACCCCTCCCCGGCACGGACACACAACACACCATGGCATGTCATGCAATGTGAGAGGAAACAAATTAATCCCCAGAACATGCCCCAAGTGTCACCAGCTACAGTGTCCCTAATGGAAACATGTCCACACATGAAATGCTCATAGTAATGCAGGACCTACAACACACATTACCAAATACTTACCAAGAATACCAATCACCTACACAACCTCCAACCTACCTTAAACATGACATTACAGACTTAAAAATGTGCTGGCCTCACTACCTGATGATGCCAGCCCTCCGAACACTTCCAAGTATACAGTGTTAGCGCCACGCAAGAGTGTAGGTGCACTGCTTACAACATGGACTCCAGTTCCAAGGTGGACCGCATTGTGAAGACATGAGGAATGGACCTGCAAATTAGGAGGATGAGATGATGCAGAGGCACATATCAATACACCATGCAGTGTACAATACAACAGCAATATGCACTATGAATGTATACACAGTATTGACTACAGACTGCCCACACATCGAATGGGAGTCCAATGTCACCATGTACGTCAATGTCACTTGGGCACACCCTTTGCAAGCCCATGGAAACGGGAAGCAAGAGGGGTGTGTGTCACAAAAACCCAAGCATCTGAACCAAATTCATGACAAGCCTGCATGTGCCCAGCCACAATGCAGCGTATGCCCACAGGAGCCACACAAGGCAACACACTGTCCCAAAAAAAAATCAAAAAAAAAAAATCAAAAATGGCCATTAATGGGCCCGGTGGGGGGGGGGAGAGGCCACCCAGGAGGTCCGTGGACAGGGTGCACACCAAAACCCACCTGTGTGGATCTTGCGAAAAAAAAACACCTCCATGGGCTCATGACCTACACGGCTACCCTATTGTGGGAGTATCGCTGCTGTCGCTCTCCTCACCCTCTGCAGCTGCATCAGGAGGTGGTGGCACTATGGGAGGCAGCCCACGCAAAGCCCTAGTCTGTTCCTCCATGGCTGCAAGCATGCGGGTGTGGTAGGTCTCGTTCTGGAGGATAAGTGTGCGGAGGTCCCCATGCAACAACTCACAGGATGCCCGGACCTCCGCCCTAGTTGCCTGCATCTCAGCTGAGAGCGTACGTGTGAGACGCTCCAGCTGCTGTTCTGTCCTTCTGTTTGTCGAAGCCTCAAGCTCAACAAGAGTCGTCCTAAGGTGTTGGAGTTCCACCCTCAGGGCTTCCCTGTGGCCCTGGGACTCTATGGAAATGGCTTCCTGCCGAGTCGCCAGTGCCGCCCGCCTGTCCCTGTCGGACGCCAACATGTCCTCCCTGTGTGACTGTCAGATGGAGTCAGTTGCCTGCTGTAGTCGCTCCATCAGCCTTTCGGGGGGGACAATGGAAGTGACCACCCTATCCATGGCCTGAGCTATCATCTCTGATGATGCTGCCTGTTGGGTTGCCATACCGTATATGGATTTCTCCCATGCAGTATTGCCCGGTGGCTGACGGCCACCACGTCGGCGGGCACCACACCTGTCTGGGGCAAGGCGAACTGCGCCTTGCTGTGCCGGCACTGCCTGAGGCTGCAGGACTGCATTCCCCCTCTGATCTGCTGGCCCAGGAACAGGATCAGATGTTGCAGAGTGTGACCCTGCATCCGTAACCACCAAAGGCGTACCTGCCAACACTGACATCCCCATTGAGGGTTCTAACCCTGGTGCAGGTGGGTCGGACAGAACTGAATCCCTCCCAGGAACACTCACCTGCAAAGGCACTTAGAGTCTCATCATCCGAATCGACAACTGAATACAGCTCGGGGGAGGTGCAGCCAGAGACACCCTTGAGAGCACGACCTGCAGCAGTTGTGGGTTCTCACCCACCACCACACCACGCCCCTCACTGGTGGTTGGTCGGCCCTCAGACCCCTCCTGGGTCTGCACCATCTCTACAACCCCAGCAGTATTTAGTGCGTCATCCCCTGCAAAGGCATAAAAGAAAACAAATGGAAACAGGCATTAGCACAATGGCACACAATTAGGGCTGAGAGGCTACAGAAACAGTACTTGATTGACACATGTCCCACATGACTAAAACCCTCCCATGCATGCACCGTCACTGCGTGGGAAGGGGAGGCAGATGGCACACATTGATGACACCAAGATGGAAGATGAAGACATTTGCTGCATGCCGCCTAGCAGTGGCATCACACATTGGCCAGTGATTGGCAGGTCAAATACACATGACATCACACAGATGGCATGTACCCTAGCCATGAAGTGAAGAGGGAGAGGAGATCACCAATTGTTCATTCAGTCCAGTTTGCTAATGTAATTGATTTTTTCATTGAAATGGTTCAAATGTTTAACCTGCAGCTGCCAGTCCAAAATGGTCCTATAGCACAGGGACATGTCTAAACAAATCATGCCCAGGAAACTAAGCCAGTCCACTGTACCATAACCATGTCAGACATGTGACAATAGGACTGAAAAATCCTGAGTAAAAGTGGAGGTATGCAAACAATCTGCCAGAATAAACAGAGGTAAATAAACAACAATATTGTGGCAAGATGACACTCCAAGGGCAACTGGCGTGGTGTTGGGCTGGATGTCTAATGTTGGCAGAAGGGATGCTGCTATACCCAAATGCTGGTGCGCAGAATGAATAGGAAGAGGCACATGGGTGACCCAAACCACTCAGGCACACACACCCTCACCTGGCACCCAAACAGAAGCCCTCCCACACACACCATGCACATGGAGGACACTCACATGCATGTGCACTCACCGGACAATGCCTCGTAATCTGCCAGTTCTCCCACGCCTTGGATCTGTTCCTCCGTGACGTAGGTCCCAGCAACCTGCTCATGTGGAGTGAGTTCTATGTCGTCTGCTGGAGACCCACCTCCTGTCACTAGAGTTGCGGCATGACTTGAGGCCAGCTTATTCTTTGCCCTGCGCTTCAGGTCATTCCAGCGCTTGTAGCATTCAGTAGCTGTGCACCTCACGATTCCAAGGGCACTTATGATGTCCGCAATGGTCTGCCAGTGTGCCTGACGTTGTGCAGGTGTGGTCTTGGATCCTGCAACAATCACCATTTCGCGGTCATGTGCGGACACATACTCTACAAGTGCATTCAGTTCGGCCTCATTGAAGCTGGGCTTCCTTGACGGGCCGGACTGTGTAGCCGTGTCTGGGGCATCAGCCTCTACTGGACGAGCACTCTTCCGCTTGGAAGGTGGTGGGGCTCCTGAATGTCCTACGCCGCTCTGGACACTAGGGGCAGGAGCCCCGGTGGACTCTGTACTAGGAGTATGGGATTGCACACTCAGCATGGGAGTTGGTGCAGGCATTAGCTCAAGTGTGATGGTGTCAGGGGGAATGTCAGCATGATGGACTTGGACCGACACTGTCCTGGCTGGGTGTGTGAGAGGTGGGGTGGATGGAGCTGCAGCTGCCCCTGCAGCCTCCCCAGCCTGCCTACGCGGGGCAGCAGATGACCTAGCTGCCCCTGATCCACGTGGCCTGATGACACCAACGTTCACCGGCGCACGTGGCCTAGACCTGCTGACCTGGAAGTCAGCCATGGAGTCACCCTGTGCCAGGTCTGGTTCCACAGTGGGCTGGTCCAACAAGGGCTGAGCATGGATGGTGTCAGCCACGTTAACCTCAACCAGGGGGAGGGGGGCATGGGTGTCCCTGACTGCTCCTCCACACATGGGGGGCTAGGGGCACCCTGCAAGTCACGGCCACGTCCCCTACCGGATCCACCATGGCCACCACTTGGGGCTCGGCCACCTTTGCCACCCTTACGGCTTGTTCGCCTCCCAGCCATGGCACTGATGTTATTGTGCGTATGGGAGTCGATGTGAACTATTGTCCTGGGCAATTGGGGGTCAAAGGGGTTGGGTACCAGATGGTTATCATACCCTAGTGCTCTAGCAAGGCTGTATGTCACCCGTGGAGAAAGATGATGGGTCACGCAATGCACAGGCACCCCAAAAAAGGGAAGTAAGGTGCACACAACCCCTCCTAGACCACGTGCGTGGAAAAATAAACCTACACTAAGCTGTGGCACCAGAAACACAAGAATGAACGTATGCGTGTCACACGCAGCCTAGAATGACCTCTGAAGGGGTACGCGACACACGGGCCAAGCACAGATGTTAAATACGTGCGCGACTCACCGTCTGCCAGGAACAAAAGCGTGAAAAATAGGCGCGTGTGCGCATTGGCAACACCCCCGCCAAAAGAAGAATTGTACGCTGTCTGAGGAGACAGGACAACAGTAGAAGGGAACGCTGTTTGAGGAAACAGGCCCAGGAAAAAGAGGAAAAGAGAAAAAGCTGTCAGAGGTAACGGGGAATACGAACTGGAAACGCCGTGAAGTAAATCCCGTGTGAATCGACAAGAAGTACAGATTTCACCCACTCGCTCTCCACGAAAAGCACGTACAAAGAAATGGTGTTCTACACGTACCTTTTATACACACGTCACAGACGCGCATACGCGATGAGGCCATTTCCACCAATTACGCGCTTTGACACTCGGACGTGTATCTCTTTTTTTTACATGCGCCATTCTCTACGGCCATGCGCGTGACGTCACAGCTGCGCATGGTGGCCTTTGGGCCAATGAAATCGCATATGCGAGCACACGTGGTGAAACTGCACGTCCGAGTGTCATCACGTGTAATCGGAGGGAAGTGAGCGTACACGCGATTGGCCTAGGTACGTGTATTTCTGGGGTGCGCAGGAAGTTTCACACGCGATTGGTGGAAATCCACGTGTGCTCTGTCATCACGTGTAATGAGGGAAACTCCCGCGTGCGTCACGTCACAGACGCGCTTACGCGCTAAGGGCCTTTGGTCCAATGAAATCGCGTGTGCGTGCAGACGCGCTTACGCGGTAAGGGCCTTTCCTCGAATTACACGCAGACGTGCAGGACTTTTCACGTGCCAAATCACTCCGTATCAAGCTGGCCACGCGTAAGCACACGGAAGACCACGCTCCTGCCCAGAAAGCCGGTTTCCTGCCCCCCAGAGCCCCGAGCACGCTCCCACCTGCCATCTGCTGCTGCCTGACTGCATGCTGCCCACGTGCCCTGCCATTTGCTGCCTGCACATCAGCCAGGGGTGCTGTTGCTGTGACCACCCCTGCTGGAACCAAAGACTCCCGACTGGGATTCCATCGCTCCACAGCCCAGCCCCAGGACCCAGTTGCCCACCCACTCCTGCCACTGGGGTTGTCATGTCGGACACTGCAACATCTTGCACCACTGACAACCACCGGCCAGAGAGGCAGAGGGGCACCAGCTTCAGTGCCAGGGAAGTTGGTGTCCTGGTGGAGCAAGTCCTGGGGCAGTATGATGCCCTCTACGAAAGGTTGCGCGCCGACAAGGATTGACGGACTCGGATCTGGACGGACATCGTGAGTGCCATCAACGCGGAGGGGGTGGCAGTCCGCGACTTCCAACATGTCAAGAAGCACTGGGAGGACGTCAGGTACAGGACCCTGAACAAGGCCCAGTGCCTCTTGAAGGCAGCGGATGCTAAGGGGCGCCGGGGCCACTTGTCGGAAGATCAGATGAGGGTCCTGGAACGCATATCCCCAGCGCTCCACGTCCAGGTCCTTGTGAGGCAGACCCGTCTGGAGTCGAGCGGTAAGTGTATGTGCATCATGATTGTAAACTGTGCGTGTGGTGATGTGCCAGTAGTGTGCCGGTTGCTCATCTGTTTGTATGGGGCCAAGTATGGGTGGAGGTACACAGGACCGTAAGGCTAACACATGCGAGTGCCGTCATGTGTGAGACATAGATGGTGCTTGCGTGTGTAGGCTTGCATGCCAAATGCAGTTGTGTGGGCACACATGTTTGGATGAATGTGTATGTAAGTAGGCATGTTCGTGATGCCACGCATGTATGTTGTTTTCAGCTGCATGTATCAGCACTGTGTACATGTGCATGTGTGTGTATTTGACAAGGGTGCAACAGTGATGCAACATGGATGCATGTGACAGCGGGATGTGGAAGCCTGATTGGCAGATGTGACATGGATGCCCATCGGAACACTGCGACAGTTGGCTGAGGTGTACACATCCATGCAAGTGTGGTGGTGTGCGTGCATGTGTAGTGCACTCCCTGTGTTGCATGTGATGTCTGGCTCACCTTTGCCCGCTCATGCTGTTGTATGTGTATGGATGGTGCTGGCAGTTGCGATGTGGCTGTGGTATGGCTCATGTGTGCATGTAGAAATGACATGTGTGTTGCCAATTGTGATGCCATGTCTGAGGTTTGCCAATGCCACTCATGTGCAACTGTCATGTGTGTATGTGTTCATTGTACAGTGCCCTGATGCCTGTGTTTTATTTCTCCCTGTCTGCAGCGTCAACTGATGTAGAGGGCGGAGAAGGTGCTGTGGAGCACAGCGGCGGGGATGGCACCGCCAGACGGAGACGCAAGGCCTGGCTCCCCTCCCAGGTTGTGATCTCGTAGGGGAGTGAGGAGTCCGGTGCCACGTCCCAGGCCGCAGCTGCCGGGGGGAGGTCCAAGAGGTGGAGGTCGGAGTTGGACTCCTCGGCAGCAGAAGGGGCAGCTGGGACCCCACAGGGCCCAACGGGGGAAGATGGCACAGAGTCATCCAGGTTGGTGGGGGGTTTGGTGGAGGAGGAGGCCTTGCAAGCAACAGAGACGGGGTCTGGAGGTGGGGATTCCACTGGTGCTAGTGGTGCAGTGCAGGACCAGGGACAGGAGGCAGCACAGGTCGCCGCGGAGGTGCCTGTGTGCAATCCTGTCCCTGATCCTTTCACTGCATCATCTTACACCAGCAGGGATGCCTACGTCCAGACCCGTTTTCAGGCAGGGGATGAGCTCACAACAACTGGCCTTCCTCTGCCTGCGGACGTGGCTATCCGGGTCTGGGTTGAGCCTGTCCTGACTGGTGTGGCGTTGCGTCAACGGGCCATGCGAGGTGACCTGCAGTCTTTTCATGATGAGACTGCACGTCATCTCGAATGGCTCGTTGACCGCGTCAGCCTACTGGGACAGGTCACCCAGGCCGGATTCCTCCGTTTGATGGGGCTTGCTCCGACCCCCTCCTCAACTGAACCCCCTATGCGCCAGTCGTCCTCTGTGCCATCTTCCCACCCATCAGTCACCTGGGTGCCCTGTGGAGCTGCCTCTGACGGTGCGGCCAGGCTGGTGGAGGAGGCATCCCTGCCACAGTCGGGAGTCGGACGTCCAGCAGGGGTGGCCACATCAACGACTGCACCCCAGCCGGCGGAGGATGTGCAGGCAGCAGGAGGCAGTGCACGGGCAGAGGCGCAGCAGCAGCAGCAACGTGGTGGGAGCCATGATGGCTTGGGGCCTTTGACATCGGAGGGGCAGGCATCGGCCGGAGGGCAGGAGGACCCAGGACGGGAAGTGTCTTCCGTGTGGCAGCGGTTGGGCCACGCCATAGATGCGGAGCGGCAGCGGGCGGAAGAGGCACGGCTCATGATGGTCAGGCGGGCCGAGTGCCTCGAGGCAATCCGCAGAGAGTTTGGGGGGGAACGTGTGGACAGCCCTGCGGACCCTCGGGGCCATGGAGGAGGACCACCTCCGGGACATTGAGCAGGAGTTCGATGATGCCCTGGCCCGGAACATCCCGAAGTGAGCCGTCGGGCTAGCCCGCTGTCCTTGTAAATAGTTATGTAGTTAGTGTTAGGTTTACTTTGGTTTTGCATTTTTTTTGGACCTTTTCGACAATGGCCCACATTTTTGTATATAGTTATTTTTTTAGGTAGTGTTATTAGATAGGTTTCATTTCTTCGGTTGGGATCATGGACCCTGGATTGTTTATCTGTATATATTTGACTCTTGGATTTTAATTTTTTTTAATGATTTCACTATGGAGCAATGGTTTTTTTAATTTCCATTGGATTTACTTTTGTGGACTGTGACTTTGGACACCTTTAGTTTGCATTATGATTTGTGGTTTTGCATTATTTCATGTACCTGCTTGTTCTTTTTTTTAGAAATTTCCATTATTGTTTGTTTATTTTTGATTCAATTTATGTAGCGTTTAATACATATTTTTTCTTCAAAATTCAATGTCTAGTATCATCTCATTGGTTTCATGCATATCATGATATGGGTTTTGACATTCTCTGACAACCATTGGGTGTATGTGAGGGACATGTGTTCATTTCCAAACTTGCAATTGGGGTTATATCATGTTTTTGCCATTTCTAAGTGGGTGGATGCAATACTCAGTTGGGTGTTTGCAATTTGGAGGCTGACCATAAGGGCCAGGGATCTAGATTGTGGTGACATGTTGGCTGGGGGACATGAGTGGGGGCCTGGTGGAGGCTGCCCCTGCACTGCTGGGGGGTGGGGGTGATGGGAGACATGGGTGGGGGCCTGGTGGAGGCTGCCCCTGGTGGCTGGGGGGTGGGGGTGGTGGGAGACATGAGTGGGGGCCTGGTGGAGGTTGCCCCTGGTGGCTGGGGGGTGGGGGTGGTGGGAGACATGAGTGGGGGCCTGGTGGAGGCTGCCCCTGGTGGCTGGGGGGTGGGGGTGCAGGAGGACATGAGTGGGGGCCTGGTGGAGGGTGCCCCTGCACTGCTGGGGGGTGGGGGTGGTGGGAGACATGAGTGGGGGCCTGGTGGAGGCTGCTCCTGGTGGCTGGGGGTTGGGGGTGGTGGGAGACATGAGTGGGGGCCTGGTGGAGGCTGCCCCTGGTGGCTGGGGGGTGGGGGTGCAGGGGGACATGAGTGGGGGCCTGGTGGAGGGTGCCCCTGCACTGCTGGGGGGTGAGGGTGATGGGAGACATGTGTGGGGGCCTGGTGGAGGCTGCCCCTGGTGGCTGGGGGTGGGGATGTTGGGAGACATGGGTGGGGGCCTGGTGGAGCCTGGCCCTGGTGGCTGGGGGGTGGGGGTGGTGGGAGACATGGGTGGGGGCCTGGTGGAGGCTGCCCCTGCACTGCTGGGGGTGGGGGTGCAGGGAGACATGGGTGGGGGCCTGGTGGAGACTGCCCCTGGGGGGTGGGGGGTAGGGGTGATGGGAGACATGGGTGGGGGCCTGGTGGAGGCTGCCCCTGCACTGCTGGGGGTGGGGGTGCAGGGAGACATGGGTGGGTGCCTGGTGGAGGGTGCCCCTGCACTGCTGGGGGGTGGGGGTGATGGGAGACATGGGTGGGGGCCTGGTGGAGGGTGCCCCTGCAGTGCTGGGGGGTGGGGGTGATGGGAGACATGTGTGGGGGCCTGGTGGAGGCTGCCCCTGCACTGCTGGGGGGTGGGGGTGATGGGAGACATGGGTGGGGGCCTGGTGGAGTTTGCCCCTGCACTGCTGGGGGGTGGGGGTGCAGGGAAACATGGGTGGGGGCCTGGTGGAGGCTGCCCATGCACTGCTGGGGGGTGGGGGTGATGGGAGACATGGGTGGGGGCCTGGTGGAGGCTGCCCATGGTGGCTGGGGGGTGGGGGTGCAGGGAGACATGGGTGGGGGACTGGTGGAGGCTGCCCCTGGGGGGTGGGGGGTGGGGGTGGTGGGAGACATGGGTGGGGGCCTGGTGGAGGCTGGCCCTGCACTGCTGGGGGGTGGGGGTGATGTGAGACATGGGTGGGGGCCTGGTGGAGGCTGCCCCTGCACTGCTGGGGGGTGGGGGTGATGGGAGACATGGGTGGGGGCCTGGTGGAGGCTGCCCCTGGTGGCTGGGGGGTGGGGGTGCAGGGAGACATGAGTGGGGGCCTGGTGGAGGCTGGCCCTGCACTGCTGGGGGCTGGGGGTGGTGGGAGACATAAGTGGGGGCCTGGTGGAGGCTGCCCCTGCACTGCTGGGGGGTGGGGTGATGGGAGACATGGGTGGGGGCCTGGTGGAGGCTGCCCCTGGTGGCTGGGGGGTGGGGGTGCAGGGAGACATGAGTGGGGGCCTGGTGGAGGCTGGCCCTGCACTGCTGGGGGGTGGGGGTGGTGGAAGACATGGGGGGGGGCTGGTGGAGGCTGCCCCTGCACTGCTGGGGGGTGGGGATGATGGGAGACATGGGTGGGGGCCTGGTGGAGGCTGCCCCTGGGTTGTGGGGGGTGGGGGCGGTGGGAGACATGGGTGGGGGCCTGGTGGAGGCTGGCCCTGGTGGCTGGGGGGTGGGGGTGGTGGGAGACATGAGTGGGGGCCTGGTGGAGGCTGCCCCTGCACTGCTGGGGGGTGGGGGTGATGGGAGACATGGGTGGGGGTCTGGTGGAGGCTGCCCCTGGGGGTGGGGGGTGGGGGTGGTGGGTGACATGGGTGGGGGCCTGGTGGAGGCTGGCCCTGCACTGCTGGGGGGTGGTTGTGATGGGAGACATGGGTGGGGGCCTGGTGGAGGCTGCCCCTGGGGGGTGGGGGGTGGGGGTGGTGGCTTGACATGGGTGGGGGTCTGGTGGAGGCTGCCCCTGGTGGCTGGGGGGTGGGGTGCAGGGAGACATGGGTGGGGGCCTGGTGGAGGCTGCCCCTGCACTGCTGGGGGGTGGGGGTGCAGGGAGACATGGGTGGGGGCCTGGTGGAGGCTGCCCCTGGTGGCTGGGTGTGCAGGGGGACATGCGTTGGTGGGCAGTAGTGCAAGGTGACATGTGGGTTGGCTGGGGGGCATGGCCATGGTGGATGGGGTGCCTGCAGGACATGTGCAGGGTAGGCTCCTGTGGTGTGGGCCACCTGCAGGGGCCGTGGAGGGTGTAGAGGGAACACCTGGGAGGACCCACACGTGCAATTCACGTGTGGTGCTCCATGCGCACCCCTGTAATACACGTACCCTGATGGAATCGCGTGTGATACTTCCTGCGCACCCCTGAAATACACGTACCCTGCTGCTTTTGCATGTGATACTTCCCGCGCACCCCTGGAATACACGTACCCTGATGGAATCGCATGTGATACTTCCCGCGCACCCCTGTAATACATGTACCCTGCTGATTTTGCGTGTGATACTTCCCGCGCACACCTGAAACACACGTACCCTGCTGCTTTGGCATGTGATACTTCCCGTACACCCCTGGAATACACGTACCCTGCTGCTTTTGCGTGTGATGCTTCCCGCGCACCCCTGAAATACACGTACCCTGCTGCTTTTGCGTGTGTTACTTCCCACGCACCCCTGATGCACACGTACACAGGACAATCGCGTGTGGAACTTCCCGCGAACCACTGAAATACACGTTCCACGCTTGGCATTTGCTGTTTGCCAGCCCTGTGAACTGGTCCAGGGTTAGCGCAGCCCTTTGCGATGATTTGGGGACTTTGAAGGCTTTTCCTTGCGCGAGGGCGTTCTTGGGGGCGTAACTGGCGCTGCTGCAGGGTCGCTGCGCCACTCTGCGCCACGGCTGCTTTCAGGGCCTAGAATCCATGAATACGCTGTGCGATGCAAAGGATTTTTTCGCGCGCGGCTGGCGCAGTGTATCGCACGGGGACACTGTGCGCCAGCCACGTGCGCCATTTTTGTGCGAATTTCTATGAATTACCCTGTAAATGCCTGTGTATGAAGAGCGCCTATCAGCGAACACATACTGTCGCTCTGCTCTGTAAAAGCAGGTGAAACAATTACTCAATGGTGCTACCTTCATTGACCACAGATGAATTAGAAAATGGCGGCCATACTGGTGTCCGATCAATCTTCAAAAGGAAGGGACTTGATCCTTTGAGTACGTATTGTACTAGGTCTCAAGGAAGAAATCCCCTCATTGCAAAGTGGCGCAGTGCTGTATTCTAGTGAAGAAAATGAACATTTAATTAGAAAGAAGTTGGAAAAGGCATTGTGGCCAGCAGGAGTGGCAACCTTTAGATGTATCAGGCAGGGTGCACTGGGGGATAGTTTTATGCCACGCCCTTTTATATTGGTGACAAATGTAGCCTTGGTCCAAATTGGGCCTGGCTAGGGATGCTACATGCTTATCACCTGAGGAAAATAAAGACAAATAAAGACACAGACACCAGGGTATAGAGAGACAAATATAATATTTTTAGAAGTGTTAAGTGTGTTTTTCTGTGAGTTTTTTTACTGGGCCAGTAGGATCGCTCAGTGGATTGAGCGTCTGCTGCTGCAATGTGTTTGTGATTTCCAGGTCACAGTTTTGAATCCTTGCAAGGACAACTCTGACTTTCATCCTTTTGGGGGTCGATAAATGAGTACCAGCTTAAGTTGAGTGATATTATATGATATGATAAGTCATTTATAACGCACCTGTACACAAGTGTTTCTAGGCACGACAAGACAAGGGAGGGAAGAAAGAGGGAGGACAAGACAAACAATCTTACTAGAGCTTGTGTCATTCAGATCGTGCAAGTGTGAGAATGAGAAGGCTAAAGGGAGGGGGGAATTGCAAAGGAGAGGGGAGGGGAAACAGGGCAGCAATGCTCTGAGAAAGTACAGCCAGGGCAGCGCGGCTCTGGTTAGTGCAAGGGGAAGGGGGGGCTGGAGGATTACAGTTACATCCCCTAAGTGCATGGTAGACCCAGAAGCAGTGCAAGAGTGACTGATCAAGAAAGAGCCTGGTACCCTGTGTGACTCTGAGGGTAGCCAAGCAACTAGTCGGTACGGCAGATGGGTAGGTCAGGTAGGTCAGCAGAGGAGGGAGAGAGAGAAAGCAGAGGAGAAGAGGAAAGTTTTGAGCTGCTTCCAGAACTTCCAGTGGTCTGGCTCAAGTGCAGGGAGGCCATTCCAGAGGGAGGCACCTGCAGAGGAGAGAAATATACCCCCACTCTTTGCCTGGAGAACCGTCAAACCCTTAGAGAGTTGGAGATAGCTGAGTAAAGGGCTCGAGAAGGAAGGTATTTTGGAAGAGAGCATTGGATGTAGTGCGGCCCCCAGCACCAGAAAGTCCTGTGGACAATGAGAAGGGTCTTGAACTTGATCATTGCAGCCGCCCCAAGCCAGTGGAGAGATTTCAGGGCTGGAGAAATAAGTTTTCTGGGCTTGAGGAGAAGGATAAGTCTTGCAGTCCTGGTCTGGATTAGTTGAAGAGGCGGGAGAGTAGTGTATGTAAATATGTTCTATTTAAAGTGCTTTGGTAAACAGACTACATAAATTACACATCAACGTCATTACTTGAAAGGACTTACCTGGATTGAACCATCAAGTCCACCAAGGGAATGGATGGAATGAGGGAAAAAAGAAACAAAGGATAGAGGACCTACAGGGGGACATTAAACATGCTAAACTTAACCATTGGAGAAAAGACTATTGAGTGAAGAGAAAAAGAAAAGAGGCAGGGCCCTTCAGTTCTCTGGGGGGACGTGGCCTCTAGGTCCTAACCATTTTTTTAAACCCAGTCTGTGTGTGTAGGCACCTAGCATCTACCATGGGTCCCGGCCATATGCAGGGAGCAGCCTGGGCTTACGGGGCTCTGAGAGCTGTCGGCCCACCTGGGTGACATCCTTTGAACCACGTTTGCAGAGCGATCCGAGTAGAAGTAGCGTTGGCAAACCTGGGAGACCTGGCCATGGCCCTTGTGAGCAAGGCGGGGTGATCCTGAATATGAAATCCTCCTGGCCACATATGCAGGTGCAGCCCGGGATGTGAAGAGCAGGAGAAGGCAATGGAAGTCCACCTCGCCACGTTGGACGGGGAGGCCATGGAATGACCTGCGCTGCCCAGTGAAGAGAAGTAGTGAGCCTCTCAGTCCTTATGTACCAGATGAAGAATGGAGGTCTGATATGCTAGACGGAACTCCAAAGGTTCACCCCCCTTTGCACCAATACCAGTGTAGGACACAGAATGGGCGGGCCAGCAAGCCAGAGAATGTGCTGCAGGCACAACAGTGATTGACGGTGGCATCCCCATGACAACGGGGATGCCACTTGAAGAGAAAATGCATGCCAATGTGCGGTGCTGGCACTGGTGTTCCCCCTGGGTATGGGGTCTCCGTAGACTGTCAAGAGTGATGCAGGACTGCAGTAGTGAACTCAGCAGCTTCCTCAGCTCATGACATCTTAATAGAAGATTATGGGTGTCATGGGGCACCGCGGGATGCACCAGTGCTGCTGGCACCCCAAAGGCAATGGGGCTGCCAAAGAAGATTAGTGTTTGCCCATGTTGCTGACAGGGTCACCTCAAAGAGACCTATGTATGGCACAGGTTCAAGGGATGATCGAGTGGCTCCATATGGTGGATGATGGCCAGCAAGAAGATACCAACAGGCGTAAGTTAAGGCATGTGGAGGGGAACAACAATGAACTAGGACTGGGTGCCCCATTTTCCATCTGAGGGCACCCTCCCATCCCGCATGAACAGGAGAGCACCAAAGGTCCTGTAAAAGGGCTGGCTCATTGCAGCAGTCACCCCTTTTAATATAATGTTACAGTTTGTTAGTTATTGTTGCATGTATGTTTATGTAAGTGTGTAGGTAAATTGGAGTTAAATGGTAATTATAGTTATAGGTATGTGTAAATATAGATATTAATGTGAATGTTAGAACATAACTTCCAAGCCAGAAATCTAAGTTCTTTTTAAACACATCATGCGGGCTTATTAACAAAGAACATTTCATTCCATGTGCATATCTTTGCTTACAAATTCCTTATCAGAGTGAGACCAGTCTAATCCTTGCACTTCTTTATTTATTTATTTCATTTGTATAGCGTGCATGCAACCCGGAGGCATTGAGGCGCTGTTACAGGTACATGTCATCATTGTTCTTTCATCAGTAAATCAAGTGGCACAGGTGAAAAAAGTCCTCACATTGAAGAGAGTACAATGGGGTGGCAGGTTGCTCTAGATGGACGCGAGGAGGACCCCGACCCCCCTTTTCTTTTCGAAAACAAGATGAGGAGCCAGGGAAAGACCTGCCGGTCACTGCACCAGCACTATAGGAAGACTTCTTGGCCATTGAAGCAGGCTTGTGTCACGATTTGTCAACATGTTTGTCAGCCCTAAACACTTATGCACTTTATCCTCAAGTGAATCCCCAAAAAGATTGGAACCATCAAAAGGAGGTTTCAGGGCAGCCGCCTTCTGAGAACCATCTGTTTTCCAACCCCGCAGATGCACATGCATCTGGGCAGACACACCAGCCCCCATGGCCATGGCTGAACCACGCACCCCATCAATAGACAGATCGGACAAAAGTTCAACCTGTCTCTGCATGTCCGATAGCAAAGGGGCAAAATCAGAACCCCCATCTACAGGCTTTTTCTATTTTCTGAACCCATTTAGCACAGTTTCAGCTGTGTAGGAACCATAGACATTGGCCCTAAAGGTCAGATGTGCCCCTGCATGAGCTTTCGTAAGGCTGGATTTAACCCTGCGGTCCACTGGGTCCCGAACAGCCGCCTCCTTGGCCGACATAGAGGAGCGACCCACCAGGCTGGCGAGGATATTGTCAACTTCAACTGGATCAGACAGTAAAGTTTCGCCCCCTTTTAATTGATAAAGTTTGTTCATAAAGCTGGGCATTGAAATCTTCTCTGGGACACTCCACTCCTGAAGGATTTTATCCCGGATATCAGATACCAAGGGTAACCCCATCCTATGGGTATGCCTATAATGGCGAATATAAGGGTCAGCCCCCTCCACCGGTACCAGGGGCTCTGAAAACCCCATGCAGTCCCCAACTTCAGCAAGAACCTCCTCCACTCCCTCCCTGCCCAGATATTTCCCTTCTGCATCAGCCGATGAGGAACAGGAAGAGGCCCAGGACTCAGTGCCAGAAGAAGAGTCTGAAGACAGACGCTGGCACTTTCGTCCATGCACATGGATGCGACTCCCTCCATGATGTTTGAGCAGTTTTCTTAACTCCTTTCCGGTCAGGGAAACACATTTAGCCTTCTTCTTTCTTCTCCTGTACAACTCAGGTGAAGAGGAAGATGAAGAAGACAGGACCAGATGCCTGCGCTTTGCAGAATGTTTACCCATGGCGAGTTTTCCCAGGACCAGCAACCAAGGGATGCCTGATTTACCACTACAGTCCTCTGTACAATGAACTAAGGCCTCACAGTCAACAAATGCTAACTTGCCACTCCCACATATAAATAGGACAGTAAAACATCAAACAAAAGGGAAACAAGAATCAATTCCCATGGTAACACTGCTCCGTAGCATCAGAGGAGGAGCTGACCCGCCTCGGGATCAAATCGAGAGAAAGATCAAAGGGTAGCCGGTCAGCCACACCCAGCTGCATGGGAAGCATGGCCACACCAGCAGGAGAATCATGCCCCGACTCCTATCCTCAACCTGGGTCGCCATTTGGGATCTAAGGACCCGGGCCATGATGCCCTGCGCCAGCCACAGCCCTGCATAAACCGGGCAAGGAAACCTGCTCAACCGGGCCCCGAGCCCCGCAGGGAGCCCAGGAGCATTGCCGCACCTGAGGGAGCCAAAAGGTCTGCCACATAGCCCCACCAGGGGGCCAGCAATTGTTGTTCTCCGGCACCCTGCGCCGGGAAAAAAGCCCAACCTGCCAGAGGCAGGAAAAATAAAACTGAATGAGGTGGCTATGGTGGAGGAGTTATAAGTATTTAAAGAAATAAAAGAAGGTCCTGTGTCGGAGGCACGGGCCTCATGAGGTAAGTACTGTGACGAGGAAGAGTGGACATGGAGGTACTACGCTACATCTGACAATGCGAGCTACCGGCGACCGAAGCACACACACAAATATAATCTGAAGGTAAGCGAGAAAAGCTTGGGGCCCGTTGGGTCTAGGGTATATAAACGAGCACACACGCAGCATCTAGGTGGTTTCCATGTTAGAACAAGACAGTGCTCGGCATACTATAGTTGAATTGCAACACGTGCAAGCATAGCGGTTCACTTTCCCCCAGCAAAATAAGCAACAGCCATCATTTGGCACCAGGTGGGTGCCGAAATGATACACACCTGACATTGTACCATCTATTGGGGAACATTTTATTATTAGCAATAACTTAAAAAAACTGTAGCTGGTATGATACAAAGGGAAAAAAGGCACTGCAAGGAACAACATCTATGTACATTGCTTGTGCATTCTCTCATTCACTCCTTTCCCTTCCCTTTGCCCCACAAGTTGTAGAGAAGGATCCCATATATACGAAATTAGGCTCTGCAATGTTTTTCTGAGATAAAACACAAATAAAGATGTAAAGGTTTAGCAACGTGGCTACAAATCTGTATTAGATGCACAGATTGGAGCGTATGAGGCACTTACACCCAGCTTTGTCACACCTTTTTTCTCCCTACAGGGGATGGAGGTGCTCTCCTGATCTGATAACACAGATACACTTTGGAACTAGGACTATCCTCGCAAAACAACCAGTCCTGAAGAAGTTGGCACTAACGAAATTAGACATCGAAAACCGGTCGACCTCTTCGGTCATGAGTGCTTCTCATGACTTTCTTTGATATCCTAAGAAATAATTGAGGATACAATACAGGAACAATTACACTCATGCCTTGTGAGAACAGCTTTTTAAGGTGTCCTGAGTGCAAGGAACCTTTTACACTCCTATCATCCGGGCACAACCATTCTTGTTTGGAACTTTGGATCCGTGTGGCTGAATAAAACACTAAGACCAAATCCCCAGGTAGCATGTTTCACTCAATCAGTAAATAGACAAGATCTAATAAACAGTCAAGTCTCTACACTAACCGATTGGTTACGTTGCTGGTTTTTAACCACCAACTAGTTTTGTCTCCATTTTGGCACAGCAAATGTGAAGAATAGATGAGGGACAGTGTTTTCTCCTGCTATCCCTATTAGATAGGCGGCGCACCACCTCCACCTAGGGCAAGGCACTCCTGACAGGGTCAGGGTGTTCTTCCTTTAGGCGGGTTTAGCCAGTACGTTGTATCACACTATGTTTTGATTGACAATGTTAATGTTTTCTCCCAAGAACCATTTATGTTGTGTTATAAGACTGTTTAATTAACGGTTAGGGGAGGTCATCATTTTTTCTCCCATACGGTTTGGAACTTTGCTCTGTTGTTGTAATGTTTCAGGAAGTCCTACTCTTCTTCACTGGCCATATCTCATTCAGTCATTTTACTTGCTGATGTGATCATCAACGCCAGGCTCACTAGCAGGCTTTCAGTCATGGAAGGTAGATCAGAAACAACATGCAGTTGCCAGATGTTAGCTTCCACATGGTCAACTCTGCTCCAATAATGAGGCCTGTAGGGAAAATGGGGCTCCAAATTTCAGCGGGGGCAGAATTTTCCCTACAGGCCCTTTGCCTTTTCAGTTGTCCTAGCATTCGGTCATGTTACTGGTCCTTGTAAGCTTTTCATACTACCACAGCAGAATTATCACCATCCCACGGGTGCCCTCTAAATATCTGAATATCTTCTTTCTGAGGAAAAGCAGTGCTTTCTGTTAACTTAAGGGAATACAGGCTCACTTCGAGCATTTTTGTAAATGGGAGGTTATTTGGAATCCTGATAAGGGTAGAGAAAGGGCATCCAATATGGTCCACTTGTAACCAATTACCTCTCCTTTGATTGGTTCATAACACCATTACTGCTGTGCCACTATAGCGGCAAGTCCCTGAAAATAGATCACTCTCAAGGTGTAAGATAGAGAATTCTGGACTAGTGTACAAGTTTTGACAGTAAATGAGAGCATTACAGAGCATTCAATCCTCTGTTTTCCAGAGCACACTCTTTCCATTGAGGTCTCATTGTGAACTAAATTATTTGCCAATAAACTGTTGGACCTTCATCCACATGGATCCTACAATAACCAGGAGATTCCGTGATGACTGTTTCTACAGTGAGTGGATAAGAGAGATGGATTTACAGGAAATGGTAATATTAGTAGTTATGTTATGCATATTTGTATCTATTTTACCATTATTATACCATTGAATCAGCGGCTCATATTCAATTAAAAAGCAAATATCAATTTGCAGCTTATTAGGTCTCGGAATACACACTCTTGTATTAAATATGTAGATTTGCTTCAACATGCAATGGATGCACAGTTGCCTTTCAAAATATGAAGTACTACTGTGTGCTAATTTTTGTATTTTCTGTGTTGGTAAGAGGGATGTAATAGCGGACCTTTAATTAAGTCAAATGTGACATCATAGGAAAAGGGCACTCAGCCTCATGGAAGGTTGGGGTTATAGGAGTTGGGGGAAGACAGATTTGTTGCTGTGGTTCTAAAATGATCTCTCGTTAGACTGGACAAACACATGTTCTCTGGTCTTCCATCTTGTCGGTTCCAAATATCCCAATAGTCTGTGCGAAGGGGAGCTATGGACTTGCTAACCAACGGTGCTGCTTATTTACAAAAACCTTTTCTAAAATATACAGAAGCAAAGCCATTGTTTCACGGAGGAGGAGAGATGCTTGACAGGGCTTGGCTATTTAGCACACACCATTTTGTATTGTCCTACAATATTGCTAATTTTATTTTACTACAGTAAATGTGGCTTTACAAGTATCATAAATAAAAGTGAAGGGAACCTGAAAGACAGGACTTGCTGAGCATTTCACCTTTAGCATGGGCCAACTTGCAATCTTTTGACAGCCTCCAGGTAGGATACTCTTAGTGTATTTTATTGCCAGTTAGTCCACAAGCACACGCAGGATAGGTACACTGAAAACCCCCACTAGGACAGATGATGGGTAACAAGGATCAAAACACTAGGATCCCTCACATCCTTCAACAGGCTGATCACCACACAGCTGATCTCCAACTGCCGGACCAAACGTCCCTCCAGATCACCTCAACACTCCACACTCACCAGCATTCTCAGCTGTGATGTCATCAACTCTGACATCAGCACACAGACAAAGCCACAGCGCCAAGACAGATCACAACACCTCTCCCTCTGTTACCAATACAAGTAACCAGAAACGAAACACCACAAGTGACCTGCACCTCAAACCCCTTTGTTCCAAGACACCACATGTTGCCAAACGCCCTCCTAGAAATTGGCCATCAGAGTAGGAGAACGTCTAGGAATCCACAGACACCAAAATCAACACTCAAAACTGGCCAGGACACATAATACAGCAATTCCAAAGGTTGCGCGCCACTGGAAGTTAACATACAGTAGACCATTCTAATAAGCAAGGAAATAGTGATGAATCCACACCTCACATAAAAGCTACACCTCTCCCAAATGAGGTCTAAAGATCACAAGAAAAGAACACCACAAGGTGAGCCGCACAAAAAAACCAACCCTCACATCACATCTAACACCAAGACCAACTCTCACTCCCTCTTATGCCAACAAACCCCAAACAATTGTGACAGGGAAAACAATGCCCACCGAAGTGGCACAAGGACGCCGGAAGCCGCTACTACAACCCGACATGAAAACACCAAAAAAACAAACCTCCTTCCGCCTGGGACTGCCACTCCCATGGCCTCAGACCTGCCACATCCAAGCGCAAAATATTTTCGTTATTCACCCCTGAGCAAAGAAAGAACCAAAACAAAGCCTGGCCACCAACATAAACCAAACCTACTTCCGTCTGGCACTTCAACTCCCACCACCTCAGACCTGCCACATCCGAGCACAATCCTTGCTCTCCTGTGAACAAAAACAATACAAACCACCAGAACCTGTGGGAGGATCAACCTAAAGAGCCAACCCACAACCAGCAAGCGAGCCAACCCACAACCAGCAAGCGAGCAAACTTCACAGTGCACTTATACAGCAAAAAACATAACTGTAAAGCAGGCATGCCCAAAACAGGGCTGATGGAAACACCACACCAGTACAAGAACACCCGGAACCCACTCTCAAAAGTAAATGGAGTGAAACAACCCCAGAAATTCCAGGAAGAGGAGCCAAAAGGACAAAAAGCACACAAAAGCACCCAAAGCCCAAACAAAAAGCCAAACCATCCCCAAAGTTGGAACCACCAGGCATCCGACTCAAAAATGCTTCAAGGACAACCAATCTGTTGACAAAACCCACGTTCGAGATCTGGCAGACAAACCACAGATGTTATACTAAATGCACAACACTTCCTTGCGTCACAAACAAAACCGAATACCCAAACAATAAATCCCAGAACTTGGAATAACACACAATAAATGGGTTGAAACCCTGAAAACCACACCAGCACAAGCTGGAAACACCCATCACAAAGGCCAAAACCAATAAATGCAGAACCCTCCGGAACACAACACAATAAATGTGCTGAAACCCCACACAATCCACACCCACATGAGCTGGAAATTGCAACCAAACCAATCATCGTGCTGAACCAAACAGTGCCAGTAAACAACAGAACCCAACTGATGCCAGCGAAAGCTGGAACCCCCATGGCATTTCTCTAATAGCCCCAGGTGGAAAACACAGAGAATTGGTGCGCCTCCAATGACACAATAAATGGGTTGAAACCCTGAAAACCACACCAGCACAAGCTGGAAACACCCATCACAAAGGCCAAAACCAATAAATGCAGAACCCTCCGGAACACAACACAATAAATGTGCTGAAACCCCACAGAATCCACACCCACATGAGCTGGAAATTGCAACCAAACCGATCATCGTGCTGAACCAAACAGTGCCAGTAAACAACAGAACCCAACTGATGCCAGCGAAAGCTGGAACCCCCATGGCATTTCTCTAATAGCCCCAGGGGGAAAACACAGAGAAAATATCCCAGTCCGAAATCAGAACATATGACCCTTCCAAATGCAAACTCTTAATAACATCCCAGATGCACCTAAAAAGACCGCCCCACACCCTCATGTCAATTTAGAAAATAAGATCTGGTGAAACCAAACAAACTGCCCTTTTCCCCCAAAGCAACATGTCCAAAACACTTGTGAAGAAAAGACCAGAACAATCCACTCCACATAAATCGATCCCTATGAATGTCCATGTCTCACCCGCATGTCCAAACCACCTGTAAAGAAAGCAAAAAACAATAATCCTACATACATAAGAAAACGTTCCCCAAAGCACAAAGCCACTCTCATGCAACAGAACCCCATGTCACCCAACAATTCCCTGACGAAGGCCACGCACAAACAAAAGGAAACATGCACAGTGGCCCCATAGCCTAAACAACCTCCCGTGACACACAGGTGGTGCTAAGCCTAAATCCCTAAATGGATAGCGGGACACACACAACACAGAGACACACATCAAACAAAAGGCCCCAACAGCAACAATTACTACCAGCTGAACCTAGCCACAGTCGAACCTGGTAGGATCCGTGAACCACAACCAGAGGTCAAGGTCAAGTTGTTTCATCCTGTTTGCAATGCACCAACACCTCTCACATAGCACAGGCGCCAACAAATCTCTCCGCAGGCACATGCCACTGCCTAGGGGGCACTGCTCTTCCAGCCCCTCCTGCTGCCATTCTTGGAAATCCGTTGTGTCTCTCCTCAGCCAGAATTGCACAGATGCCAAAGGTGCCACACGAGAGCCATGGGGCTTCCGCAACGGCAAACTAACACTTTGCCAGGGTCCTCACTGACACCAGCTGCATCCTCGAGATGATCCTTCGGAGGTCCAGAAGCATTGCAGCGGGGGTGGACCTCCTGCGCCTGCAATCGGCTGGTCCTCACCTCACCCACATAGACTTTGGAGGTGTCTCACCCTGGCCCTGGCACCCAAATCCAGCTAGGTAGGCCCGCCTGTAGCCATGACCATCCAACTACCAAAGCCTCTGGCTGGCTCGGACCAACTCGTCATCCGCCAAGAGTGGGTCCATTCCTCTGGTGCCCCTTTGGACCATCTGTCTCTGCTGCCCGGTCTAGATACAGAGGACCTCCTTGGGCAAAGCCACTGATGCCCTCAGGATGTCTCGGTCAGCACCAACTGGTTGCAACCTCCCAGGTGTGTGAAAAATGCCTAAAGGGGCAGTAAATGTGTCCGATTTGTTGCCAAACCGTGACCGAAATAGGTCAACTTGTCACCAAAACGTTGTAGCCCCATACAGATGACAGCCTCCAGGTAGGTTACTATCATTGTAGCTTTATTGCCATCAGATTGTCTGCCCGCACAGGCAGGATAGGTACACAGAAGACACCCACTAGGACAGATGATATGTAACAGGGAACAAAGCACTGGGATCCCTCACAAACCTCAACCAGCTGATCTCCAAAAAGCCGACCAAACGTGTCTCCAGATCACCTCAACACTCCACACTCACCAGCATTCTCAGCTGTGATGTCATCAACTCTGACATCAGCACATAGCCAAAGCCACAGCACCAAGACAAATCACTATCTTGCCTCTCCCACTCGACTTATATATTTGTCATAGTGTTCCCTGCTCTCTGTTAGTGTTTCATACAGCTTGTTGTCTTGCATGACGTGACTACTAATTGAAGCCCCAATCAAAGATAAGCCTATGTTTTAAAAATAAAATAAAGTTGTTTTTTAAAAAAATCACTTTGTCATTGAGTCTTTTGGAAGTAGTTGGCTTGAGCAAATAAAAATGCATTTTTCCCTGCTGTTCAGGTCAAGGAGAACCCGGACCATAAGCAGCAGCAGCTGCCATAAGGAACTTCCCCAGCCAGACCATGGATCAGCTGGCTGGGCAGGCTGTTTCCCTGCTTTCCCTGGGGGGGAGGCAGGCTAGGGGGGCTAACACCCTGCCAACGTTTTCCTCTTCCTTTGCCCTTGAACCAATGTGGAATCCTGTGTAGTGTCCAGACTTCCTCGAGGGATCAGCAGTGCATTTTCTTGTTTCCTGTTCACCACACCAGTGTGGCCACAGAAATCAGTAATTAGCAGCCTTTTGGAGTAGAGCGGAGTTGGACGGAGGCCTGATAGTTGGGAGTAGGCCGTCTTCCTCTGCTTCCTGCTCACGCTGGTGCTGTGGCATTGGTGCCTGCTCTGTTTGCCCTGAGGTGGAGGTGGTATTTAAGAAGTAACAGGAATTGAGAAGTTTTGTTTGTCTTGGAGTCGGTAGCCTGGCTCAACCCCGTTTTTCCAACAAACCCACTTAACAAGTCGGGCTCTTCATGGGAAGCCATAATTCAGCCAGCTGCTGTACTAATCCTTCTCTCACTGTTTACTCCATTGACTGATTTTGACACATTCCAGAGGACACAATCTGCACTGGAAGGGCGATGACCTTCTTTTTTCTATAATATTTATCTACCCAACATGTCTTGCAGAGGGTCTATTCCATCTTTTGTCCCTTTTTTGATCTATCTGAGCATCTCCTGATATTATGATAAAGGCCTCCTACGTTAAAGGATTAATACAAAGTGCAAGCACAAGGAGCAATTACAGAAGTTAGGGGGAGAGGAGACAGACTTGGGCCAAGCCTCTTGAGGCAATCAGAGGTTCCACTTCTTCTACAGTACTACCAGAGGACAACAAACCTTTTTCCCCACTTCCATGACCCATCTTAACCTTGACCTATCTGGCAACCTCTTGGCAAAGGCCACCTAAGCTAAGGAGCAAACTTTGGAGTAAGGGGAGGAGGAGACAAACTTGGCTCCTCCTCCCCTTTCTGGCAGAAGCCTCCTGACCCAGTATGGTGTGTTCCTGCTTCTACATACTGACTTTTGTTTTATTGATTATTTTATCTTGATTCAGGTTGCTTTTCTTTTATAGATGCTTATAAGTGAGGCATTTTCAACCTTTGCTAGTTTAGTTTTCAAATGTTGTTAATTGTTTTGAATGTGCTGGTTTTGGTGCTCTTGATATATGGTTTGTTTTAGCAACTCTGCACTTTAGCACCTTGGACATAAGGATGTTTTACCCTGCTGCAATATTTTTATAGTCTAGCACTTGAGCACTTTACCTCTGTGCACTTACGTGTTTACCCCGTCTACGCTGTGTGACTCTGTTTACATTTCATCATCGAGAAATCTAGAAAAAATAGCTGATGGGCAAAAGGAAGGCACAGGATCAGTTGGGAAGGAATTATTTGGTGAAAAGAAACCCAAAATGCTAGAAACTTCTTCTAAGGAACCCTCCGAGCACAGTCTGCACAAAGGCCCAGAAGGTAGGGTGGATTCCGAGAAGTCAGTTAGGAAATCCTGAAATGGGGCGTGAATTTGAGAACACTTTCTAAAAAAAAGCAGTAGGTTTATTAGAGGAGAACATAATGATGGCTGAGAAATCCATTGGTAGGTTAGATAGTCTGGACACAATTCCACAAGCTCTGGAAGATATTTTGATACAGGTTGACGGTTCTGTGGAACTAGTCTGCAACCACCGCAGCCTTGATAAAGGGAGGAGTGAAGGGATTTGTGGGAACTCTAGAATAAAACTGAAGGGGATAATGCCATTTCTGGGACATGCACTATTTAACATCCTGAGCCAAATAAGAACCTCCTCAAGACTCTCTCCTTGAAAGAGACTTATCCTGAGTGTACATACCATAAAAAGGCTCATCCTTATGGAAAACAAGATCCTAAACATTCATTAAAAAGTAGTGAGGTTAGAGAGAACATGAGAACGTGGGTGTAGGTGTAAGTGGGGAGGGCGGAAGGAATGGCATCCAAGGCTAAACGTATTTTCCCCGAAGGTGATGGTGGTAATGTAGCTGTAAAGTACCCACCTCCATGAGGGCCAATACAAGTCCAGTCCTGCCAGATAAAGGGGGAATCATGATAACCATGTCAGGCAAACCTGAAAATGGCAATAACCCATGACGAAAGAGGTGAGCTATGACCCTATGAGACAATTAATTGTACTCCTGATATGGGTGAGCTAAATAAATCAGCAGCTAACTCACAGGGGACTAGAGGCAAAGATGCCCACAGGGTGCTGCATGCTAAATCAGCCCTTATTGATGGTGGAAAGGGTATGGATATAGGTGGGTGGGAGACTCACAACTGAGTTACTGATTGGTGTAAGGTATATTGACAAAGGCGGAAGGGGAGCAGTTGGTTCTTCTAACTTCACACTGGATTTACCCCCTCAAGCAGCCCTACTCGTTCTGATTTTGACCAAGGTACCAGGCTAGACACCACATGTTTAGAAGATACTATTTTCCTGACGAATAAGGTAAGATACTTTATTAAGAATATTTGTTGTGTGGGGGGCGTGGCCAGCGAGCACGGGATGAGGACGTGATTCCTCGGAGCTCCCGCGGCCGTCAGCCAAATCCTGGAGATATCCTGTTATTTGGGCACCACAACGGCGGAAATTATATCCAGGCGTAGCGGAACCTTGGACGCTCAGGTCGCTATACTACCGACCCGAACTGCAGCACCAGTCGGGCGCAATTGGTCCGGGAAGCCCGAGACGCCGACAACGGACAAGATGGCTGCCGGAGCGGCGGACTAGGAGAGGACGCGTAATACGGCGCCAACTGCAGGAGGCAGACACCCTGCCCCGCTGGTGCCTGGAGCAGCCACGCAAGACAACAGCAGAGAGCGGAGGGGAGAGACGGGCCCGTGGACTCCTGCCAGGCGGAACGAATCGTACAAGCGGGAGCTGCCTGCGATTGGGAAGGTAGGCGGTCCCCGCTGCTTGCGGCCAAATCCTGCCGTGTGCTTTCGGGCGCACACGAACCCGTCCCCCGCAGCCCCCGCGGATGCGCTTGGCCGCCGGAGCGGCAGACGAGGAGAGAACGCATAACACGGCGCCAACTGAGGAAGGCAGACACCCTGGCCAGCTGGAGGGCGGAGGGGAGACACGAGCCCGGGGACCCCTGCCGGGCGGAATGAGTCGCACAGCGGGAGCTGCCCGCAAGTGGGAAGGTAGGCGGGCCCCGCTGCTAGCGGCCACATCCTGCTGTGTGCTTTCGGGCGCACATGAATCCGGCCCCCGCGGAGGCGTTGTCTCACCGGAGGCAGGCATGATTCCACACCCCGCCCCGCGTGATAGAGACTGAGCGGCTCCGGGGGGAGCGAGAAAGTTGTTGGAAGTTTGGGGCCCTGGGGAGCGGATTTGGGAGAGCGGCACCGCGGCGCCTGAAACGACGCACTAAGCCACAATACCAATGTGGTGTCCATCAATAAACACTACATGAGCAGCGATTGGAGTGCCTGCAGACCTGAGGTGACCTGAGGTTGGGTGCTTGAGACACAGTCTGCAGACTGACCTCTCCGCAGTGCCACAACTAGAGGCCAACAATCAAGCACACATTGCTGCAATAGAGAAGTAGAGTCCTCGCGGAGACACCACACGGAACACACAAGGAAAGGGGCGTACGGGGGGCGGAAAGGGGGGCAATCCCCAAGTGCGCAAACCAACCCACCCATCAACCGTTGGGTGCCAACATATCCTACCAGCTCCGGAACGGGGTACCGTACCTACCCGCCCTACAAACCGTCTTAACGAACATACGTCGCAAAGCCTTATAAACAGTGCGTGAGTGGGGCCGACCTGCCGCGGTCCACTATATACCTTCAGATATGGGGAAGGATAAGGCAAGGGGCATGACAACGCAGAGCAAAATAGAGCAGTATACGACCCCCGCCCAAGCCCTCCCGCCGGAGCAATCCAGTACTAGCGCAACACCAGAAACAGAGGAGAACATTTCGCTGAAGGATGTCATGAACGCCATAGCAAGCTCGAGAACCTCCATGGAAAAGAAAATGGATGGCATCAGCGCAGAGGTGTCATTATTACGCCACGACCTCCAAAAACTCACAGCCCGTACTGGAGAAGCCGAAGGTCGAATATCTGAAACAGAGGACAACTTAAGAACAATGAACCAGCAAATGTCAGGAGCACTAGCCTGCCTCAAAGCATTGGAAGAAAGGGTGGAAGAGGGGGAGGGCAGGGCAAGACGAAACAACATTCGGATCATCGGTCTGCCGGAAAAAACGGAAGGAGCAAGCATGGAATTGTTCCTAGAGCAATGGCTCGCGGACATCTTTGCCCCCAAGACCTTGTCGAACTTCTTCTCAATTGAACGGGCCCACCGAATGCCAACTGGCAGGCAAATCCCAGGTGCCCCACCCCGCACAGTGATCGCGAAACTCCTGAACTATAGAGACCGAGATGCAATACTCCAAATGGCCAGAACCAAGGGCACTATAACGTTCAACGGCTCCAAGATAGGTTTCTTCCCGGATTTCACTAGAGAAGTGCAAAGAGCTAGACAATCCTTTGGCCCTCTTAAAAAACGTCTCCAGACCCTCAACGTAAAATACGGACTCCTATTCCCGGCGCAGCTGAAAATATACTTTAATGGAACAACTGTGCACTTCACGGACCCAGCTGAGGCATGGAATTGGGCAGCAAGACACCTGGAGGGTGACTGGAGGCCAGACGGAAGACAAGGTAACGGTAGGAATCGCCCGAGACGAGACAGGGTACCTCCTGAACTCCCGCAACACCAACCCCAGGCACAGCCAAACAGGGACAATGACTGAAATGGAGAATAAGGTACCCATTTGCAGTTACGCTTTAAGACCCGGCACCATGTTATTAGACCATGTTAACAGCGAATTAATTGTGAACCCGATGTCTGTATAACTGACGGCCCGGACCACGCAACCCCCACGGCCGGAACAAGGCAACTTAAGACTAAGTAGAGTTATACCACTTGAGGAATAGTTCTAGGTTGATGAGTTGACTGTCCCTTGACAGTCGGTTGTATTTGTATGCTCGGGCGACAGGTACTTCAAGTTGGGGTGGAGTATAGGGTGGGGGATGAAAGGGAAAGTTTTAATGTTGCTTTGTTAGTCTGGATCCATAGCATGTCCAACCACAGACCTAAGTGCAACCCTCTGCACATTACACCCTGCTGTACTATGTATTGGGACCATGTTCCCGACAGACACACCAAAGGGAGGCAGCTCTCCCGACCCAAGCATCCTGCGTGCCCTCTAACGGGAAGCTCTAGATGACACACCCACAAACACACCCACCCCCACCCGATCGCCCCAGGTCCCTTAAGCTGCTCAGTTGGAATGTGAACGGAATGGGCTCTGGGATTAAAAGACGTCTGATTAAACAACTGTTGAATAGGCACTCTCCCGACTTGGCCCTTCTATCAGAGACGCACCTAGCGGGAACACACTGCACCCTTTTCCAGAGAACAAATTACAGGACCGCATTCCATGCAGGGTACACGATGGGATCCAGGGGCACCCTTATTCTTATACACAAGAGGCTCCCGTTCTCCCCACAAGTTGTGGAACTGGACCCACGGGGTCGCTATGTACTCATTCTAGGTTCACTCTGGGGTGAAACGCTGGCCATTGTGTCAATATATTCCCCACCCGGACTGGGCCAGGGATTCTTGGAGGATATCACCACTCTCCTAGGGAAACACCACCCAGATCGATGGGTCCTGGGGGGAGACTTTAACGATGTCATGTGCAATGCTATGGATCGTACCCATCTTAGAGGGCGTAACCCGGATGTTCCCACGAAACTCTCCAACTTTGTGTCCGCCCTAGGCCTCCGAGATGTGTGGCGCGAATTACACCCCCAAGATAGAGGCTACTCGTTCCACTCTGGAGCCCATGGCTCCCTCTCTAGACTTGATTACCTCCTGGTCCCGAACACAGACCTATACAGGGCAATATCCGCAGAATTCCTCCCTCGTGGAATCTCGGACCACTCCCCCCTATTGATTGAAATACGAACGCACTCTGTAACCCCCCCTAGAACGTGGAGGCTAAACAGCTACCACCTTGGCTTCCCAGAATTGGTAGACCGCCTTACGGAGGTGTCCGATGAATACTTTGACATAAATATACCAGCAGTGGATGACCCGGTGGTGGTGTGGGAGGCTTACAAAACGGTGCTGCGTGGGGAAATCATCTCCTGGGTAGCAAACAAAAAGCGGGAGAGACTCCAAAAAATAGTAGAGGCAGAGGCTGAAATGGTCCAGGCCGAAAGCACGCATATTCTTGACCCTACCCCGCAGACTCAAGGGTCCCTCAAACTAACCACAGAAACCCTCAGAAATATCATGCTAGATAATGCCAGGCAGGCCCACTGGGACACCAAAGCGAGGATATACGAGCTGGGGGACAAGGCGGGCAAAATGCTGGCCTGGCTGGAGAGGAGGGAGGAGGGGAGACGTCATGTCAGGGAGATTGTTGCCCCGAGTGGTGTTGGGTACCAGACGGATGCTGAAATAGCAGAGGCATTCGCCCAGTTCTACGTGGAACTCTACCGAGTCCCGACAGCACCTTTCGACCCGACCCTACTGGATGAAATTACACTCCCAGCACTGACACCACAACAACGGGAGGAGCTAGAATCGGATCTCTCTGAATCCGAAATAGCCAAAGCCCTAGCGCAACTCCAAACAGGGAAAACACCGGGCCCTAATGGTTTCCCGGCCGAGACCTGGCAAAAACTTGGAGGGAATAAAATGGCGACCCCCCTTTACAGGATGTTTCTTGGCGCCCGCGACCAGGGCACCCTCCCACCTGACCTATGTAAAGCAACCATTGTGGTCATTCCCAAACCCGATAAGCCCCCGGAACAGTGCGCCTCTTATCGGCCTATCTCGTTAATTAACAGCGAAGCCAAGGTTCTTGCTAAGCTCCTTGCTAACCGGCTGCAATCAGTGATCCATACCTTGATCGACCCGGATCAATGTGGCTTTATGCCACACAAATCAACGCGTATGAACCTGCGCCGGCTCCATCTGACGCTGGAGCGGGCCCCGATCATTGACACCCCTCTCGCCCTACTGGCAGTAGATTTTGAAAAGGCCTTCGACTCGGTTAGGTGGGACTGCCTTTGGGAAGTCATGAGGCGTATGGGGTTCGGAGACAGCTTCTTGAAATGGGTGAAATTACTCTACACTAACACTCGAGCGGCGGTCAGAGTGAATGGTTGGCCGTCCCGGTCCTTCCCGTTGGGAAAGGGCACGAGACAGGGCTGTCCCCTCTCTCCCCTTCTCTTTGCCCTGGCAATTGAACCTCTAGCCCTTTGGCTTCGCCAAGACGCTGCATGGACGGGGTTCAGATGGCCTGAAGGACATGAGGACCACGTCTCCTTGTACGCAGATGACCTCCTGATTTACCTGGGGGACCCAGCTCGGTCCTGCCCCAAGGTGACGCAGATGCTTACCCGTTTTGGTGACCTTAGTGGGCTTAAAATCAATTGGGGAAAATCAGTTCTCTTCCCGGTGAAAGGCAATGTGCAGGCTGACCCTCGGGAATGTCCGTACCGAACAGAACCGCAAGGTTTTCGATACTTGGGGATCTGGGTGACCACAAACCTGAGTGAATACACACTACACAATTTTCAACCGGTCCTTGACCGTTTTGTCAATGACGTCCACCACTGGAGACTTCTTCCTCTTACGCCCATGGGAAGAGCCGCACTCTTTAAGATGATGACTCTCCCAAGGTTTCTCTATGTCTTACAAAATGCCCCACTAAAGATCCCAGACTCCGACTTTAGGCGGGTTGAATCCCTTTTTCGGGAACTAATATGGGGGGGTGGTCAGCCGAGGATAGCGCTAACTACGCTCCAAAGATCGGTCTGGGAAGGTGGGATAGGAGCTCCACGCCTCCAAACATATTATTGGGCTGCACAGCTGGCAGTGGTCAACGACCTGCTTCATGGAGATAGGGAACTCCCCCACATCAAGGCCGAGGTTGCAGCCATGCACGATACCGACCCATGGCAACTGCTATACCAAACTCTTCCGAGACCCCTTCCACCAACGACCACGGTTCATACTATTGTGGTTTGGAAACAGGCGCATAGATTCGTTGGGTGGGAAAATAGTGTAACTGTGGCACAACCTCTGTGGAGAAATTGTAACCTGCCCGAGATAAAGAAGCTTCAACCATGGCCCCGATGGGTAAGGGCTGGGATTCTGAGGGTTGGGGACATTCTTGAGGAGGGGGACATAGCCTCGTTTGAAACTATCCAGCAAAAATTCCAACTCCCGGGCACTGAGCGATACCACTATGTACAGCTGGCCCACGCCCTAAGAAACCACATACCTGCAGGCACCAATATCCCGGATTACACACCAATAGAGCGTAACATATTACCAGCTCTCATCCCCACCAAATGCACCTCCATCCTATATAATGCTATTACATCCTTTGCTACGCCAGAACTCACGACCCTGAAAGCTAAATGGGAGGTGGATGTAGGGGTGATAGATCCAGAAGACTGGATCCAAGTACTAATGCACCCAAGGGAGGTGGCCGTTTCTTCCAGGATTCGGCTGGTTCAATTAAAGATCCTGCACAGGGTCTATTACCCCAGGACGATACTATATAGATGGGAGAGAGCCTTGAACCCGAATTGTCTCCGCTGTGGGGATGAGGAGGGGACCTTCTTCCACATCCTGTGGGCATGCCCCCAAATCCGCACCTTCTGGAGTGAATGCTGTACTGTACTCGGCAATGTCTTGGCGTGCCGCATACCACTAGACCCGAAGATTCTCATTTTGGGTGTTCCGGATGAGATTGGACTTACTAAATGGGGCAAGCTGCTCCTGAACACAGCAGCGGGACTGATGAAGCGCAACATAGCGCAAAAATGGGGAGCCCCGGAGTCCCCAACGATGGAGCAATGGGCAACAGATATGAACATTTGTGCCACTATAGACCACCGAGTATATACTGCCAGAGGATGCCCTACTAAGGCGGACAAGATATGGGGAAGGTGGGAAGAGAATGGACCCTAGAACCGGCTGGACCCTGTTGTGTGCAGTGAGGGGGATATGGTCGGATTGCACTAAAACCTGGGGTAATGTCATGGGTGATTGATACTTGATCTGTTAATGTTTGAATTTTGGAAGGACATGCTAATCCACACAAGCTGTTGTTGTGTTGTTTTGAATGTAAAACAATAAAAAATGTTTTATCAAAAAAAAGAATATTTGTTGTGTGACAATGCTTAGGGAGACTGACTTACTTATGGCAAAAACGTGCAACGTGGGTGGGATCTAGTAGGAAAAGTATATTGGGGGACTGTTTTTCCATCCCACTAAGACATCCATCCAAAGTCCAAGAGTTATTAATGAAAGGTTGCCATGTGCGGCTGGCCTGTACAGAGATAGGCTTTTACTGACATGGGTTGCGGACAGAAGAAATATTGACTTTAGTCCACGCAGCCAATCTATGTTTTGGTCTAATCAGAAAGTCTTGACTTTTCTTAGCTGGTTGGCCTAAGAAACAGGAGCGCCAGAGATATAACGCACTGTATAATTTACATGTCTCACAGATACCGACCAGGTGGACTGACCAGAGGTCCCTGGTATCAACAGCCTTGTTCCCTCAGCCAAAATGGGGTGCTTTCAGAGCTTCTACTCCGGGAGGCTGCAATAGTTGCCAACAGTACAGTTCAGGGGTCCATTTGTCATGCCAAAACTATCAACCTTAAATTACTGGTATGGAATACCGCTGGCTAATAAACAATTTTCCAAGCCCTGACTCGTGGGGCTTCATAAATAAGCACGATATACTAATGTTTCAGGAAACCTGGTCAGTTGATTTAATTCCAATTCATGCTTTACTCTTATCCAGTGGCAAGGTCCAATTCAAGGAGAAGTCTTCAGGAGGCCTTTCCATTTATCTGTCAGTAAACCTAGACTTGGCTGCAAAGCATGTACGCAACTGCAGCCCTAATGCATTTTTCCTACTCTTAACATTTAGGGGAGAAAGAAGTCTTGGCTTGGTACATTTCTATAATAATAAAATTGGCAAGGCCTCAATGGACATCCTGATCTCCTGTAAGGACATTATGGCACATGGCTTGGAATTGAGCTCCTGCATCTGCCCTATAATTATTAGGGGGATTCCATTCTATGATTAGGCACAGGGATGACCTGTTCTTCAATAATGATGAGGTAGATGTCACGATCGTGCAACTGGCGCACCAATTGGCACCCATCGTGGACTGTTTGGGACTTAATTGCTTTCGTAATGCTCCCTGGACAACATCTATTCATATTATTGTCTTTACTTTCAATTGGCAAGGCTTTGGAATTTCCGTATTTACTTTTACAAACTACATGTCCCATAATTCACCCTGTGGCAGTTCCCATTTCCTGGCAATTCCTTTTCAGCAGTGCTGGCACTTCAAACCCCAGAAGTCTTAGAGAACAGTGCAGCTTTCGCTTTCCCAGGACTAGAGGGGGCGGAGGCCAATTACATTCAGCTGTGTTGCTCCAGGTGCTGCTAATCAGCCTACTTCAGCACAGGGCAGCTAATTATTTAAGCAGCTGCCTGCAGGAGCAGCACAGGCCTCTTGCACTGAGCCTTCTACCAGCCCTTTGTTGCCCTGTTCCTTGGATATTTGCTGTGTCCTGTGGCGTCCAGTACCTGCTCTTGTTCCAGAGCCCTGTGCTTCCTGCCTTGCTGCCCTGCGCCATCTCCCCCCTGCCTTTTGCCTGCTCCTTTGTGCCTTCCATACTGCAGCCTGCGTCCTTATTTGCAGCTCCCTTGTTCCTGGCTACTGCTCCCTTGCTCTCTTCCTTGTTTGCAAAGACCTCTGTTTTCTGGCTACAGCCCCCTTGCTTCCTTTCTTTATTAAGCCCTCTGTTTCCTTCATTTCCTTCTGCTAGCTTTCTCTTGTCTTTCCAGCCCTGAGTTACTGTTCTACTATTCCGTGTACAGTTTCCGGTCGCCATTCCCTACATTTAGATACTAGGTTTCTGCCCTTCCTTTCTTCCGGATTCTGTTCTGAACCTTGTTTTCTTTGACTTCCTTTTTCCTGGATATTTCTGTTCTTGTCTCACTTGTGTCTTATGTAAATCCTTTGTACAGAGCTTGGCTGTTGGATTCCGGCAGGCAATCCCTGCCCCTTCCCTTGTTGCGTTTCAGTGTTGTACTTTGTGTCATTGTTTGGTTCCTGCTGGACCAGTACAGGCTTCAGTCTTGTGAGTACTGTTACCTTGTTCGTGCCTTAGGGTTCAGGTACAGAGACCCACTGCTGTTGTTCCCAGCCATGAGCATTCAGAGAGATGGCCCCTGTTATAGAAATCTGTGCAGAAGGCTGCAGTTTCCAAAGGTCCGTGGAACACTCTTTCCCATTTCTGCGCACACCCCAAGAGGGAACCCCAGCTTGTTTGTATCTTTGTATTCCCTGCCCCTTTTTTGTTCACAGCTTCTGTTGCCTATCCTTTCTTGTCTACAGGACTCCTTATATTTCAGCTTCTTGTGTATCCTTTCTCCCTTTGGCTTAGTGAGCACGCCTTTACCCTTAGGCCCTTCCTGACAGAATGCAAGAGCCACATTATTCTGCTTTCCCAGTAAGGGAAGGCACATTTAAGTCTAAGGTATCTGAATCCCTGCAAAAGAAACCCATGCTGAAGACTGTAGGTTCATGCACCTTTGCTAAGAGAACTACTAATTTTAGGGAGACATATCTTCAAAACAATTACCTTTTGCGTGATGCTTATTACACACAGTGGCTCAGTAATCCAACAATGTTAGACTACAATGACATATGTGATTACGACCCTGAGCTAATTTCTATAGAGGAATTGCAAGATGAAAACCACTTTTTGCAGACATTAATAGCTCAGCTCATGAGAAATTCACATAACAGCTTTAGTGGTGCCAATGCACATGTCAAGTCAGAACCTTTTGCCAATTCCATACTTACCTCTCAGAACCTGCGTTCCACTGAACCTCTCCCAGAGCACACAACTCCCCATTTGAATCTACTTGTATCTCCTTCTCCAGGCACTTCTCTTACCTCAGAAAGTATACCACAGCAAACATTAAGGGGATACCTGTTGCCAAGGTAATTTGCTCTAGATCAGCATGGCTAGCTGCACAGTCACCCCAGGTTGCAATAAACACTGATTCAATAGGACATGTCACTCAGTGTTCTGAGATTAGTGCTGCTGGTCCTGTGTACAAAAGACCAAAACAGGTCATAGGATTTCTTAATACCTCCCCGATGACTACTAACCCCAGCAACACAAAGGTTAGTCTTCACATTTCAACACCTTGCCCCTCGGCTACACCAGAGTCTGACATTGTAGGTCTGGAAGATGTTACAGAAACATATCAGTTAGAGAAACAACTTGTGTGGCTTAGATGACAAACTGAAGACCTCTATAATGAGTGTGTCTACCTGCTTAACAAGAATCTAGCAAGGGGCCACAATATACCAGACCACAAGGCACTATGTAAAACACCTGACATTCTCTCTTTGAATAGCGACATGGCAAGGTCTGGAATGGCAACACAGAAACTGATACAGACCTACACAGAGCAGATGGAAGACCTGAAATTGGCATATGAATACCAACTACAGCTTAACACAGCTCATACCCTTGCCAGCCAGAGTAACTCAGACTGTTGCAAAACAAGTGAAGAATTCACTCCTCCAGTTGGAGAAACAACACAAACTGCCATATCACCACAAGCCAAGTGTAACCTTCTGAGTGAAGTTTCTGCTGAATTGAAGGACTTGCCAGATCTTGCCCTTGATGTCAGTCCTTTACTCACACTTGCAGCCTCTACTGAAACGACCAAGTCAGAGATATACTCTGCTTCTATGGACATTCCAGCACCAGACCATAAGTCAGATATCGAGATCCATCCTGAACTTAACCCAGCACCTGTACAGAGTCCAGTTCTGTCTTCTGTCAATACCCCAGATCCATCAGTCAACCAGAGCACACAAGACTCTGAAAGCCAGCCCTTGCCTGATACTACCCTAACCAACAGTGAAGACATGAACTTGAACAAGGTGGTCCAAGACCTATTGATAAGCACAGTCATTGGTGTCATGCTTCTTGAAGCCTGTCCTTCCGTTCACAAAGACTATATGAATCTCCAATGGAATCCTGATCTACATCCCTCAAATTACCCTTTTGTTGAGACAGATACTGTTCTAGAGGATACTGTTCCATTGAAGAAACCTTCCAGGTACATAAATGACAGTGAAGAATCAAATCCGAACAAGGATGCACCCTTGTTTGTTCATTGCAATGAGTTTCCTGCCTTGCCTGATGTGCCTTCCAATAAGAACATCACATTGACTATCAATACACCGGAAGAATTAGAAGAACCCCCTAAGGCAACCAATCCAGCCACAGCCCTGGTTCCACCTATCAATGTTGCACCATTGCCAGCCCCACTGAAAATGTCTTCCTTCAAGAAAGAAGCAATGGAGCATGCAGCAGAGCTTCACAGGTCCTCAGTCCATGGACACATTGCAGAATTGTGTACCTCTGAAAACTTGACTTTCCAGGATTTAAACACCAAGGTTCTGCTGGATGTAAAAATGTCTTCCTTTAAAGACTCTCACCTTGAAGCCTTAACAGGGTTTGGTTCATCATGATGTGCTATCACAGTATAAGACCCTTCTACAGTGAGACAGGCCTTGGTGTCAACCTTCTTTTTGGTCTAACTACATGGGGCCTGGAGAGGGGTATGCTGTCACGATCGTGCCACTGGCGCACCAATTGGCACCCATCGTGGACTGTTTGGGACTCAATTGCTTCCATAATACTCCCTGGACAACATCTATTCATATTATTGTCTTTACTTTCAATTCGCAAGGCTTTGGAACTTCCGTATTTACTTTTACAAACTCGATGTCCCATAATGCACCCTGTGGCAGTTCCCATTTCCTGGCTATTCCTATACAGCAGTGCTGGCACTACAATCCCCAGAAGCCTTAGAGAACAGTGCAGCTTTCACTTTCCCAGGACGAGGGAGGGCGGAGGCCAATTACATTCAGCTGTGCTGCTCCAGGTGCTGCTAATCAGCCTACTTCAGCACAGGGCAGCTAATTATTTAAGCAGCTGCCTGCAGGAGCACAGGCCTCTTGCATTGAGCCTTCTACCAGCCCTTTGTTGCCCTGTACCTTGGATATTTGCTGTGTCCTGTGGCTTCCAGTTCCTGCTCTTGTTCCAGAGCCCTGTGCTTCCTGCCTTGCTGCCCTGCACCATCTCTCCCCTGCCTTTTGCCTGCTCCTTTGTGCCTTCAATACTGCAGCCTGCTTCCTTGTTTGCAGCCCCCTGTTTCCTGGCTACTGTTCCCTTGCTCTCTTCCTTGTTTGCAAAGCCCTCTGTTTTCTGGCTACAGCCCCCTTGCTTCCTTTCTTTATTAAGCCCTCTGTTTCCTTCATTTCCTACTGCTAGCTTTCTCTTGTCTTTCCAGCCCTGAGTTACTGTTCTACTATTCCGTGTACAGTTTCCGGTCGCCATTCCCTACATTTAGATACTAGGTTTCTGCCCTTCCTTTCTTTCTTTCTTTCTTTCTTTCTTTCTTTCTTTCTTTCTTTCTTTCTTTCTTTCTTTCTTTCTTTCTTTCTTTCTTTCTTTCTTTCTTTCTTTCTTTCTTTCTTTCTTTCTTTCTTCACTTATGTCTTATGTAAATCCTTTGTACAGAGCTTGACTGTTGGATTCCGGCAGGCAATCTCTGTCCCTTCCCTTGTCGTGTTTCAGTGTTGTACTTCGTGTCATTGTTTGGTTCCTGCTGGACCAGTACAGGCTTCAGTCTTGTGAGTACTGTTACCTTGTTCGTGCCTTAGGGTTCAGGTACAGACACCCACTGCTGTTGTTCCCAGCCATGAGCATTCAGAGTGGGCCCCTGTTATAGCAATCTGTGCAGAAGGCTGGAGTTTCCAAAGGTCCGTGGAACACTCTTTCCCATTTCTGCGTACACCCCAAGAGGGAACCCAGCTTGTTTGTATCTTTGTATTCCCTGCCCCTTTTTTGTTCACACCTTCTGTTGCCTATCCTTTCTTGTCTACAGGACTCCTTATATTTCAGCTTCTTGTGTGTCCTTTCTCCCTTTGGCTTAGTGAGCACGCCTTTACCCTTAGGCCCTTCCTGATAGTAGAAGCCCTACGTTTAGCTAGACTGAGCTTGGTAGATTCATACACCCCAGTAAGCACTTGTTTTAAGGGATATCCTGTTTGTAACAGGTAACAGGGCCAATGGAAGGACTCATTCTCCAATGTCAGGTTATTATATCTTTGACAATTGGCGGTTTAGGAGCATTATTGACTACATTCTGGCTCCTATACATTGGTGTGACATTATTTCTAGTTTTGAGGTCTCTGTGAGGCCTGAGAGCTATTGCAATCACCTGGTGTTAGAATGGCGATGGAATAAGACCCGGATTGGGCCAGGCTTGCTCTTTGCCCCTCAGTTAATACAGAAGGGTGGTATACGCTGGAGGGGAACTAGCAGAGCCAGCCTTGATAAAAAGGTGTTTACTGCCACACAAAACAAGATACTAATCTGTCTAAGCCTGGCAGGTAAGCCACATAATGCAGTTGACGCTTTTACTCAAATAACTGAGACCTGCCTGGATATTTTTAAACTCCCACTCTCCAATATCCCATAGGACACAACAAAAATATTGTCTATCAATGATATGTAAAGTGAAAAAGAAGGCATTATTGGATGCTTTAAAGAATCCTTTGCCAGATATTGAAGTGATTAAGGTAAAATGAAGCAAACAAAAAAGTGAACTTTCCAAAAGAACAGTAGAGATAGCTTCTGAAAATTGGGATAAACCATGTGATGCTGCTAGTAGAAAGGATGGTAGAATGTTTCGGCACATAGTGACGAGAAACTCTTCTGAATTGGCCATTGCTTTCTGTGATGTCCCTGATATCCACATCCCTGAGAAAGTGTGGATTCATTACTGTCAGGCTCTTTATGCTAGCAATGGTGGGACTAGCTTATCTCCATTAAGAAATGTCATACATTAGTTCATGGCAGAGGGCCCATAAATCACCATGGCTCGATGGAGTAGCAAATGAAATCTTTCTTTACCAAACACACCTGTGGGTTCCGGTTCAGGTGTTTAATGCACTGATTTCAACCAATCATATACAGAGTAGTTGGAAAACAGGGATCATACCCACATTATACAAACAGGTTAGGCAGATGCAATCCATCAGCGTATCGTCTAGGGATCCTATTGGATGGTACCTCTAAACTGTTTGCAGGAATTCTTTTGAACAGATTAGCCGTGTGGGTACAAGAAAAGCATGTTTTTTTCTGATACCCAGCTTGCTTGTAGGGCGGGAACTGGCACTATTTCTACCAGGATCTTAATCTGTACCTCATACTGGTCAAGTATGTGAACATTCTGAGCACTTCTGTCTATATGGACTTTTTGGAACTGAGTTAAGCCTTTGACCACGTGGACAGGTGTCTCCTTTGGCTTGCCCTGAGCAATATTGGTGTTTCGAAACTCTGACTCTACGTTAGAGGCTTTTCATACAAATTCTAGTGTATCAGTCCGTTATAAGATATGGGTCAAATTGACCGAGCATATTGATGTTAGAAAAATGTTACGGCGAGAGTGTGTGATGGCCCCACTTCTTTTTAACTTATATGTGAACTCACTTACTGATAGCCTGATAGCCTGGAGATTTCTAAAGCATATGTACCAAGGTGTGTTGGGTAGGAGGATCCTGATGTTGATGTAGACTACAAAAAAGTGATTTGCTCCATGGACTATGGATGGCCACAAATGTGCAATATGTAACCATTTTGTCTATCTTGGTCTTAGATTTAACTCCAGGTTAACATGGGACAATCATATTGAAAAGTCATATATTAAAATCACGAAGGTAATGGGGGGCATATTTAGGTTTGCAAAAAACATTTAGCATCATTCACCTGACCATATGTTGGTGATATAGAGGGGCAAAGCTATAGCAACGAGATGTTACGGGTGTGAATTGGGGGTACGACAAATTGGATTTATTACAGAGAGGAGAGAATTATTTTCTGACACAATTACTCTCTGTTCCACAATCCCTTCCGGTTTATACGAGCCATCTCGAGACTGCTTCAACTTATTTGGTTGATGTGTTGCACTCCAGACCCGTTCTTTTCTGCCATGTCCTGTGGACAAACGTGGAAGCGAATCTGACAAAGGGGATAATTACAAATTCAATTTTGCATACAAGCTGGTACAAGGTAGACTGGCTTGCCTTTGTTCGTTCTCAACTTCACAAGTTGGGTATGGGGATGTGCTTTGATAGTACCACTTTGTTTAATCATGCCCCTAAGCATAAACTGAAATTCAAGATTATGCACTATTTTGCTTGAGTCCGGAGGAATGAGATGATGCATTAACATCAAATAAGAGAAAACAGGGGTCGTTACAAGTTTCTCTGTATCTCGCTGGTAATACCGTCCCCGCCACCTGATATACTAGTATTACTAGTATTTTACGGGCAGCATAGACAGCGGTAAATTCCTATTCTATGGAGTCCTGACTCCATGGGACGGGATTGCTGGAATGATTGGCACCGGTAATACCTGTATCTGCTGGTGATTCTGGCATTTCTTTTCCAGTAGGAGCCTGATCTACCAGCAGGTCAGGCATGCCGGTAGATCAGAGCCCCCACCAGCAAACACAGGTTTCCCCGGATGGGTAAAAATACTGGTGCCGGTTTTACTGGCAATTTCTCCAGCATTTTTACAATACGAAGACCTCGTAACGAGGCATATTGCCCTCTCTATCTCATCGAGGGTGCTTTCAGGTATTTGTCAATGGTTACCGGCTACAGCACAGGTTTGTTCTTTTGATGGCTAGCCTTAATGCTCTACCACTGAGGGCCGTCACAACAAGATGTAGTCATGATTCAACATCTAGAGATTGCTCTCTATGCTTTTGCCGGGCAAAGCAGACACTGGGCCATTTTGTTATGTTCTGTTCCTTTTCCTTTGCTAATTCTCACATAAAACAACTATCATCGCCTCCAACTGGTGAAATCCAACGTCACCTCTCCAATCCTGACTGATCAACCTGACAGCCTAAAATGTACTCTTATTAGCGCACGTTCATTGGGAGCTCATGCATGGGCATCATTTTGGGGGGGACAAGGGTGTTTGTCCCCCCCAACTTTCGTGGCACACCCTTTTGCCCCCTTTCATTTGGACACCTTTTCTTTAGATGTCATGTCCCTCCCAACATTTTCAGCAGTTACTCCACTGAGCTCATGCAATAGATATTCATGAGCTCATACGAGAACACCAACTCAACATCTCAGCCACCATAGATTCCTGGCTACACAAAGCCTCAGGCCCACTCCTCTCCCTGTCCATCCCTCCCAATTACACCTGCCTTGGGGCTGACTACCTGAATGGCATAGGAGGTGGGGTAGCATTCATAGCCAAATCTTCCTTGCAGATCAGAGCCTTCCACATTCCCAGCACTCCTGCAGTTGAAATGCTCATAATAAAACGTACTACCAACCCAAAGACCACCATCCTCCTGCTCTAACGTCATCCAAATGGCCCCGATCACTCTAACCTGCACATCCCTAAACTGATCACACCACTTTTGAAACCTGCAACTAAATTCATCATCATAGGTGACATTAATCTGGGATATAATGGCACAGCTGACCTTAAAGCATCTGCCCTTGCACATGCCCTAGAAGATATGAACTTCACCCAACAAGTAGATTCCCCTACATACAGCAAGGGTCAAATCCTAGATTGGATCATCACGGCTAATGCCACAGTAGACATTCTAGCCATAAACGAATTCCCCTGGTCTGATCACTTCATGATCCTTTCAGAGTAGTACACCACTCCTATCTCTGCTTCAACTCCCCTGTTGAATCCCATATTTGTCAGAAATACTCGTAAATTAACACATGAGGCTTTGAAACCAACACACATGAACTTGCTGAAGTCTTGCTCCCTACTTTCGAACCTGAACCCTCATGAAATAGCCAACCACTGTCATGACTGTCTACGCATCACCATTGATAAGCATGCCCCTATCCTTGCAAAAATTCCTAAACCTCACAAGCCTAATAACAACTGGTTTAATGAGGATCTCATCTCACTGCATAAGAAGAGAAGAGCCCTTAAACACCTATGCAAAAAACGCCCTCTAATAGCAATTGCAATCCCCTTGCCATTGCCTCACACACATACAAGACTGCAGTAATCCCAATCAATGCAGGTTCTAATGTCAAAGAGCTCTTCTCTATCCTGAGAGAGCTTGAGATTCCCATACACATTACACCTTCCACCCTTGTAGACAAAACCTTGTGTACTACCATAAAAGATACACTCGCACATACAATTACCTTCCTTAAGGTGAAAGGTAGTGCCAAGAAAGCTAGTCTTGCCACTAATGCACACACACTTACCTCACTCAACCTCCGCAATGTGGCCCATCTCACCGCCATTGTGCCATTCAAGTTTAACCAACTCACACAAGAGCAAGGGCTTGCCACCATTCTCTCACTAAAACCATCAAATTGCAAAGGTGACTCCTGCCCAATTCACATATTGAAGCTCTTTGCTCCCACACTATCACCTATTATCATAGACTTTGTCAATGGATCTTTCCTTAACAATGAAGTTCCCTCTAATATCAAATCAGCATGGATCACCCCGCTTCTGAAAAGAACTTCCCTCAAACCATCCATTCCCACCAACTACCGTCTCATCACCACGGTCTCCTTCCTTAAGATACATGACCGAGTTGCTTACACTCAACTCCAACAATTTCCTGAGCAAAACCACTAGCTTGGAATGAGCCAATCAGGTTTTCACCATAAACACAGTACAGAAACAGCCCTCTTGGCCCTAAAAAAATGAATGGATTCTATCTGGGACTCAGGCAACCTAGGCATCTTCTATCTATTAGATCTTTTTGCTGCCTTTGACTTAGGTGACCATGATACCCTCTGTCAACACCTTAGCCAACATTTCCACTTTTCACCGGATGCCACCTCATGGATAGGCTCATTCCTCAGTGACCACACCACCAGAGTCTTCATTGGGGAGGCCTGCGCTGATCCTTTCTCCACCCCACTAGGGGTACCACAGGGATTCTGCCTCTCACCCACACTGTATAATACATACACCAAGCCCCTCTTTGACCTCCTTGACTCTTTGGGTGTCATCTACACTAACTTTGCAGAATACACCCAAATACTCATCCCTATCACAGGCAACTTCGCCCAAGACACAAACACAATAAACTCAGTGGATAGCACCATACAAAATTGGATGGCCACACATAACGTTTCTGAACGACGGCAAAACTGAGCTCCTCAATGTAGGCTCCCCTTCCGGCTGAACAACCTTGACTTCTCTTCACCTCCCTTTGCATCGACGACACTTCCACCCCAGTCCTAAAACAGGTCAAAACCTTGGGGTCCACCTAGAAGCAGAGTTAACTATGGCCAAACATATAAATGCATTATCCTCCGCCACGGCCTACACTTCCCGGCTGATGTTACTGAGCAGACAATTCCTGGTGCCCAACAACCACCTCTTGCTCACACAAGCACTTATGCTTGGCAAATTGGAATATTGTAATGTGCTTCTCATGGGAACCTCAACATCTAACTTAGCCAAACTTCTGTTACTGCAAAAAAAGCCCTGCAGGGTGCACATGGACTGAATTGTTCTAACCACATCTCGTCTGTCAGAAGTGAGGTTCACTGGCTGCCCTACAAAGAGGCACCTACCTACCTCAATGACACTCTCTCCCAGAAACGCCCAGTGCAAGTGCTTTGATCCAGTTGCAGTATCTCCTTGGTCAACCCCCGCTACAAGAAAAAAAAGGCTGGAGGCACTAGCTTTGGGGTCACCGCACCAACTCTCTGGAACACTTTGCCTGCGGATATCAGAAAAGAACAATCATTTAATGCATTAAAAAGCACGTAAAAACTTGCCTCTTCGATAAGTATGATTGATGTATTGCACTGTATGTACTCTTTCTTCTATCCTTTTTGTAACAAACGCCATGGTACCCCAGGGTTTGGGTGCTATATAAATGTCATAAATAAATAAATGCAGAGATAAGGAGAACTATTTTAGTGGGGGCTTTGAGAGGGAGGTGTTTAAGACATTACAAGCTGCATTTTCATTTTTACGGTGGTGTTTGGAGGTGAAGGTGGCGTTCGTCCTGGCAAACTTTCTGAGGAAGGCATGCCTTAAAAGAATAGGCCTGTTGCTACAAAATGTACAGCACGGGAACTCTGTGCAGAGCCACTACGTTTTTTATTTTGGAATTTTGTATTTATACCTTTTTGTTGAATTTGTCATTAATTGCATGGATTTAGTGATGTGATGAATTCATAACTTACTGCTGGAGATGGTGGGAATTTTCATATTTTATATTTGGTTGTTCGCATGAAATATGGCATTTTCGTGTATCAACTGGTGTTTGTCCTCATTTCTGTACAGTATGTGTTTTTTTTTAAATTATGTTTTATGAATCCTTGTTCCAAAACAAACAAACAACAATGCATGTGGGAATTTAGCTTTGATATGTAAGGGGCTAAGACTCCTTTGCTCCTATGCCAGCTGTTGGCCCTAGTAAACGTCTGCCTGGTGCAAATGTCTACTGGACTGTGCCCTGCAATCAGCCGGGGATAGGGTAGCTCCATTAATTTGCATGCACATGGATATATCAAAAGTGATGTTTGTAACTCAGTCCTCAGGGCTAAGTCTTTCTTCCATTTCTAGCTGCATGATCAGTTCTTAATACAGGATGCAGTGACCCAGTTAGGTGTGCCAAAGTAACACTGTCTATGCCTGTACACAACTAGTCCAGGCCAGGTTATGTCGCCCTCAATCATAATCCTTGTTCTTCCATCTTCATAAGAAAACTATGAAATCCTTTCGCACATATTCCAAAGGAAAGCCTTCTGAAGATAGGGGAACAAAATAAAGACAATAATGGGCCTCATTATGAGTCTCCCGGTCCGATAACAATGATGCCGGCACTGTTGTAACTCGACCGGCATACTCCGAGTTCTGCGAGCGGGTGCCTTTCTGCCCACCAGGTCTGACCTTGATGGATGCACAGGCACTGTTGCACACAGTGCCGTTGCATCCGTCCTCCCCATTCACATTGAGTCCTACGGTACTCGAATGGGGAGTAATTTTTTCCGGCGCCCCTGTAATGCCCCGGTTATTCCCAAAAGCCAGGCGCCAGTAAAAACACAACTCCAGCGTCAGCCGTGCCGTTTTTACCGGCACAGCTACTGCCATGGTCGTAATGAGACCCAATGTGAAACTTCACTATGGGCTCCCTAAGCAAAGTTCTTTGCGACATAAGCATTGTAAATCTTCTCTCTTCTCTGCTACACCATAAATATTCTCTTATTTATGCACACTCTTTGATAAAAAATTGTTTTGATTTTAAATTCCATCAGGATATACTCTTTATAAAAGGAGTCATGAATCATTGAAATCTGCGTACCTATCATTCAATTCCACCCAGTTTTAAAAAAATCATTGGCATCGCCATCTGGATAGCTGGTGGTTTAGCCATGAATCCTTCTTTTCAACTGACTATTAAAGCTTTACATCATAACACATTATCTAATTGTGAACTAGCTTTGATATCATGGTGCTCTTGTATGTTAAAATATTAACTTTTTCAAATGTATCTCTCCTCAACATTGCTCAATTCCACAACATTTTAGTAGACTTAAACTCCTTATAAAAGACAAAAAACGTCATATACTCGGGGAGTGTAACATGAAACTTTATAAAACCAATAACCTCTAATAAATAATGTAATTTTCATCATGAAATCTCTCTGCTTGAACCAATGAGTTCAATGACAGCCTTGCGTAAAAGGAATATTCTTGATCACAATTTCAGTGCAGAAGAAACCCTGAATATTCACCCCACTCCATTTACTCGGCACCGGTCATTTGTCTGTCCTATTCGATTTTACAAAACATGATCTTAAAGCAGACCAACCCTCTTTTCTTAGGGATGACCAGCTTACAAATGGAAACCCCTCACAGCTGATCCACTGTTAGACACCCAGTCACCGAAGGAAACTAAAGCCCTTCATAACTGGATTCCTTATAGTTTGCACGAACAGCTACTCTTATTTAGTGGCAAAACATCCAACAAAAGCCAACTGTTGAAATGGTTTGTCCGAGAGCTGATAGGATTGGAAAAACAGAAGAACAAGCTAGAATGCAAATGGTGCCAATATTTTAAAATGCAAGATACATTAAATCTCAATAAACCTCAATAGCTTTTGAAAAGAACAATTCTGAAAAAAGAAGATATTACTAAAAACATCTCACCTTTTCTACGTCCTTTAAAAAGGAACTTCATCAAATTATCCAAGAACTCCAAAAACCAATAGCAACAAAAAATGGTGTTAATGACATCTCAAATATTGTGTGAGAACACCTCAAGATTCTCCACTAACAAAATTAAAAAAAAGAGCAGGATGGAATTGAATGGAGTTGGACTATCTAAAGGGAGGGACTCTCCATAGTATAGAGGATGCACAGACCTACAAACTGTTAACCTGGAATATGGCTGGGGTGAACAGACTGATGGCTGATCCTGATTAGCATGCTTTTATTAGAGGTTTTTATAGTAATGCAATATACTTGGGTTTCTGAGCCTCTGTCAAGGAGTTCCCCCCTTCTCACCTGAATCCGTTCTTTACCGGTGTTCTTGGAGGCTGCCTTCTTTCGGATGGATCGGGTTTTGAAGAAGGCGGCCCGTGTCTCTGCCGAATCCAGAATGCGTTCAGTTTTGCAGGAGGTCGAATCCAGGAATCCAGGAGGCAAGGAAGTTCGCTAGAACTAGAATCCAGGAGGATAGAGAAGAGGGTGTTTGAGGACGGGATAGCGGAGTGGAAAGAAGAAGAACCGCGAGCTACGGAGCACACCTCTGGTCGCTAATCGCTATAGCATTGAGACGCGCGGAGCTGCGGAAGCCGTGGTCTAGAAATAGAGAAGGTTACGTCCAACGCATGGAGCAAGAAGGGAATGCGTTGGAGGGCCATATTGGAGGTATTAGTTAGTTTAAGTCCATTGTGACAAGGACCATGAGGCCCAAAAGGGGCGCACCCTGCGATTCATGACAGCATGCCTCCTCCGAAGACCCTTCCCTCCTGGTTTGCCCGGGTGGATGAGGTGGCACCTTCTGAGCTGCCGTGGGGCCTTGATGTTTGAGAGAGGTTGCCAGGTTCTTTCGCTAGGAGGATATCCTTTCCATTCAACCAGGTATTGAAGATGGCCCCTTCTATACCTGGAGTCACAAATCCGAGATACCTCATATTCCAATTTGTCATCGACCAGTACAGGAGGAGGTCTGGAGGGTTTTTGGGAAGATGGATAGTAGGGTTTCAATAAGGATGTGTGAAACACTGGGTGTATCTTCTTTCAGGATTCAGGCAACTCGATCCGATAAGAAACAGGATTTATAATTTATTTAATGGAAAATGGACCATAGTACCGAGGGGCCAGTTTACTAGGCCGTAGATGTCGGGGTAGTAATTTGGAGGACAACCAGATCTGATCACCGACTGCATAAGAAGGGACAGGTCTTCTTCTGGAATCTGCATATTTCTTGGTCAGTTTCCTGGCCTTCTCCAAAAATTCTTTGGCTTCTTTATGTATGTTGACAAGGGTTTTGATCCAGGAGTCAACTGTAGGTACTGGTGTAGATTGGGGAAGTACAGAAGGTAGGACCGACGGATGAAACCCTTGACTGCAATAAAAGGGGCTGATCTTAAGTGCCGAATGGTCAGAATTATTGTAAGCGAATTCAGCCACGGGTATCAGGAGTGACCAGTCATCCTGGACCTTGGTGGCGAAGCATCGAAGATACTGTTCCAGGGTTTGGTTGACACGTTCTGTGATTCCGTTGGTTTGAGGGTGGTAACCTGACGAAAGGGCTCGTTGGATCCCTAAGCATTGACAGAGATGTTTCCAGAATTGTGAGATGTATTGAGGTCCGCGATCCGAAATGATCTTGGAAGGAAGTCCATGCAAACGGAATATGTGTTCCAGGAAGATTCCTGCTAGCTCAGAAGAGGATGGTAATTTACGCAGGGGCGTAAAATGAGCCATATGAGTGAACAGGTCTATGGTAACCATGATGGTGGTATACCCACGGGATGATGGCAGTTCCACAATGAAGTCCGTAGTGATGATCTCCCAAGGCCTAGTTGGCAATGTAGGTTGTAGTAGAAGGCCTGCTGGTTTCTTGTTATTGTGTTTATTTTGACTGCAGACAACACAGGATTGAATGAACTGCCGTACGTCGGATCCCATCCTAGGCCACCAAAATTGCCTTTGTATCAGACGGAGGGTATTGGTGACACCACGATGTCCAGAGTGTAGGGTATCGTGGCAGAGATTCATTATTCTTTGTTGTAGTCTTTTTGTAGGGATGACCAAGAGATTGTCTTTCAACAAATAACCTTCCCGGACCTTTACATTCCAAGGATTTCTTTTGGATTTGTCCTTCCACAGATCAGAGGATTGGGTTTGGGCTTGGATTTCTTCGAGGAGGTTGACTGCCTGGGCCACAAAGATCTTGGGGGAAAACATCTGAGGATATGCCTTGTCTTCAGTGGGCTCGTAGTCTGGTCTTCGAGATAAGGCGTTGGCGATCAGGTTTTGTGATCCAGGAACGTGAGTGATATGGAACTGGTACTGGGCAAAGAAGTAGGCCCAACGTGCCTGACGACTGTTCCTACACTCCAAAGACTGTAGAATCTGGAGGTTTCGGTGGTCAGTACGGACCTGAACTGGATGTTTAGCTCCCAAAAGTAAATGTTGCCATTCAGTGAAGGCTTGGAGGATGGCTAACAATTCTTTTTCCAGGAATGAATAATGTGTTTCACTAGGAGTCAGAGTTTGTGAGAGGTAAGCAATTGGGTGTTCCAGTTTATCTCCTAATTCTTGTTTCGGGACTGCGCCAATGGCATAATTTGAAGCGTCTGTTTCTACCAGAAAAGGACGGCTAGTATCGGGTTGAGCCAAGATAGGAGCTTGTGTAAACTCTGTCTTTAAACGCTGGAACGCCATATCTTGTGGTGTTGACCAGAGGAAGGGAGTGTCTTTCTTCAGGAGAGCAACAATCGGTTGAACTATCTCGGAGAAATTAGATATGAATTTCCGTTAGAAATTGGCTAGTCCCAGGAAAGATTGAATTTGTTTCACGGAAGTAGGAGCAGGCCAGGTCAATATGGCTTTACCTTTGAAGGGTCCATACCGATTCCTTCTGGAGTAAGAATAAACCCAAGGTAGTGGACGGAGGTCACATGAAACAAACATTATTCAGGTTTGGCCAGGAGTTTATGATCTCGGAGTCTCTGCAACACTGTCTTCACGTGCTCTTCATGTTGTTTAGGATCCTTGGAAAAGATCAATATGTCATCCAGATATACAATAACAAAGAGAAACAGCATGTCAGAGAACATCCTATCCATAAAACGTTGGAAAATTGCCGGGGCATTAGCCAATCCGAAGGGCATGACTAGGTACTCAAAATGGCCAAAGGGTGTTCTGAAGGCAGTCTTCCATTCATCTCCTTCCCTGACACGGATCAAATGATAGGTGCCACTGAGATCCAACTTGGTGAATATCACTGCGCCTCTCACGGCTTCCAGGATATCCGAAATCAGGGGTAACGGGTACCGATCCTTGAGGGTACATTGATTTAGCCCGCGATAATCAAGGCAGGTTCTGAGTTCCTTGGTATCCTTCTTGGGAACAAAGAATAGATAAGCACCAGCAGGGGATTTCGAAGGTCTTATGGTGCCATTTTGAAGGTGGCTATCCAGGTATTCTCTTAGGGCCTTCTTCTCAGGTTCGGAAAGAATGAACATCCTACCGAAGGGAATCACTGCAGAGGGTTCCGTATCTATTGCGCAGTCTTCAGGTCTGTGTGGGGGTAAGGCCTGGACATTGGCAGTCGAAAACACATCAGCATAAGTTTGGTAGATTTCAGGAACTTGCATGACATTGGATACCATTAGTGGTGTCTGTTGTTCCTTTGTTGGTTCCTTTGGGTGTGTTAATGGGGGTTCTAGGGATAGACAATGAGACATGCAAAACTCTGAGCCTAGGAATATGGAACCCGCAGACCAATTGATATATGGATTGTGTTTCTGTAGCCAGGGCATGCCCAATACCAAGGGGTAATGAGCTGACTTAATAATGTCAAACCTGATCAGTTCTCGATGGTGATTTATTGAAAGCTGGATCTCCTTGGTCTGAAAGCTTATGGGTCCTGATCTGAGGGGTCTTCCGTCGATAGTCTCAACAGGCTGCATGGTGCTTCGTGAATCTTAGGGAATCTGATGTTTATCAACCCACTCATGATCGATGAAAATTCCCATAGCTCCGCAGTCTACCAGGGCCAAAATGGAATAGTTTGTATTCTTGGATGGTGATAAAAAGGCCTGCAGTACCACCAAACTGTTTTGTCCAGGGGTGTTCAAGGATGGAATGGATGTGGAGCAAACATCTCTCTCCCGAAGCTCTGCTCCATCTAGGTTCGGGAGCTGGCGTTTCCCGAACGCCGAGGGGGTGCTAAAGGACACTCTCTAACCAAATGCTTATCTGAGGCGCAGTACATGCACAAGCCCGTATGAATTCTCCTCATTCTCTCTTGTGGAGATATGGGTCGACGAAAGGCCCCAATCTGCATGGGCTCGGATTCTGAAACTGGGCTTGGGTTGATTTCCGGTCTGGGGGTAGCCTCAAATGATACCTTGGAAGGAGTTCCCCTGGATTTCTTCTTTTCTGACTTCCTTTCCTGGATACGGAAGTCAATCTGCATGGCAAGATCCATTAGTGCCTGAAATGAGCTTGGTCGTGCCACTCTGCCCAGCTCATCCTTAATTTCTTCGTTCAATCCTCTCCTGAACAGGGTAAAACTCACCTCAGTGGACCAGTCGGCTTCCTTTGACAGTTGTTTAAATCGGGTAACATATGTGAGCATATCCTGGGCCCCTTGCTGAAAGTCTAACAAGTGTTCTTGTGCGCTATAGACCTGCTCAGGGCGGTCAAACATGTCTTTTAGGGCACGTATTGAAGTGGGAGAATGGAAAACCAGGCTCCCGTCCTTCACCTCTCGCGCTTGGCCTAGAGGGTCACGACCCAAACACCCGCCACGAGAAGAGTTTGCCCATTTACCAGACGACCAGGTACCCTGGTACAGGAACATACGGATGTGTCCATCTGCTTGCCCAGCAGCCCGCACTGGCCATGCCGACACCTGCGGCACGGATCAACTAGACTAAAATCTACACGTCGTTAGAGATGCCATGACGACCTAGACAATGGGAAGCACATCTGTACAAATATACACACTGGACATTCCCACACCAACCTACACGAAGAATATACTCAGTGCTATGACGTAGGCGACAGGCATATTCACGGACGTGCATCTTTATTATTTTTATATAGGCTTTCAGAATGCAGAAACGCAAGACGCGTCATGAACTTTTATTAGCTTGCTCACGCTTCTCTTTGAAATCAGGTACAACGATGAGAAATATAATCAAGACAATACCGATTATGGAATTATATGCTCCTATAACCTAAAGCACCTGTGCACCAAACGAACAACTTATGCACCGGGCCAAAGTAGGCCTCAAACAAGAGCTCCCGTGGACATCAACAAGACAAGAGTCAGTTGCTGATCCTACAGAATGAGCTTGGCGAAGCAACCAGCCAAGGTCGCAATGTTGCAAACCCACGTTCCAAGAGCAAATCATCAAAGGCACGATGTTGCAATCTCGCACTCCGCGCACCAACGTTAAAGTCACACCGACAAATTAAACCAGACGCACAGTAGAAAAACAATATTAATTGTGCAGAATTATGCCTCTTTCACGGTCCCTCCCCACGTGATCAAGCCAAACCTGACGAGATGCCAAACCCTGGAGAACAGAGGCGTCTGGATCCCTCGCTACGAGACACTGGCAGATACACTTGAAAGGCTCAATGGACATCTGCAACAGTGGGAACGGTACCCCGTCTAGCTATGAATAAGTCCTCACATTGTCTGCATGTACCCATAGTGAAACATTGTTGCAACTTACAGGTACACCGAGAGCTGGGAACGACGGTGGTCCCAGGCTGGGAAGCTCACGGGTGCACCAATCAGAACTTGGGGCTCTTATCACTGACGCCAGCACATTTAGCCAATCCTCAGGAGCCTTCATGTAACAATTTTCATGTATCTTATTGTAGGGACAACCCAGATATACCACCTGACTACACCTTATCCACTAATATCTTTCTCTATATGTGTGCTATACTAACCCTACCACTCGAACATCCAATTAAGAGTGGCGATAGGTTTTTTGTTAACTTTCTGAAGTGACGCAAGTAGCGCGTCATAATACAGTAAAAAGGGCCTGCGAGCCCCACAATTGCGTGTGTGTCAGGACGAACGCGTGCGCTCCTTGACCCATCCCTGCCGTTTTGTCTAATAAACAGCAGAGTCACCTTGCTCCTTGTGTGCGTCTCATACTCTATCTCATCTTATCTGGGATACACACGGGAGGAGTTGGGGCCTCCCTGCCTGGAGGTCTGCGGACGGCCCGGCCGACCCCGGCAGAATTTCCCCCCGACAAGTTGGAGGCACTGCTGAGATCTGTTTAAGATCGACTTTTATTTTTACTTTTTCCAGGCACTCCCGTTGCGAGGAGGCCCGGCGGCGCGGCCCCCTCTGCCGTTGCCCCCTTCTGAGGACTACAGGACCATCGCGGAGCTGCGAGAAGACCGGACAGCGCAATCCGGATATTGGCCCTCGGGAGCCGGTTGAGAAGTATCCCGCCCGTGGTTGGCGAGTGTCCAGACGTGGTCCAGACGAGGGGAGGTGGCGAGCCGCTTGGAGGGGTGCACGCAGTCGAGCGGCCCTGCATCGAGAGAACTTGGTGAGCATGGCACACACAACGAGCAATGCGAAATTGTGAGGGAGGGGGGAGGAATTAAATAAGGGAGGAGGGAGGTGTTGCACAGGTGCGCGGCGAAGGGTTGACAATATAGTGTTGGCAATGGAATGAAAGGGAGTGAAAAGAGTGCGAGAGCAGTGACGTGAAAGAGGGGGGCGGAGCACGAAACATCACGTGTGGTCGCTCGTAGACACTGATTGGCCTAAATCGCGACTAACGTGTAGGGGTGGGCGTGTGTGGTTTCCTACGATTTGGCATTTATTGATCAATGAGTAGATGAGGTTCCCTATTGTTCGAGCAAGAAACTCGATAGGTAGATGAGGTTTCCTATTGATCGAGCAAGAAACTCGATAGGTAGATGAGGTTTCCTATTGTTCGAGCAAGAAACTCGATAGGTAGATGACGTTTCCCTGTAGGGGGTAGCTAGTTGCATAGTTGCCAAATACGGAAGATAATTGGCTGGTTAAGCCCTCCTGTTGAGGGGCGTATCACATGCGAGGCGACGCAGCGTGTGCAGTCCAATTATATTATTGATGAGATTACCTTGTTCCAGGAGAGACAGGAAGACAGCTGTAGGGTTAGCGGGGATAAATTGCAAGTGTATTTTGAAACTAATAATGAGACTGTACTAGTAGCGTAGAGACATCGGTGACGTCACCAGTAGGGATTTTATAGGATATCACGAGCACAAGGAACATTGAGTTTTGAAAGTGGTGGGGAAGAGAAAAATGATGAGGGAGCGGATAAGAAGATAAACAATAAACGAGTGGATTGGAAGAGGAGAAGGGGAGAGGGGCGTGGCTGAGCACGGAGAACGCCAGCCACGGCAAATGTAAAAGGGGGAGGAGAACGAGGAATAAGGACGACTGTATAAGATCGTCGTAAGGGGTACGCAGCCACAGGGGGCTGCGTGCGCTTCGGCCGCAGGGGGCCGTAGGGGAAGGAATATACAATACAAAATTATACATATATATATATATTTGTGTTTTATTATTTCTTGTTTTTTTTTATTATTATTGCATACTTTGTAAAGGATTGTCGTAAGTCCCCACACTTACGGGGCCAGGTAAACAATATAAGGTTGTAAATTGTAAACTGATAACGAAGGGAGGAGTAACAAGTAGGGCACAACTATGTCATTTGGGAAAGGGTCAGGAGGGTGGGGGAACACCCTCACTACCCCACTACAACACATATGCACAACACTGCCACCCCATAGGGAGAAATTAATTAAGTACAGCATAGAGTGGACCCAGGGGACGGATAACAAAATGTTAACACCATGGCCGCCTAATGGTAGTTTCGATCCATATGCCCAACATTCATTGCTAAACCATCTGCATAATACATACAAGGGGAAGAAGTTGGCGAGCCATATGGAGGTGTTTAACTTATGGAGGATGTTCCAGGGATCCCGACCAGGACCAAATGGAATGTTCTCTGTGGGAGAAACACCGGAAGTAAAGGAGATTATGAAGGAGGGAACGGATGGGGAAAAGGGGTGTGAAAGGAAAAAGAATGCGGAAAATGAAGGAGAGGGAAGAGAAAAGATTGACACTTTAGAAGACATAAAAAAGGAACCGAGCAACGAGATACCCATAACACCGGGAGTGAAAACTGAGAGAGAAGGGTTGTACCCTTTAAGAGAACTAGGAGAAATGGAAGGACAGTTAAGGGCGGCTGAAGGATACTCGAACCCGGCTTACAGCCCTCCACCATATGTGGCTCACAGGAAGATAGTGGGGGAGGGGAGGATTGGAGAAGAACAGATTGTAGAGATAGGACATGATGAGTGGGTAGCTGCACAGATATTATTAAAATTACGGGGCTCACTAACGGGAGAAGAAAGGGAGGTTGTAAAGAGAACAGGCGAGGATAGTAGAAGGGAGAGTGAGATGAAGGGGGAGGAGCTACTAACACAAAGAGAAGAGATTTTGGAGGAAAAACTGGCAAAACTAAGGGATGAGCAGAATGAATTACTAACACAGCTTGAGAAGGGGGAAAAAGAGAGAGTGAGGAAAAGGAAAGAGGGTAAAAACGAATTGGACAAATTAAGGGAACGAAATGAGGAGCAAAGGATAGAAGATGGAAGGGTAAGAGCAGCAGCAGAAAGGGTGTCAAGAGTAGTATTGAGAGAAAAAAAGAAGGAAGAAGAGGAAAAGGAAAGGGAATTGGAAATATGGAGGAGGAGGGTAGTATCAGAGGCAGCTAAGAAATATGAAGAAGAGAAAGCAATAGAAAGAGAAAGGGTGAAATGGGAAAGAAAGAAAGAAGATGAAAGAATATTGGAACAGATGAGCAACGAAGTGATGGAGGAATTAAAAAGGAAAAGGGAGGAAAATAGTAGGGAAATGGAGGAGAGGAGTGATGGGGAAAGAGGAGGGAGAAATAAGGAGAGTGAAAAATGGGGGGATGTATATAGAAGTAGAGAAGTAGCGACAACATCAACACCCGGGGGAACAGTTGATAACAAAGGAAGAGGAGAAATGGAGCGAATAGACTTAGAAACAGTAACAGTAAAAGGGAAAAGAACAGAGTGGGGGATACCATCTATGAATGATTTTTGCAGTGAGGAGGAAGAAGGAGTAGAAAGGGTAGGAAGAAAGAGTGAAAGGGAAAGCTTAGATAAGCTGTACCTCACTAGAACCAATATAGACTCGCCATGGATCCGTAAGAGAAGGGAGGAGCTGGAACAAAGTGAGGAGAGGGTGCAACAACTAGTGGAAAAACAAACCCATGAAACCACACCATCGCCATCTCCATCACGCCCTCCCCCATCGCACCCTACATGTTCAACAACCACACGCACGCTGCGCAAAATAAAGCTTGCGCCATTCATGGACGAAGTGACTCCCTATGCGTGCAGGCTTAGAGACCTCCCTAGCCGCAGGCAAGACAGACAGATAAGCATACCCATATTAAGCACAGAGGATGACGAAAAAAGGGGAAGGGAAGGAGAGGTAGGTAGGAGGAGGGGTAGCAAGGAAGAATTTGATGTGGTAAGGGAAATAGGGGAGGAGGAGGGGTGTGAGGACTCAATATTATGGAACATAAAGGGTGATACAGGACACAACTTAATGCCACTGTTGGAGAGAGGAGGGGTTAGACCGCAGTATGTACCATGGAAGCATACGGATAAAGAAAATATAAAATGTAGGCTCCCATCACTAAGTGGAGGTGCGGGTAAGTGGATATATGAAATGGAAAAACACACCGCAGGGCAGAAACTAGCAGTAGGAGATGTGAAAGGCCTGTTAATATCAATATTAGGAGATAGAGCGGACGACATTTGGAAGAGAGCGGGATTCCATGGGATAACAATAACAAACACATCGCATGATGGGGCGCCATTTGCAAACTGCAGACATGCGCTATGGCAGGCACTGAGAGTACAGTACCCAGACACATCAGATATAGGAGCAATCACTTCCCGTAAGATGCGTGAGAATGAAGATCCCGTTGATTATATACAGGATATTCAAGAAAAGTGGCGCATGGAAACGAGAGAACAATGGGATAAAACACCAGCCATATTTTATCATATACTAGTACAAGGGCTCCCAGAAGGAGTACAGAAACAACTAAAGAAAGTAGTGGGAATGGAAGTAAAACCATGGCCTGAAATACAGCTGACAATAGTACATCACTGCAGGATATGGCAAGGAAAAATGAAACAAAAGGAAGAGGACAGGAAAACGGAAGAGGCCAAACTAGTACAGAAAAAATTAACTAAATATACAATGGAGGGGGCACTAATAACTGCGCCCACAACAGTGGCCCAAAGCCCCACGCAAATAGTGGCTGCACAAGACCCAGCTCTAATAGCACCTCGACAAAGTATAATACAGCAAATGCCGCCACTACAATTACACGCACAAAACGTGGGAGGAGGGTACCAGATGCAAGGAGCTGGGTATTATGGGTATAATAGAGGGAGAGGAGGATTTATGAGAGGGAGAGGATACGGATATAATACCCAACAGCAGGTGGGGGGAGTTGGAAGTTCATACCCCACAGGGCAACAGGTATACCAGGACAACACAGGGAGCTTTCCATGGCAAAACAGAGAACCACCCGTGTGTTGGAGTTGTGGACTACTAGGACACATGTCACGCACGTGTAGGGTCAGGCCAGGGACACCAGCATGGAATGAGCAGGCACAACCTAGGCCATCGCAAGAACAGCAGGGCATGCAGCAACAGCAATTAACACAACAACAGCCACTGCAGCAACAGCAATTAACACAACAACAGCCACTGCAGCAACAGCAATTAACACAACAACAGCCACTGCCACAACAACAAATAGTGATAACACAACAACCCCAAAATGAACAAACACAATTGGGTAGGGTGACGGTATTGGGACACAACCCTTACACGGGAAATGGCCAATCATTGTACCCCCAATAGGACAGCCCACAGACGGCCTTGGTGTGTCCCATCCTGTCAGTAACACCTAATAGTGCGGAGGAGCCACGCATAGAGGTAACGATAGGTGACAAAAAATTATCTTTCCTTGTTGACACCGGGGCAACCCGGTCTTGCATAAGGGAAGGTAAATTTAAGATGTCAGGCGAAGCCATGAACACCCAAGGATTTTCTGGGGCTAAAGGATTGGTTCCTTTTACTGATAACGTTCCCTTATCTATCGGAGATTACGATCTGTCAGTTCCACTATTGTATTATAGTGCCTCACCAGTAAATATACTGGGGAGGGACATAATGAATAGGTTAAATATGACAATCTCCTTTACAGAGGATGGTATAATTTGCTCTACTCCAGGGATTAACATGCTAGCAGCACGACAGATTATGCAAGCATACTGTGGGCAGACAGCGATTAGGGCGGAACCAATAGATGGCGAGATATTCCAGTATGGGACAGACATGGCAATTGCATGGATGCCAGGGATAGAAGGTAAAATATGGAGGAGGCCAGCAGCTTACCTGTTCCGACCAGAAACACCTGTTAATGAACAGGAAGGAAAAGTGTTTGCAATAGACATTGAAAGCATTATTACAACAGCTGAGTATATTGCTGTGCACGCCCAAGACAAAGAAGGAAGAGCATGGAGGGCAGTGATTGCACTAGCAGAAGGATGTAGGTTGACCCAGGTGTCAGATGAGGAACTGTTTTCAGAAGAAAAAGAGGAGGGGGAAATGGTGTTCATGATGAGTGTAGAAATATGGTTACGAGTGGCTCACAAACATATAGCGCAGAAAATTGCTATGGCACTTGAGGCACCTGCATGCACCCCAGTCCCCTTCTTTAAGGAGGATATGGCAAAGGTGCCCAAATCATTATGGACCATTAGCCCTTATGACGTAGGATGCATTAAAAGCATAGGGGGTGTACGGATAAAATTGAAAAAAGGTGCAATACTACCAAGAGTAAAACAGTACCCATTGTCAAAAGAGGCAGATGAGGGCATATATGAAACTATAACGGCCCTTATAAACAATGGCATATTGGTCCCCTCAGAATCACCATGTAACACGGCTGTGTACCCAGTGCGCAAGGCTAAAGGGGGGTCTTGGCGCTTCATACAGGACCTAAGGCCCTTGAACAACATAGTGGAAGCAGAATATCCAGTAACAGCAAACCCGGCCACAATATTGTGTGGCATTCCAGCAGAGGCATCACGATTTACAGTAATAGATCTTAAAAATGCTTTTTTCTCAATACCACTACACCCCGACTCACAAGATCTAACAAGTTTCACTTACCGAAATACTAAATGGAAACATACCAGGTTACCACAAGGGTATTGTGAATCACCCTCAATTTTCAATAGAGTGATACAGATGGATTTGGGTAACGTTGAGGTGGAAAGCACAGTGTTACAATATGTGGATGACATAATAATTTGCAGTACAAATGAAAGTAAATGCAGAGAGGACTCGTTAAAAATGTTGAATATATTGGCTGAAAAAGGGTATAAAGTAGACATGGAAAAAATACAATACTGTCAGGAACAGGTACTGTACATTGGCCAACTGATATCCCAATATGGAAGAAAGATTGCACCACAAAGAGCACAGGCCATATCAAGCACTCCCATGCCACAGACTGTGAGAGAACTGCAGCAATTTTTGGGGCTATGCAATTACTGTAGAGCATGGGTGTTTGATTACAGCTCATACATAGGACCCCTGCTTGAGGGGTTGAAGGAAGCAAATAAAGGGGAGAAAAGGTTGGGGTGGACTATGGAAATGAGGGAGGCATTTGACGAATTGAAGGACGCGATATCAACAGCTCCAGTACTGGCATCCCCAGACTATGAGCGACGATTTTTTATATTTTCACATTGCGACTCAGCAGTAATGAAAGCAGTATTGGCCCAAAAAACAAGCATGGGCTATAAACCAGTAGCATTTTATAGCGGTCACTTAGACCCCGTGATGTTAGGCCACTTCCCTTGCGAACAAGGCCTCGCTGCAGCTGCTTTTGCAGTAGAAAAGGCATCAGCAATAACCATGGGGTGTCCAACTACACTGTTTGTGGAACATGCATTATTTGCAATATTGAATAAACCCAAGTCCACACTAACGACACAAAGGGCATCAGGTTATGAGATCATTTTGTCTAGGGCTGAACTAGCGATTGTTAGATGTAGCACTGTTAACCCTGCAAGATTCCTAGCAGAAATAATTGAGGAGGGAGATTACGCCCACGACTGCACCCAACTAAATGAAATATATTCATGTACTAGAAAAGTTGAAGAGAATGCACTAGAGGGAGGTGAGCTTTTGTTTATTGATGGGTCATCAACTATTGATCAAGGAGATGGGATAAGGAGAACTGGGGCAGCAGTGGTAAAAATGATGGAGGCTCCGGTGTGTGTGGCTATGAAATGTGTACAGTTACCACAGCATTACTCTGCTCAAGCCGCTGAACTAGTTGCACTAATATTGGCATTGAAAGAAAGTTTTAACAAACGTGTAACAATATATTCCGACAGTGCATATGTTACATCCACTGTCCACTCAGGGCTAACAAAATGGAGGAGAAGAGGGTTTAGGAGAGCTGACGGCACTCCAGTGCAACATGCCCTCTTGTTGGCTGAATTAATTGAAGTAATAAACGACCCCCAAGAGCTAGCCCTAGTAAAATGCACCGCACACACCAATGGTGAAGACCATGTCTCAAAAGGGAATGCAGCAGCAGACGCACATGCAAAATATGCTGCATACTTTGGTGAGATATGGGACCCCACAGACTCACAGAGAGGGAGAGGGAGGGGAATGGCTAGGGAGATGTTAATGAGAGAAGGGTATACCCATCTCCCAGCCACACAGATTATGGAATTACAAGCAGCAGCACCAATGGCCGAAAAGGAAATATGGGTAAAAAGAGGATGTACAATGTCACCAACCGACGCACTATGGCGCCAGAGTGGTACTGGGAAAGTTGTAATACCATTGGCACTTTTAAATACCGCCCTGAGCCAATTACATCACCCAGCCCATACAGGCAAGGAAATAATTGCAGCACGAATTAGAGATGATTGGTTCTGTCCCGAGTTAAATTCTCATGTTTCAAATTTTATCAGCAATTGTCTCACATGCCAACAGTTTACGGCCGGTCATACCCTAAAAGTGATAAGAGGTACCATACCCCGGCCAGAAGGACCCTTTCGGCACCTCCACATTGACTATGTTGATATGATCAACATATGTCAAGGTAATAGATACATGATTGTAGTAGTATGCCCATTTTCTAGGTGGATTGAAGCAGGGCCCTGTTCACACCCAGATGCATTTAGAGCAGCCAAATTCATAGTAAGAGAGGTCTTCCCCAGGTGGGGAGTGTGCGAAGTATTAAGATCAGATAATGGCCCACATTTCGCAAACGAAATGTTCCAACATATCACAGCCCTGCTGAGCATAAAGCACAAATTTGCATGTGCATATCACCCACAGGCTAATGGCGTATGTGAACGCCTAAATGGCTTATTGAAGGAGGCAATTGCAAAGATACAACAAACAACAAAGAAAAGTTGGTTGTATTGCCTTCCGTTAGCATTGTTCGAGCTGAGGAACAGGCCAGGGTCCGACCACCACCTCACCCCACACGAGGTGGTTACTGGACGTCAAATGCGCCTTCCTCTAACGCCAACGTCAAGGGCATTCACTGACCACGAAAGTTCAGCGAATATACTAGGTGATGAAATGTATCAATATGTGTCATCTTTGATTACTAGTGTTGTGTTTGTGTCTCAACAGCTCGAGCGCACACGGGGCGGGTCCACCAGAGATAAAGAAGAAGGCGCCAGTACAGAATTAGAAAAAGAGAACTTGTGCAAAATTGCCAAAGGTGACCACGTGCTACTTCGCAATTTCAATAGAAGATGGAACGATAAAAGGTTCACCGGTCCACATCTGGTAGAAGACGTATCAACAAGAGCAGTAAAACTAAAGGATAAGCGTGCTTGGAACCACCTACATGATGTAAAGATATACAAACTGCAGACCCGCCCCAGCGCCAACGACAGGTCCATTGGTACAACAGCAACAACATCCCTGACAGCGGAAGGAAGTTCTACCACAGATAACGACCCAATTGTTCCCTTACCTTCTCACTACCCAGACACCCCAGAGACGATAACTGACGAAGAAAGGGGTGATCACTACACTGCCCACCCCATGGTCACACGTTCAAAGAGTAAAAATAATTACGCCATCCCCCCCCCCAGGACAGTTGTAACATAAACTAAAAGAACTTGGTCGCACAAATACACATGTAAACACGTGAATGTTCTCTTTCTCTCTCGCACATACAGGAACTGCGTATTATTGTATTGTTAAGTAGAAAGATAACTAACAAAGTCCACTGTCCAGGCGTAGATGGTACTCCCAGACGATAACTACCCAGAAGAATTGTCACACCAATTTGTATACGAAATAAAAAGGCTAACATACCTAAAAAGAAGAAGGGTACGTGTTTACTACACAGCCTTCCTCCTGGCCATAGAATATTACATGCCCCACCTCCGCCCATACTTGCCGGTCTTAAGAGACCAATCACTTAGAGTAGCGTGGGAGCAGCTCTTCGCCTGGGCACTGAATGACTATTTGATAGGGAGAGCTTAAAGAAAACAAAACTAACATTTAAAACGAGCATTTCTGAGAATTTTTAGGCGGGCAACTTTAACGTCGCAAGAATAAGCTGCCAGGACTGCAGCAAGGTAAGAGCAAAATGCCGGTGAGATTAGCAATTGTAATAAAAATAATAGGGATTTTGATAATCACCGGATTTTTGGCTGCTTCTGTATGGCAGTATAGCTGTGCTATCAATTTTGTTGCTGCACCCAAACCTAATATACCCCCGTTCCTTGCTGCAACAGGTGTTACGTCAGGTGGTAGTAGTAACATTACACCAAAGAAAAATAGAGTTAAACGCAGCACATACTCAGACAATAAAGGTATTGATAATTATGTACAAGATTCAGCACACGTCACAAACAATATATGGTACCAACACATGACCCGCATTGGTAAGCAGACAACTGAGGATAGCTGCTACGTCTGCTCATTAATACCATACGCCATGAGTGCGTCACGAACATTTGTTGCTACAGAAATAAATGAGAAGGTAGCACAGTGCATAATATACTTGGCACTGTTCCAGACGAAAGGAAGATTTCAAGGAACTGTAGTGCACATGACATGGAAAACACGAGACTCATACCCATATGAAAACAACTTCCTCAAGACCTACTTGAGTTATCACAAGACCAGTTTACATGCTGAAGCATTCAAATATATAACAAGTGGCCCTGCAAAAGGAGAAACACAGAAAGTAACACTGAAGTATCTACCATGTGATTGGTACGCCACTGAAATTCCGGGTAAACAAGGATGCTGGGAGAGGCCGCTACTGACGATAACGGGAAAGGTGTATCTGGATAACAGCTGGGAGATAGGAGTGATTGGCAGCAACATGGTAACAAAAGAAACTATCTCAACCATCGAGACACACAATCACCGATGTTGGACGACGTGGATCAAGTATGTACCAATGCTCACATGGGTAGAAGAAGATGAAGACCCAATAACGATACTACCGTTGACTGCGCCCAAGGTATGTTACCAGCATAAAGGAGAGGTGGACGTAGGATATAACACCAATTGCGCAAGTGTGACGGAGTTACCTGAGGGGGGAGCAGGAACAGCAGTAATAATGGATCATTATTGGGCCTGTGGAGAAAAGGCATACCATACACTGCCTCCCCTGTGGAATGGTGTGTGTACAATGGTACACGTCAATGTACCATCACTAGTGGTACCTAAGAAGCACGTCGATGTGGCGAAATTTCCTAGAATGAATGAGGGGGATAAGAGAAGAAAGAGATCTGCACCACTCCAGGAGGAGCAAAGGAACAGGACCAACAGCAATGACACTGTCCTAAATAGAAGAAAAAGACAAGGAGAGCCGCTGACAGGAAATTACCTATGGGGAAGGTCGGAAACGGCACTAACATCAATACCGCCAGAACACAGACTATTCAGCAGAGCAGCAATGTTCTTCTCCTCAATAATACACCCGGGATTACAGGCTTACGCAAACGCAAAATGGCTCCAAATAACTAGATGGGAACTAATGATGACCATCAATTCTACAGTAAATGGGTTCAACGCAATAAAAGAAGAGCTGCGAGCTGTAAGGATGGTAGCACTACAGAACAGATATGTATTGGACCTTCTCACAGCAATGGAAGGAGGAGTTTGTGCAAAGATAGGACAATCATGCTGCACGTTCATACCTGCCAATGATGCTGACAATGGTACACTGACAGAAGCAGTTTCACAATTAGCCCAAATGCACTCTAAAATGACGGATGAAAGCAATGGTGTGAACAAGGATGAGAGCTGGTTTTCACTATTATGGTCATGGATGCCATCCTGGCTGTCAGATGGACTGAAAATAATAGTGGGCTGCACCATATTGGCTGGAGCTACCCTGATCATAATTAGATTTTGGAAGGCACGAAAGGCACGCAATACTGACGAATTGCTCGAAATGGTGGGAATGCACCCCTTGATGCCAGCAGATGACGGCCAGCATACAGGTGTAATTATACAGGAAAGGGAGAAGCTGCGCACCCAAATAATTACCAACCATCTACACCCACCGTCAGTAAAGACCGAGAACCCAAGAAACCCCAGGAGCTACATAGGAAGATGGGTATATTGTACTCCTGGGGGTACCTGTGAATATATGTATTGGTCATTTGAAGATCATGTAAACCACTATGGACATCTCGGAGGAATAACCAAGATATGGCGAGTAAGAGGAGATAACGAGAAGGATATGTTTGTGGTCGACAAGTCGACCAGAGGGGGGACTGAAGTGGGAGAATGGAAAACCAGGCTCCCGTCCTTCACCTCTCGCGCTTGGCCTAGAGGGTCACGACCCAAACACCCGCCACGAGAAGAGTTTGCCCATTTACCAGACGACCAGGTACCCTGGTACAGGAACATACGGATGTGTCCATCTGCTTGCCCAGCAGCCCGCACTGGCCATGCCGACACCTGCGGCACGGATCAACTAGACTAAAATCTACACGTCGTTAGAGATGCCATGACGACCTAGACAATGGGAAGCACATCTGTACAAATATACACACTGGACATTCCCACACCAACCTACACGAAGAATATACTCAGTGCTATGACGTAGGCGACAGGCATATTCACGGACGTGCATCTTTATTATTTTTATATAGGCTTTCAGAATGCAGAAACGCAAGACGCGTCATGAACTTTTATTAGCTTGCTCACGCTTCTCTTTGAAATCAGGTACAACGATGAGAAATATAATAAAGACAATACCGATTATGGAATTATATGCTCCTATAACCTAAAGCACCTGTGCACCAAACGAACAACTTATGCACCGGGCCAAAGTAGGCCTCAAACAAGAGCTCCCGTGGACATCAACAAGACAAGAGTCAGTTGCTGATCCTACAGAATGAGCTTGGCGAAGCAACCAGCCAAGGTCGCAATGTTGCAAACCCACGTTCCAAGAGCAAATCATCAAAGGCACGATGTTGCAATCTCGCACTCCACGCACCAACGTTAAAGTCACACCGACAAATTAAACCAGACGCACAGTAGAAAAACAATATTAATTGTGCAGAATTATGCCTCTTTCACGGTCCCTCCCCACGTGATCAAGCCGAACCTGACGAGATGCCAAACCCTGGAGAACAGAGGCGTCTGGATCCCTCGCTACGAGACACTGGCAGATACACTTGAAAGGCTCAATGGACATCTGCAACAGTGGGAACGGTACCCCGTCTAGCTATGAATAAGTCCTCACATTGTCTGCATGTACCCATAGTGAAACATTGTTGCAACTTACAGGTACACCGAGAGCTGGGAACGACGGTGGTCCCAGGCTGGGAAGCTCACGGGTGCACCAATCAGAACTTGGGGCTCTTATCACTGACGCCAGCACATTTAGCCAATCCTCAGGAGCCTTCATGTAACAATTTTCATGTATCTTATTGTAGGGACAACCCAGATATACCACCTGACTACACCTTATCCACTAATATCTTTCTCTATATGTGTGCTATACTAACCCTACCACTCGAACATCCAATAAAGAGTGGCGATAGGTTTTTTGTTAACTTTCTGAAGTGACGCAAGTAGCGCGTCATAATACAGTAAAAAGGGCCTGCGAGCCCCACAATTGCATGTGTGTCAGGACGAACGCGTGCGCTCCTTGACCCATCCCTGCCGTTTTGTCTAATAAACAGCAGAGTCACCTTGCTCCTTGTGTGCGTCTCATACTCTATCTCATCTTATCTGGGATACACACGGGAGGAGTTGGGGCCTCCCTGCCTGGAGGTCTGCGGACGGCCCGGCCGACCCCGGCAGAATTTCCCCCCGACAGTATAAACCCATCATAATCGTCCAGTAGGGCATCGTTGGAGTTAACCAGGGGAGTGGCCCAAGTTAAGGCATTCCCGGAAAGGTGAGAGATTATAAAAGCCACCTTGGCCCTGGGGGTCGCAAAATAGTAAGGCTTGAAGGTAAAATGAACTAAGCACGAATCCAGGAATGCACAAAGGGTCTTTGCGGAGCCGTCGTATTTATCCACGACTCTGCCCAGTATAACACTCTCTTTTGTAGCAGAATCCCGGGATAGCACCAATTGTTTGAGAGCGGCGTTCTCCGCTGTCAGATTCTGTGCCTCGGTTGATAGTTTCTGCATACTACGCATCAAGTCCTGCACGGCAGCCTCCATGTCGATATCGCTTTCGATTGGGTGGCGTCTCAAACTGTCAAGGAGTTCCCCCCTTCTCACCGAATCCGTTCTTTACCGGTGTTCTTGAAGGCTGCCTTCTTTCGGATGGATCGGGTTTTGAAGAAGGCGGCCCGTGTCTCTGCCGAATCCAGAATGCGTTCAGTTTCCAGGAGGTCGAATCCAGGAATCCAGGAGGCAAGGAAGTTCAATCCAGGAGGATAGAGAAGGGGGGGTTTGAGGAAGGGATAGCGGAGTGGAAAGAAGAAGAACCGCGAGCTACAGAGCACACGTCTGGTCGCTAATCACTATAGAATTGAGACACGCAAAGCCGCGGAAGGCGTGGTCTAGAAATAGAGAAGGTTACGTCCAACGCATGGAGTGAGAAGGGAATGCGTTGGACGGCCATATTGGAGGTATTAGTTAGTTTAAGTCCGTTGTGACAAGGACCATGAGGCCCAAAAGGGGCGCACCCTGCGATTCATGACAGCCTCATCCACTGCAGGGTTATCAGTCCTTCTATGTTGCAGCTATGAATGGTTTTCAGGGTAGGCCAAGTGGTGGGCTTTTGGTGTGGGTCCACATTACATTGGGATGGAAGGTCGAAATTGTGAAGACAGATTTGTCAGATCCGCAATCACTGTTAATCTGGCTGGCTAAGGATGATCTGCTGTGTCTCTATAATGTATATGCCAGACCCTTACATGGTTTGGGGACACTTGTTCGTCTTCAGAATGTAATCAATTGTATGACCTCATCAGTCCCCTGTACCTACCACATCTTAGTGGATGTTGATTTTAATGTACAGCTTGAACCCCTTTACGAATGTTCCATGTGTTTATAACGACAACCAAAATAACAACATACATCTTCAGTGACACTTTATTCACCTTTTAATTTTTTGAAATTTATTTACAAAGCTCCCTGTTTCTACAGCCTTGTTACCCTCACCCCAAATACCCCCACACCTTTTAATCCCTTACCCCCACCCCCCATGTATACTTTTACAAAAATGTTTTATTGTTATTCAGGTGTCATTGAAAATGTTTGTCGTTATTTTTTTTTCGTTATTAAAACTGCATCCCCTTAACAAACTGCTAGGCCTATGGGAGGATCGGGATCAGGCTTGTAACATTCCATCTCTGAATGCTACTGCCCCGTTGCAAAGGCATTTTGTTGTCCTGGACTCCGCTTGTATCCTCTTTAATCTGAACCTAAGGGCCTGCAATGGGCAAACTATAAACGATCAGCCAGCAGGGAAAACCTTTCATGGCCACAATGGTAGCTCATTAATTGACTTGGTGTTAATCTCTGTGAAGGATTGGTCAAAGGTTAGAGATTTTGTGATCCATAAAAGAATGCAACGTGACCACTACTGCCTATAAATTGAGGTTTCAGCCGGCCTGTTAGATGCTTGCCGAGGTAGTGCTCACCTCCAAATGAATGCCTGGAGATTGCTGGCCATGCACCTAAACCTGTAAAATGGGTTAAACTGATAGTTTCTGATGTTTAACCTGATATCTACGCTTCCATTTTAGACAAACTGAGTATTATATTGATGGTAATTCCAGAAACCAGTGTATTTTGGAGTGGTACAAAAATCTCAATAACAATTTAATTTCACTGATCTCAGCCCCTATGCGTCGCAACTAAAAAAGAAAACATGGGTAAGACTGAGTGGTTTGATGGTGCCTGCCTTAAGGCTAAAAGGGATATCAAACTCTGTGTAAACTGCCATTTAGGGGTTGATAAAACCACTTTACGGTTGCTTAGATCAAGATACAAAGGGCTAATTATCTCAAAGAAGAAGGAATTTGCTAATGCTAAGTGGCATTCATTATTCAGGTTGCTGCAAACGGGAGATGTCTGTTTTTTTTGGAAAATGGTTTCAGCCAAAGAATTGAATGGGGATAGTGAAATTCATTGTTTAATTAGTGAACAAGCCTGTCCGTGTCATTTTTCTAGTTAATACCAGGGTTGTTCTCCCCTGTGCCCAATTTGATTGATTTTAGTTCCTCCTCTAATATTGATTTGTTTTTTTTTTCAACCAGTGAAGTGGCAGCTGTCCTCAGCTCTTCAATAAATTGCAACGCTGCTGGCCCAGACTTAATTCCTAGTGATCTTTTTTAAAGATGAGGCTGCAATTTGGGCTCCGGTGTTATGTAAGATCGTTAATGCCATTTTGAGTAGTGGTGAGTTCCCTGAGTCTTGGCGTATGGCTACAATTTTGCCAGTCTACAAAAAGGGAGGTAAGGATTTACCAGCTAATTATCAACCTATCTCCCTTTTGTATAGTACTGGCAAACTCTTTGGGAGATTAATCCTTACTCACTTGCAGGAGTGGGTTGATTGTGAAAATATCTCCAGGCCGTATTTATGGCTAACCAGGGCACAATTGATCAATGTTTTATACTTTACCTGCTCATTCAAAAGTATACAATTTTAAAGAAAAAATGCACCTATATGTGGTCTTTTTAGACTTAAAAACTGCTTTTGATTCTGTCTCTAGAGAAACCCTGTGGCAGATCATGTTAGCCCACAATGCCCCTATGGAACTGATTTCCATAATACACTCTTTATACACAGCTAACAAAGCTAGAGTTTGTTTTGGGCCAGGTGATCAGCTGACTAAATCTTTTGATGTGAATATTGGTGTTAAACAGGGCTGTGTCCTACCACCCCTCTTATTCAATATTTACATTCTGGCGATCGTTGATGCTCTATCTGATGGCTTCCAGGACTGCCGGAGGTTGGCTGGGCATGATTATCCCACTTTATTTTATGCAGACAATGCCAAACCACTAGTCACTACCCCGCAGAGACTAGGAAAGATTATGCCCACTTTCTCCACAAAATGCAACCATTTGGGTCTTAACTTGAATTTGGTAAAGTCTTAAGTTATGGTATTCAAACCTCCTTTTGCAAAAAACAAGTCATTATTACTAAGTGTGTGTAATACGACCATTGAGCAGGTCTCTTACTTTGATTACCTTGAGGTGCGTTCCCATGAATCTGGATGGTGGGGGCCACAGGTAGCCAAATCTACTATCATGTTTGAGAAGTTTAGTGGTGGTATTTTGTCATTTTTTTGTCAGCACGGCAGTGGCGCTACTTCACCTGCGTTGGATGTGCTTCATAAGCAAGCACTGCCAGCCTCATTACATAGTTCTGAGCTATGGGCCTGGCCTAGTACTCGCAAACTGAACAAATGTGAACATATTTTCTTAAAGAAATTGTTGCTTCTTCTTGCAAGTACTCCAACTGCCCTGCTTTATTTGGAGCTTGGCTGTGTACAATTCGAGATTTAGCTATGTTTTAAACCAGTTTTCTACTGTATTAGAGGCTTGACCACTGAAGGCCTAGAAAAACATTGTGATGCTCTAGTCCATATTATAAGCCGAGACTGTGGGTAGAGTGTAAGCTAGTTCACACATGTAAAGTCAATGATTTCCCACTTGAATCTGATTGATGTATGGAATAATCCGCAAGATTTCCCGGTTCAGGGAAAAAAGTCTAAAATCAATTGTATAAATGAGAGTTTATCAGACTTTGGTAGTTGATGCTGCCAAATTGAAGCTGTGTTTGGACTATTTGGAACTCAAGATGGAGCCTGGTTGTAAAGACTACTTGGACATAATTCTTCCTTCTTTTTAGAAGTCTTTATGTTTGCGGTTTAGACTTGGCACCTTGCCTGTAACCCCTTTAAAAAAAAAAATGTCTTTATTGTTTTCAATTAACAACATATATATACATCCTACAAACATATAAGATGAACTGGCATTTTGGCATTCCCACGGATTCTGCTATGGGTTCGTTATCCTGGAGTTGTCTGACGACCTTGCTTCCTCTGCCTATAGTTACTTGTGTGGGCAGCTTTGGCGCCCGTGCTTGTACTGTCTATTATTCGGTTACTTGTGCACCACTGTCTTGGGTCCTCTGGTATCCCTGTATCTCCTCAGGGTCCTCTTCTTCGGTTTCCTCTCCATCTTGTCCAAGTAAGTCTTGTACCAGGGAGTTCCATGCCGTTATTTTCTGTGCCATTTCCCCCTCCCCTCTCTGCACTGCTCTTATCCACTCTGCGGTTTCCGCTAGTGTCCACTTCCAGAGGTCCGACCACCATGCTGCTGCGGTCGGGCCTTCTCTTGATTTCCAGGACATTGCTATCCTTCTTTTGGCTAATATGCATATCAAGTCTTTCCTCTTTTCTAGATGCGCTTTGTCTCTACCCCCTCGTGGGAAGAGGCCCAGCAGGTACCACTCCGGGTGCTCCGCCTGTATCTGAAGTCCACTCTCTGTTATTTTGATCCTAATTCCTTCTCAGAAAGTCTGTACCACTGGGCATGTCCAAAACATGTGCACCATATCTGCTTCATCAGATGAGCATTGGGGGCACCCGCTGGGGTCACCCCTACACATCATGTTCATCCTCTTAGGTGTGAGGTACGGTCTATGTGTTACGTACAGCTGTGCTTGTTTGAACCTTGCGTTCCTAGACACTGTCTTTGGGTATCTTAGCACCCTACTCCGTTCTTGGTCACTAAATGGTCTGTGGAGTTCTTCTTCCCAACGCTGTTTTATGTGCAACTCTTGTTCAAAGTGGGGTCTTAGCATTTGTTCGTATAGCCTGGAGGTGGTGTGTGTTCCCTCCGATATGTCGTACCACATATCTAATGCTCCTGTTACGTCCTCTTGGTCTTCCCATTCCGGCCATCTTTTTTTAATTCTGAGGATTAATCTGTTATACAGGATGAATTGGCCTTCATGTATATCATGTTCTTCCACCATCTCTTGGAAGTCTGCCCATCTTCCTTCTTTTCTCAAGTCCCCAATTTGTGCTATGCCTTTGGCTTCCCACTGAGTTCGGTACGTTGCTAGCGCATTTGTGTCTATGCCCATTATGCCCACCAGGAGGATTTGTGCTGAATAGGGGTCTTCTGTCCCCTGTAGTTTCCATGCTCTGTTCCACAACCTCACTGCGAGGTTAAGCAGATATGGTAGAGTTCTGAGCAGGGGTTTGTCCAGCCACAGTATTTCTCTTCGATAATGTGTTTTCAGTGCTGGCTGGAAAATGGTTGTGTCGATTGTTTCTTCCTCACCCAGCCATTTGACCACGAATTGCAGCTGCCCAGCTAAATAGTATTTTTCAAAGTCCGGCAGCCTAATGCCTCCTTCTTCATAATTTCTCTGCAGGGTCTTCATTGCAATCTTGTTTCTCACCCACAGGAAGTCTCTTGCTATTGTGTTTAGTTTAATAAAGAAGGCCCTGGGGATACTGTGTGGAATGTTTGTGGAGTAATATAACAGGCGTGGGAGTACCACCATTTTCAAGAGGGCTGCCCTGCCCATCATTCCTAGTGGCAGTGTTCTCCAAAAGGTCATGTACATTCGTGTTTTTTCTAGGGCTGCCTGCCTGTTGTATTGGTGGGAGTCTGCGGTGTCATGGTGGACCACTATTCCCAGATATCTGAAGGGTGAGTTGCCCATGTTAGGCCTAAGTCTGGGAGTTCTGCCGGGGGGACCCACCTCAGGGCAGCCAGGGGGAAGATCAGGAATTTCTCTTTGTTGATTGCTATACCTGAGAGTCTGGTGTATGCTTCAATTGCTTCCAGGAGGCAGGGAAGACTAGTGCGTGGATTTCCCACAAACAACAGCATGTCGTCTGCGTATAACGAAATATTTATGGAGCACTCCATCTACCTCTATCCCTGTGTCTCCATATTCTGCTCTAAAGAAGACCGCTAACAGTTCAAGGGCCAAGATATATAACATTGGTGATAGTGGGCACCCTTGTTTTGTTACCCTATAGATCCTCCAGTCTTTGGAGATATGTCGTCCTGTCTTCACCCTAGCCCTAGGCTCCCTATACAGTAGCCTGATCCATCTGAGGAACCCCCCCCCCAATGCCATAGTGGGCGAGAACCCTCATCAGCCACCCCCAGTTCACCGAATCAAATGCTTTAACTGCGTCGAGAGACACTATCGCGCATTCTCTTCACCCCTGGTTTGTTCTATCTATCACGTGGTGTAGTCTACGGAGGTTCCATGATGTATTCCGTCCTGGAACATAACCTGTTTGATCTGGATGTATTAATGTAGGGATCACTTGTTTCAGGCGGTTAGCTAGAACCGCCGTTAGTATTTTGGCGTCCTGGTTAATGAGGGAAATCGGCCTGTATGCGGTGCACTTTGTGGGTAGTTTCCCTGGCATTCTGACATACTGGTCAGTAATCGTGCGCTTTCATATGCATCTTGATATGGGGGTGATGGTGCTTTTAAATGTTTTATAGAACTCTCCTGGGAGTCTGTCCGGGCCCGGGGATTTACCTGTGGAAAGTTCTGCTATGACACTCGCTATCTCTTCCTCTGTGAGTGGGGCGTCAAGTATTTGGGCTTACTCTTCTGTTACTTTTGGCAGTCTTATCTCTGCTAGCGCGTCAGTTATGTCCTCTGGATTAGGGGCATACAATGTTTCGTAGAAGCCCGCAAATGAATGGTTAATGTGTTCTTGGCTCCTAATCTCTGTCCCTGTCTCGTCTTCTAGCACTGTTATGGGTTCTCTTTTATTTTCTTGCTTAGTGAGCCATGCCAGGAGTCTACTAGGTTTATCCCCCTCCGCATGCAATCTTTGCAGATACCTCGCATAATTCAACCGTCCGAGTTTCTCCCAGAGTTCCATGCATCTTGTTCTCAACTCCATCAATTCCTTAGGCTCCTCCCCGACTGCCTGTGCCCTGTGTTCCTCTATTTCTATCTGCCTTTCCAGTTTATTAAGTTCCTCTATGGCCGCTCCCTTTAGACCTCCCATTTTGCCGATTGCTGCCCCCCTTATCACGACCACGATCCGAGAGTGTGGCGTTGCTCTCTACACTCCCTTTCATTATGTTCAAAGTAGCCATCTATTGCTTCCTGAAGATGTTCCTGAAACTCTCCCTCTCCCAGAGCCTCTGCCCGGAGTTGCCACGTTGGTATTGGGGGTTTCCTGTGTGTGTGTGCCCATGTTGCCAATAGTGGGGCGTGGTCTGAAAGTGGTCGGGCTCTAATATTGATCCCTGTGAAGTCGTGCAATGACTCAGTGCCCGTGAGTATGTAATCTATCCGTGTAAATATTCTGTGAGGTGCGTTATAGTGTGTGTATCCTCTCCTCGCCCCGTGTACCTGTCTCCAGACGTCCACCAGCTTCAGATGGTCTAGGGCTCTCTGCAGTTCCTTGGCAGGAGGTGCTGGCTTCTTGTGTTTGTCATCTGACTGATCAAGGAGCGGGTTCAGGGTGCAATTGAAATCTCTGGACCAGATGAACGTTGCTTCTCTGTATTGGGCCAATTTAGGTGTTCGTTTTTTGAAGAATTCTGTTGTATCATGGTTCGGAGCATAAGTATTGATTAGCCACACCTCCTTGTTTTCTAGCATGCCGTGCATCATCACCAATCTCCCTTCTGGGTCGATCTCCTTTTTTATGAATTGGAATGGCACACCTGGGGTGATCCATATCGGTACTCCTCATGCATAATTTGGATATGTGGCACTATATACCTGCCCTACCCATTTTTGATCGACCTTGGACTGTTTCTCTCGTGTCAAGTGCGTCTCCTGGAGCATTGCTATCTTGATCTTCATCTTGTTCAGCCAGGCGTAGACTCGCAGTCTCTTAACGTACGTGTTGAGGCCCCTCATGTTCCATGTTGCTATTGTTAGCTCATCCCGGCTCATGGCTGTTTGTTATTCCGGCCTCGTCGTCCCATGGCCTTATACCTTCCCGATGCTGCCCAAAGTCGCCCCCGTAGGGCTCACTTTCCCTATACCTCGACGGTCGTGTCTCCAGGATCTTCGCTGTGTTCTGTACCAGTCACTGTGTGCTGGTGTTTCCCCATTATAGCCTGTGTTGTTTCTTCTGCTGCCAATGCCATCTTCTAACCATTAATTCAAGTCAATAACCCAAACTACATCTAAAGAACTAACGCCCAGCCACCCTCCCCCTGCTTGGGCCTCGCCGCTTCTCTCGCCGTGCTCCTCTAGGTGAAGCAGACTCGCCGCAGCGTGATGCCTTAAAACTGGCATCTGAACTGGCTTACCCTCTTCCTGGTGCTATGTTCTTCTCAGCTAATATGGCTTGGTGGGGCTGGTCGCTCCTTCATATTTCCTTTCCTTTTCCTGACTTCATTTGTTTGTTAAGTACTTGGCGTTGTTGTTTCTGGCTATCTGCGGATCTCTTGCCCAGGCTGACCCCTACCATTGTTAGTGTTTCTCTGCTCTAGTTGGCGGATTCCTTGGGCATCCATCCACGCGTAGGCCTCCTCCATAGATTTGAAGAAATGCGCTTTCCCCTTGTATATAACCTTCAGTTTGGCCGGGAAGAGAAGCATATATCATATCCCCGCGTTTCTGAGACGTTCTTTTGTGGGGCTGAACTGTGCTCTTTGTTTTTGGACCGTGGCTGTATAGTCTGGGTATATGGTGATCTTGGAGGAATTCCTAGTGATCACCCCACCTCTCCTCGAGAATGGCAGTATCCTTTCTCTATCTTTGAAATTCATAATCTTGGCAATCATGGTTCTCGGACGGGCGCCCGGCTGAGGTCTCCTAGTTAGTGCTCTGTGTGCCCGTTCCACCACGAAGCCCTGGGACAATGTTCCAGCTCCGACCTCCTGCAGAATCATGTTCTCGATATATTCTGTGGGTCATTTCCTTCCTCACCCTCTGGAACCCCGATTATGCGGACGTTATTTCTCCTCGCCCTTCCCACTGCATCTTCTACTCTTCATTCAAGGATCTTGACTTTCTGGAGCATCTCTGTCATTTGAGTCCATGTGACGGCAAAATCCGCTGTATTCTGTTGTACCTGCTGCTCCGTTGTTGTTACTCTATCCGTCAGGTTTGTTGCATCCTGGCGAAGGAGGCCCACGTCCACCATGACTGTGTCCAGTTTTTGTTCTAGGGACACTTTCAGGGCCCCTATGGCTGTGTCCATCTTATTCTCAAGAGACGTCTTTAGGGAGGCGATCGCCTCTAGGATCTGTCCATCCTTTCCTTTGTCTGGTTGATGTGGGGTATTCGCCTGCGTCATTACTGTATCCGGTGGATTCGGCTGCGTGTTGCCCGATGTCTTGGCGAAGGTGTCCATACTAACTTGTTTAGTTTTCCCCTCTGTTTTCTTGTTGGACATTGTCACTATGCGGGCCCTGGGCACAGTACTGTTGTCTTGCCCTTCGCCCGTGGCCTGTACAAAAGATCTGTGTGGGGTCGGGTTCTGCTTGGGTGTGGGCTGCTGGTAACTGGTTTCTCTTTGACTTGCTGTAGTCTCTTGGTTCCCTTCCTGCCCCTCTTCCCTGGGCTTATGATCTCAGCATATGTTATCTCAGCCTTTGTCACCGCCTGGTGTAGTTCCTCGATGGGTTCTGCTCGGTCTATGGTTCAAGCTGTGTGTCTCCCCTTGGGTTCATGTGCCAGGGGCCCGCCTCTTCTATAATGCCAGCGAAGGGTCACGGCCTTGTTGTTATAATGGTTCTCCCTCTATGTGCGCTCTCCTTCCCTGTTCCACAATGCCCCTTTATTGCTTGGTATCTCTGCATGTAGAGCGGGGTGGGCACCTCCCAACAGTCTCTTCACCCTCCGTTCCACAGGGCTATGGTTTTTTCCCAGAGGCAGAGGGCTCCGGCCCATCCCACCGCTTGTTTGTAAGAGGTAGTGCTCGCTTTTTGTATCCGCCCCACTCCTCTGGTCCTCAGCACTCTCTTAGGGTCCTTTCTGTTCTTAAGTGTGTCTATATGCCTTTGGATAGAATGGGCTCTTCCCAGCCCTTCCTCACCTCCTTTACCAGTGGGTTATGATTATTATCATTCCTCTCGAGGGGGCCTGGGCTGCCACGTTTTCAACAATCCTCATGCACTATGTACTCCCCTCCTCCAGTCCATTATGCTCTCTTGGGGGTTTCCTTTTGTTCTCAGGTGCTCCTGCGTGCCCTCAGGGTATAATGTGGGCCTCCCAGCTCTCTCCTCACCTCCTTTATTGCTGGGCCGTGTTTATTCCTCTGGAGTGATCCTGAGTCAGCAGCTTCCTGCTGTGTCGCCCTCTCCGTGCCCTCCTATTCCCTTATGGGTCTGCGGTGTGTGCCGGCCCTCTGCTGCCTTCCGGGTCTTCCTGCCGTGTGGGGCTCGGTGGGGGCCGTGGAGGTTGCATTCCTCTACATGGAACCCTGGCGCCCGCTCCTCGCGTGCTGTGTCTGTGCCGGCGAGCAGGGCTTATTCAGTTCTCTCGGCACGGCATCCTCCGCGGCCGCTCCGCTCTCACTGTCACGGCCACTCTCCCGCCTCTGCATGCTCATCGCTAGTGTTCTTCTCCCCTCTCCGGGCCCTCGGCTCCGTCAAGCAGCTTCTCTCTGTCTCCAGTCTTGGGTCGCCGCACTGCTGAGCTTTTCTCAGCGGGCCTCCATCTTGCCTTCAATGCTCCGTGAGTTTCATACTCTTTTTTTATCATGTTCCATGGTCCGATTCCCTGCCGGATTCGGATCGAGTGGTTGGTGGATCTTCCGACGCCTGCCTGTGAAATTATAGTAAATTAGGTCAGTTTTGAGCGGATTATCCAAAGGATCTTATAGGAGCTTCCCTGTTGTGCGTCTTAACGCATGGTCGTTTATCCACGCCCACCGTGCCTGTAACCTCTTTATGTCAACATGTAGGAATTATATCTCTGCTACATGCCCCTTATGCAAGTCTACAAATGAAACCTTGGTGCACTTTTTGTTAATCTTTGGTGAAACTATTCAGTTGAGAGGTATGTATCCGAGGCCTATTTTACAGGATGTTGGTATTCGTTATGTGGAGCCTGCTTTGGTGTACTTAAACCAGTGTCTGCCTCCCCATGTGATTTAAGCATACCGGCCACTACATAAACAGGGTGTGGATGCAGCGTAACAGGGCATTGAAATAAGGCTCTAATAGCTCTGTCGTCTCTGATTAATAGGGTGTGACCATGATTTTATCTCCTTTTATCGTCTTTACTCATATGATTGTATATATGATTATTTATAAATTAATTAATTTATATTATGGACTTGTCTTACACACTATTCACTTTTTATCCATACTGTTTGAATTTTCTACATTTGCTTGAAGGTCAATACTGAATTAAAGTTGTTTGAATGGAATTGAATGCACATTTCCAATGGTCAATCCCTACACAAGTCCAGTTAATACACTACAATGCACCATTTTAGCAAGAAGTAAACATTCAGGTTGCATTACTGACTGGCACCAAGGATTTTCAAGTAATTAGCAGGATACACACTAATAACTGACAGGCCTAGAGCAGTTCTCAATCTCTCTGTAACCATGGGTAGGTTCTCAGCGGCTTTCAAGATTGCCTTAGTCAACCCTGTGATGCAATAACATCACGCAGGCATAACAGCACTCACAAAATAAATAGGTAATTTGAAATGTACGTTTTGATGTAATACTTCAAAAGACTGTGTTTCCAGCAACTGCAGGCATTCATAGACTCCAACCTTAAATTGGCAATGGCTCAGGTTGGATTACAACTGATGCCGGATGATCTCATATGGTAAATTTACAAAGGCGGGGTCAGGGAGCTGATACTGTTGGACTTATCACACTCCTTGGACACAATTATACACATGATATTTCTATACCACTTGCTCGAGCTTGCCCTTAGAGACCAAACACCACTCTGGATTGAGTCCTTTCTTCATAATTGTTTGCAGTAAGTTATTCTGACACCATTTTGAGTCGGCCCCAGCAGCATTGAATGCACTGTACCACAGGACTTATTACTCTCGCTTATACTTTTTTAATATATTCCGGACCTCCCTGATTAAACATACTTGTACATTTGGGTTCAAGGCTTATAACAACGCTGAAAACACACAGTTAATCTTCAACAGTCATCCAGCCCCTCTGTCACGATCACAAAATGTTTGTGTGTAAAACAAAAATTGGACGGGTCAAAGTTTCCTCAAAATGAGCCCCAATAAAATGGAATCTTATTGGTTGGTTCTGCCCTGAAACATGGCCTGAAAACACAGGCTTGAACACATCTAGTCAGCCCAGTTATCTAACTTATCAATGGTGACAAACCTACGTATTCTTCATCTTCAAAACTCTCTTTAGCACAGCAGATTAGCGCTTCAGCATTGCTGCCTGCAGCTTCGGGCATTACAGATCTCATGAGCCCAGAAGTACAATTTATGGGCCTGTGGATTCCTAAGATACTGTAATAGCGATCAGCTGAGGGAAATGAGGATATTAGCCTGGGTCTTGGCATGCCCCATATCTCTCTGTAGTAAACAATGGATGCTCGGCTGCCTGCAGTAGAGGTCCATCCTTTGTTGCCATGGAACCCGGGGCGTGGCCATAGCAGGAGGTGCTTCAGCTGGCCCCCTGACTTTGGGGGCACATGAGGGAAGGTGAATGGGTGAGCAATCACAGACAAAGAAAAGCAGGTATTTCCTTGGAGTAAGCAAGAAGGGATCAGGAAAACTAGAGGGTACGTGCGTTCACCATGGCAGACCCCTGGAGTGGCAGAGAGTGTTGCACGGATGTGCCCTCTAATAAACGGATGCAAGACCAGAGCAAATTAACATGTCCTCTTTTATTAAATACAAAATTGGAACTGCCTGTTGCAGTAACACTCCTCCCCTCTCCCCCATATGTCAATAAACACACCCTCTGACTTGGGCACCTCTGTCTTAAAAAGACAGCAACAGGTAACGCCACCCCTGGACAAATGTTCATGCATCCGGGTTAACATTCTTTAACCCAGCGGGTCGGTTTCGGAATCACATGCTGGGGTCTGGCACTTCTGTCACCTGACTCTTCCTGCTCTGATGGCTCATTTGCCATCACCCTTCAATGGCTTGTCTCACTGGGAGGAACCCACAGGTCGCGGCGTGGCTCTCTAAACTCCGGGTCAGGCTCCGGAAGGAGTGTTTCACGGTCTTCTCTCTTGACGAGGTGTTTGAACAGGAAGTTGTTCCTTGTGACTTCCCTATCTTTGTTTTGGGCAATCACCATCATGCTGTTGATGGCTACGACATTCATGGGTTTTGGGGCATACCGAGAGTCTGTCTTTCTAGTCATTGGCTGCTGTACAAGAACTTCATCCCCGATCTGGAAATCCTTGGGCACTGCTCTCCTCCTCAGGTCTGATTCTTGCTTGGTCCTCTCTTTCCAGTCAGTGTCTCTTTGGATGACCTCGATATCCTCCTCTTCAAAGGCCTTGGAGTCCCTCATGATGCGTGTATGCACGTCATACTGTACCAACAGTTCAGCTGGGCCTTGCCTGTGGCCTCATGTGGTGCGTTGCGATAGTCACGTAAAAGCCTGCATAGGGCTTGGTGAGAATCGGTGCTCTCTATGAGGGCTCTTTGTAAAGTCTTTTTCATGGAGGCCATGAAACGCTCTGCCATGCCATTGGCCTGTGGCCACCGAGGGGTTATCTTCAGATGTTTGAACCCCAAATGCTTAGGAAACGCTGCAAACTCCTGGCTATTTAAAGGCGGCCCATTGTCCGACTTGATTATCCTTGGGATGCCCCACTCGCTGAGGACTTCGTCAAACGTTGCTGCTATGTGTGAGTATGCTGTGGTAGCGATTCTCTTGACGATGGGAATATTTATCTATGAGCAGCAGAAGATAGTCCCATGACTCCAATGGTCCGTAAAATTCAACGCCGACCCTCTCCCAGGGCCGGTCGGGAATGTGCGTTTGCTATAACGGTATTGAGGGATCTGCTTGTGCGGAGCACTGGCAGGCCAGGCAATGCCTGACCCAACTATCGACCAGTGTGTCTAGGAAAGGGAACGATACGTGACAGTGTAGTTGCCCGTTGGGGTTCTCAGCCCCTCAATGCCCTTCGTGGGCCGTTTTGACCACTTCGGCCCTGAACATTGCAGGAATGACTAGTCGGCATCCTCTCAGTAGAACAGTGTCGTGTTTGATAGCCAGCTCAGCGTGGATCTTTGCTTGCCTTTCAAGTTCCTCCCTGCACACCGCCGGGTGGCTCAGCATCGCTCGTCGGTAGTCCTTCCATTTATTGTTGTTGGTTAAGCTGATAGCCAGTGCCATCGCCGGGTCAGCCGCGAATGCGCCTGCAACCGCTTCAAGAGACAGCACAGGAGGCAGGGTGCCAACGGCGACATAATCAATGTATTGAACATCGCCAGCTCGGGAGGTTGGGGAACCTGCGGGATGGCGAGACAGGTAGTCGGCTGGATTCTGGTCACCTCCAAGCCTATGGACAATGTCGTAGTTGTACTCTTGCAGCCTGATGCCCCATCCATCGCTCTATCCTGGGGGGCATCTTCATGTGTGGATTACCGAACAGGGACAACAGCGCTTGGTGGTCTGTAATCAGTGTGAACTTCTTCCCAATTATAAAGTTATGAAAGTGTTTGCAGGCCCAGACGGCGGCCAAGCTCTCTTTTTCAGCCTGCAAGTATGCGGACTAAGGAGTGGAAAGGGCCCTACTTGCATAGGCAATGATGTGCCTAGGATGCATATCCGTGCTGCTTGTCTGCGCTAGAATGGCCTCAAGGCCGACACGGATGGCATCTACAGTGATTTCAGTGTGCCTGCTTGGGTCAAAGTATGCCAGGCGGTGGGCTTCAACTAGGGCCCTCTTGATGGATTTGAAGGTCCTCTGGCAGGCGGTGGACCAGATGAACACTGACTTCTTTTGCAGAAGCTTCCTGATTGGCTCAGTAATGGACGCACGCATAGTACGGGATATATCTTGCACAGTATCCAGCCATGTCCAGGAACGATCGAATGTTCGCCACTTGTAGTGGTTCCTACCGACTGGTGATGGTGCTGACTTTATTCGGGTCAGGCTTCATGCCGTCGGCAGAGACAGTGTGGCAGAAAAACGTTAGTTTGGATTTGCTGAACCAACATTTCTCAATGTTTAGCGTGAGGCCTGCGTTTTGGACTGTTGTGGAAGTGGCGAGCAATGCTGTGTTTTGTGCTTCTCGTGACATATCAAACTCGAGGATGTCGTCGGTGTAATTGAACACACCATTGATTGGTCTAATTATTTGTCTTATGGCCTCTTGCAAGATTTTGTCTGCCGACGAGATGCCAAAATTAAACCCCTGGTAGCGAAATAGGCCCTCATGAGTAGCAAATGTTGTGATGCCTCTTGATTCAGGGTGGATTTCCAGCTGTTGATACCCATGAATCAGGTTGCACCATCATGTCTTCAATGCACGGCCCAGGGTGTCTCTGCCTCTGAATTGCAGTGGTCGCCATCCTCATGTCTACACAAAGGTGTAAACGCCCGCCTTCCTTTGGTACAATGACCAGAGGGGAGACCCAGAGGGTCGGACCTGTGGCTGGTTCAATGATGCCATCGGTGAGTAGTTGGTCTAGCTCATTGGAGACCGCCTCTTGGAGTTAGAACCCAACCCTTTTGGGATGTTGAGGGACGAGTCGCACTGACAGGTCAATGTGAAGCTTGACGGGGGACCTCTCAGCTTTCTGAGCCCTGTGCACAGTCAGGGATATTTTTCCAGTAATTTCATTTTTGGTGATGAGGTCATGGGTTTGAAGGTGTTGTCTGCGCACACGAGGTCTTCACGTCAATGACCCTCCGCAGACGAGTGTATCACATCACCCTCACAGAAGTGGATGTCAATGAGCCCCAGGCGTGAGGCTGTGTGGTAACTGAGGAGGCAACAGCCTTTGGTTGGGCTTCTAATGACATGGATGGTTGTGTCAACTTTCAGGCCATTATGAAGGAGTTGACGCTTGAAATGTCCAATGGCATGTAGGGGTAATGTTGCTCCCCACTGAAAAATCCTTGCATGTTACTTCTCTAGTGATGGTTTGTCAGGGGTTTTCAGGTACGCTTGTTCCCCCATGATAATGACAGTAGCACCAGAGTCTATTAGAAAATGGAAAAGGCTGTTTCCTATTTTGACCGGGATCCTCTGGGCCTCTCTCACCTCCCTATCGTCTTGGATAAGGTTGACGTACTCATTGTGTGGTGGTTGATCGTAGTTGGCAGTGCGATGGTAAGGTTAGGCTTAGTTCGGGTTGTCATATTCTTGGTAGTTGTGAGGGGGCTCATCGTACTCATCAGCCACGCGGGATGGCTTGTCCCAGTAGCCATAGTCTTTGGGGTAGTCCGCTGCGTAGTAATCCTCCACAGCCTTGACGTAGCATTGGTGATTGGGCTGGTAGAACCTATTCTGGTAGTGCTGAGGTTGTGGTGACCAGTTGAACATCCTGCTGGGCAGCTGTGGTCTTGGGGTCGGGAACGGTCTCCCCTCCCTGCAGACGGATTGGAAGTGTTCTGCTCTCCGACAGTTAGCGCATCTCTGCGAGACAGCAGGGCAGGACCCTGAATGGGGGAACACCATGGGATACCTATAGCACTGTCTCTGCTGTCTTGGACCAGGTTGGCTGGCCGATCTATAGGGAGTGGCCCCTCTCTCCGTCGGTCGTTGAGTCGATAGCTGTACTCCAGCGATGAGTTTGGCACTGTCATGTTTAGCTGCAGCGGTGGCTGACATGGAGGCAGCTTGGGTGTTAACCCTCTCAAAGATCCTCACGAGCTCGCTAACTTCTTCAATCGAGAGGGGCTTTTTCAGAAACTGTTTCTTGAGGGTAGGTTATAGACAGTCCTCAATAACCCGCAGGCGTATGGCCTCATCTATGGAGAAAGCATGGAATTGGCAGTGGGCCCCCTTGACCCTCAGGCGGGTGAGGAATTTGTCAACAGTCTCTTCAGGCTTCTGCATGCATTGATTGAAAATATACCTCTCGTAGTCCCTGTTTGTTTCAATTATGAGTATTCGGTTTAGGGCAGCAATCAGGGAGGCGAAATCTGGTTGGTCGGCTGCTGGGATTGTCTTGAGGATGGTCTTAATCTCACCCCCAGCCAAGTGAATGAACACATCACGCAGGTGGGTCGAGTCCCCCTCTCCCGATGCCCTCACAAAAGTATGAAAATCCTCCATCCAGTCAGTCTATCAGGGACCTTTATCGGCTTCGGGGATCATAGAGAAAAGGAGCGGCATGCGCCACATGACTGATTTGGTCCTGTGCACAGTGGGAGGCGAAGCAGGGTTGCTCATGGTTATTAGTGGGACTTGCACGTCTGGATGACTGTGTCCTTGGCTGGGGGCTGTGTCCCTGGTAGGGCTGCTTTGGGCAGTTGCTCCAGTCTTTCCCGTGTGGGTGAGTCTCTATTGTGAGCCTCCTCGTGGCCCTGGTGTGCAGTAGCTCAGCGTGGCGCAGTTGCCTGCACATACAAGAGGCTTGGCTGCTACAGCACTGTGCTGTGTCACAACCTATGGCTGGGTAAATGGGCACGTGGGTTGTCGCAGGAGGAGGAGCTATGGCACTTATCTGATATGCATAGAGGCGAAGGGTCACCAACCTCTTTGTATGCCGGCTGTCAGCACGTGGTCCCGTGGGTAATGTAGAATGACAGGAATCCAGGGGAAACCGCTGGCAGACTGCCGCGCAGCCCACACATGGAGTGACACTAGTCTCTCTCTTTACGTGGGTCATCCACTCAAAGAGGACGGCTGGCTCGCTTTCGCAGGTTCAGGATTGAGCGATGTAGCGCAGGCTGGAGGCACCCGAGTTGTTAGCTCAGCTTTGGAGTGCAGGAAGACAGCAGGATTGCTGTGACGTGGGTGCAGGATGGAGCGTATCACCGCTCGGCGGGATCGCCGGAATCTGAAAGACAGCGGGATAGCTGTTATGAGGGCGCAGGAATGAGCGTTCCACCGTTCAGCTGTATCGCTGGAATTTGAAGTGGAGTTGCGCAGACTGGGCACCCCACTCTGGCAGGACACGGCGTGGTGAGAATCACCAGCCAACAGGACTGTAGGAGCGCGCCGGGATCACTTGCTTGGAGGACTGGGCTCCGGTCTGCTGAAGACGTCATTGTCGCCAAATGTTGCCCTGATGGGCCCACTAATAAACAGATGCAAGACCGGAGCTCATTACCACGTTTTCTTTTATTCAATACAAACTTGGAACTGCTTATTCCGTTAACACTCCTCCCCTCTCACCCATGCCTCAGTAAACACACCCTCTGATTTGGGCGCTTCTACCTTAAAGAAACAGCAACGGGTAACAGAGGGAAGACTGCAATCTGCCAGGATTCATGGCTACACCAGTAATTGTTGTGCAGGAGGACTGTGTCCTGAATGCTTCCCAGGATTTCAAGATTCCATTGCGCTTGCTAATTTCCCATATAAGTTTCAGGCAGTGTCAGCACTTGAAATGTCTCCGATCAATTACACCAACATTTCCTACCTCGGGATTCCTTTATAACTTCTGCAGAGATTACAGAACGCTGTAGCACACATGCTTTTGAGCGTCATGCTCCAGTGATGTGCTCACTTCATTGGCTGCTGGCCAGAGCTCACCCAGAGTTAAGGTCTCTTTTTATTGGCCATGGTGCTACTTATCTCTTGCTTCCGAACTTCACAGAGTATCAATTCCAGCACTACAGTCCAAGTCTTACCCTGCATTCGGTTCATCCAGGCTTTTATTTTGCCCTGCGCTCAAGAAGAGCAGCTCAAGAGGACGTACTTGTACTTGACAATCAGCAAAGCTTCAGAGCTCCTTCCCGGAACAACTAAGAGATATTGAAAACAACCCAATTTTCAGAAAGCGATTGACAACTTTTATATTCTCTTAAGTGCTGAGTTAAGAAGCCATGCCTCAGCGGCTTTCACTGCGCTATGAAAGTGCTACAAACTGGTTAATAAAAATAAACTGCCAGCATTTCTGAGTGAAGTTAAATTGAAGGCCCTAAGGTAGCTGTTGCAGGAGCGGGCACACCCTGTGCGCCCCTGGATATTCCTGGGGATTAATTGAGTCAGAGTTCCTGATGTCCAGAATAAAAGGTTTATTTCATCACCTATTTTTGAATTTTCTATGGAATAATTAGACTCCAAAAGGCAATTAATTAACGATAATTCACCAAGGTGGGGTGTGTGGAAGAGAATAGGAGCCGGAGCAAAGGCAGGCATAATGGAGAAAGGTGAAGCTAGTATGGAGGAGTTTGGCTCCGTTTATTCTACTAGGATTAAGAACACCACATACAAAAATATCATTCCAGTCCGCTTAGGCTGGGGTAAGAACATGCCACTGCAAAAGGAGGCAAGTGAGGATCTGGCAAGAGAGAGGGGAAGCAATGCGGCCTCGTCCACTCTCAGCTCTAAGCTGGGCAGTTCTATACCTTGGGGCTGGCAACTGTGACGCAGAAAGGGGAGCTCTGCTGTGCTCCGTCGTTCGGGAAGAGAATGTCCACTGAATGACACCAGTCCGTCAGCAGCAATTAGTTCTGTTGTGCTCGAAAAGTGAACAAATCTCTACGGACCAGAATATGACAAAAACAATAACTGTTCGAGTGGGGAAATGAGAGCATTGAGCTCAGTAATGCACCACCCAAACACACCTGAGGTAGAGCAAAAGCAACTGCTGCTTCCCTCTCCCTAAAAGCTGCCAGAGGAGTAGAGCTCAGTCCAAGCATGAGCACGGAATGCGGCGCAAAGGAAACCAACAGCTTGAATGGTTGGCGGACGCATTCAAAATACAAACTTAATTCAAAATAAAAACTAAAAAGGGAATTCAGAATGAGACACGTCATTTTACTGCTAACACTCAAATTGGGTTAGCAGAATTGTGTTCACGGCCATATTTGAAATGACATAAACCTGTGCCTACCATCAGCCTCTGTGCAGTGGTTGGCACGAGGTGGTGCAACAGTGGTAGGCCGCCATCCCTAATGTATTTCTCAGTTAAAGCCATGTGCTTTGCCATGAGGCTGCTCACGAGGGAAGCAATTACCTTACAATAATGATCATTCTGCTTTTATGTTGCAATCTGCTGTCCACATCATGAAGGTTAGTTATGACATTCTTGCCCGCTCAGGAGGGCGGACGTGGGCGGTAGCGGCCCACCAGCCCGAGCTAAAACAGGCCTGAGCTCTGTGGCCCAGGCCCAGTAAAGGCCCACAGCCTTAGGGTATGGGCCGTTACCGGCCATGTCTGCCCTCCAGTGCGGTTCTGAAAGCCATTCGGATCCCAGGGTTCATCCGGGTGCAAATGGCTTTCATTATTTTTCCTCGTGAGATTCGCTCTCCGGGTGAAAAAGAAAAAAAGATGGCTACCGCCCTATGGAAAAGGGACTAAAGAGTCATTACGAGTATGGCGCTAAGTGGTAACATTGGAGGTAATTAAGTTACCTCCAAATTGACCACTGCGCCAAAGTATGCGTTTTGGCTTTGAGTAGAAGATTTATCTCCAGCAAAACGCTGGCAGTAAATCTTGCCACTCGATGCCCAAAAATCGACATAATTGACGGAATTACCACAGCGGAATTACTGCTGCGGTAATTCCACAAAAAAAGCCCCATTGGGTCCAATTGACCCAAAATAAATGGGGATTTACACCGCTACCATCACTTGTAATCAGGCGCATATTCCGCCTGACCAAGTGGTGATAACTGTTAATCCATTTGGTGGTATTTCAGAGATTTGCCTCTGACATACATACCTCCAAACTTGTAATGAAGCCTTAGTCTAGAGACTAAGCACCTTTTCAATGTGTATGGTGACAGCCGGGAAACTGGAGGAGTACGAGGACCGGGTCACAGCGCTCCAGTCCCGCAGCTAAGTGGGGATGGAGGGAGGAGATAAGAAAGGGGATCAGGGGATTTTTGGTGGAGGATGGGCTTTCTCGACCGCTGTTGCGGCCACCTTATTGGCTGAGCACCCTTCCCCGGGTGCGAACGTTCTGTAAATAACAAGTGATGCTTTTATCACTGCTCTATAGTATTCATGCTGTTGACCTCAGGCAGATGAAAAGCGATGAGGAATAAACCTGTCACCTGCCTGCAGCAATTGCACCATGTGCATGAACCCATTGAGCAAGTTATCTGGCTTAATGCTTTGGGTTTCAGTACAAAATAGTGCATAGTGGTGTGAGAGGGATGGCTGTGATGTTCAACGTGTAGAAGAGGGCAGCTGAGAGAGGGTCACTTACTCGAGGGCCCAAGAACCTTTTCAGTGCCCTGTTCTTGAACAGCTGTACATCTCTCATTTACTTTTCTTGAAGGCATTTGGGTCTGACATTATAATGGTGAACTTTGCACAGAACTAGGAATCCGGTTACATTCGTCGAGTGGTCTGATGTGAGCAAGGGGAACATTTCGCTTAAAGGAATGGTCCGCTCAGAAAATATTATTGTCACAAGAGTTCAGGCATGTGTTTTTAAGCATACGTTGATCGATCGCACAAACATTTCCAATGCACCTTACCTTAGTTTTCCTCTTTTGTACACATGCGAAATCTGGCAGCAGGGTGTGGCCATCTTGTGCTAATCTTATCCATTGCTGCATCGCCCTAAGGTGAACTGCCCTGGCGGCACTAAATCATATGCCCCGCCCCTGAGCCTGACATCACCAAACCTAGTGATATTCTCCGCCTTTCTCTGTGATGTTACTGGGCAGCGTAGCCAAACGCGCCCAGTCATCACCTACGCGACGTGACACAGAACCCGGAAATCAACACACATCGTCTCATAACACAGCGCGTCACAATTCGGAATATGAAACTCTACTTTAAAAGGAAACAGCAAGACTATACAATTTGTAAAGTACTTTTATTTCACAATAAACGCTCTGAGAACATCCGGCTATTGCCATATTCAATCAAATTGGATTTTTTTTCTTTGCTCTCCATCTGAAAATGTTTATCGTGAGTCACACGTTTTTCCTTTTGGGTACACAAGGTGTTTGTTTTGGATGAAAGAAGCACTTGGGTCGCACAGTGAATTGCAGAGCTTGTGCGTCAATTTGAGGCTAGACCACCATCAAGAATGTTATGTTGCTCCTAATCGCTGGTACAGCATAAGGGCATATCGGCCCTTGGCGATCATCCCAAAAAAGAGTCATATATATCCAGTTGTTCACAAGTATCTGCAGCTGCCGGTTGAAGAACTCATCAATTGGCATCTGGAATCTATGACAATCGCAGAATGGCAGGATGTACCTGTTTGGAAAACATAATAGAAATGTGTCTCAGTAGCCAATCTTTATTGTAAGCGATATTCAATCAACACTACAGCCAAGTCAATGCCTAGTATGGGATGCTGAGGAAAACCCTTATTAATGTATTTTTATGTCTAGTTCAGTACTCTGGATGACCACCCTTGTATAACACCCCCCTCTTAGAATCCCCCTGACCCCACTGAGCCAAAAAGTAGGCTTGTTTTGCAAATTAGAAGGTTTATTTGAGAATTTAAACAATATATATATATCACACTTTATAATAAATTAATATCTGATGGTACACTTAGACATATGATGTTGATCAACAATGGGTAATCTGGCACTAGCACACTTATTTACAATCACTGAGGAGTTAGTATAGAATGGATAAAGTAGCAAAATTACTTTTATGATTTCAAGGGAAAAGCAATGAGGAATAAAATGCAGTACAGAAATACTTGATATGATTTTAGCAAAAGATAAGATAATCACTTTTTCTCTGGCAATTCACCCCCCTCCCCTATGCAATGTAAGAAATGGAAGAAGATGGAAAGAGGAGCACACAGTTCTCAGGAATGCAATCAAATACAATACGAAATTCAGTTCCCCCCCAGCAAGCTTAGAGGAAACAGGTAGGAGTTTGAAACACAGGCCCAAAATGCTTTTAAATGTGATGGCAATGGATGGGAAAATGTGCCAACTGATTTTAATTCCCTCTAGAGATTCAGGGTGAGTGGGAGATGCGTGTTGGTATTAGTTCAGGCTCACTTTAGCAATGCTCTATGAGTTATTACCAAGTTGCAAACGGATTTTAACAAAAGAAAGAATGGAGCTGCTATTTTGACAAGTGGAGAAATTGAGCCAAAATCGCAAATCGCGTAGATTTCGCGAGTGCGTGAATCGCGATTGCGGTAAAAGTATAAGGAGTAGGAATTTGGTTCTAGGCTTGTTGGAAAGTTAAGTTAAATCTCGTTCCTAGCCCAAACGGTTCCAGAGATATGGACGATTAAATAAAGGTTGTTTTTCGGATTTAAAGTAAACTCAAAATGACAGGTGACAGCTTGCAGCTGCAGAATTGACAGGTGACAGTTGTGCAGCTTTAAAAATGACAGATGACACGATTTCTAGGAGGCAGTTCTACTTAGGTTAAAATAGTTTGGATTAGATTATTTTAACTAAGAGATTGGTTCTGAACAGTCCTGCTAGGTACTCACAATATAAATTTGAACTAGGCCTCGTCACGGATTTGGTCAACACTTCCGGCTGCGGTTCTGTCTGCTCGGCGGGTCAATCAGGCACCGGTTCTGCTCACAGCGATCTGGGTCAGCTCTGCTCTGCTGGTCTAGTCTCTCTGGATTCTGGATGTAACACTGCTTTCTGGGTACTGCTACAGGTTCTTGCAAAAATTCTCGGCAAAACTTCAAACAGCTCGCCCGGCTGTTGAATAGTTTGGTTAGTTTTGAGGCCTGCTGAAGAGGATTCAGCTGGTGGATTCAGGCCTCTCTGCTACAAATTCTGGAGTTAATTTCTGCTACAGGTTCTGGAGATTGATGGATTTCAAGTCTGGATCTCTGGATGAGAAGTCGTCGGTTAGCATGCTCCGCAGCAAATGGAATCGAATGTCTCTGCCTGTCCCAGCAGTCTCTTTTTATGTGTTTTGAAAATGGGTGTGTGCCTGGGCCTAGCTAAGCCTGCCCCTCTCTACTTGTCATTGACCAATTCCTCCTCTCTCCCTTGATTTATCTATTGAGTTATTAATTTGGCATAGAGTTTAAACTAATGATTAGCACAGACGTGAAACAATGGCAACAGTGAGAAAACAACATGGAAAGTACTACACAATTTGCTTCTGAGGATATTGCTATGGCGTATGTTCAGCTCAAAACGGGATACGGAAGCTGACGCTACAATTCGAGGTGCACATGGATGGCATTTTAATGAAATATTAGCGTTGAACCTGGGGGAACCGAATGGTGGTCTACATGCATCTCGATGCTGGACTGCCCATGTGCCCGGTAGAAAGAACAGTACACACAAAGGTTGTACTTGCGTTTCATTGCAATATGACACACAGAACAAATGGGTAGAATGTAACCCAACAATAACGGTCGCCTAATGATAATTTGATGCTCGTTCCGGTATAAAATTGTCGAAAGTCAAACTTACATTATATTCGGCATTTCCATTCTCTTGGCCTATCTCAGACCGCAACGCAGACTCTGTTTGCACCAGCGATTTTTCATGAACTGAATTTACATGTTCCTTAGTCCAGTTTTGGAATGGATAACCTTATCATATCTTACATTATTGCACCCCTCCTTTGATTCAATTCCTTTCTGAATGGTCCATTTCTCTCAAGGGCAAAAAACAATTGAACCTTATACTGTGTGTGTGATGCGTGGGCTTCCTCAGCTTGCAAGCAAAAATTCAAAGTTGTTGCTCTTCACTCAGAATGAAGATACATTCTTAGTTTGCAACATCTTGGCTCACCGCATCCATGAGAACTATAATTGTGAGGCACAGAAGGACAAATGTGGGGGCTGTCCTTGCTCGATGATCGTGGCGCTAGTGAGGGGTAGGGGAAACTTTGCAATGACAGAATGCTCCCTACTCCAAAATTGGAGTCGAGGGTACACAAAAAGGAGTCAAAGTGTGTGTAGCAATAGCCCCACCTCTGCTTATGTCACAGACTCCTTCACTAATGTACCCCTTTTTTGGGATTGTAAGGCAATTGTAAAAACTGCACTAGTTGAAAAAAAAATTAACAAAAAGGATACATTTTAACAGACAAATTGGATGCTTTAGTTGGACACTTCATAAAAACTTTGTTGATCAAAAAACAGATGGTAATCATTTGTACCTGGATTTGAACTGTTCCACGAGCTCTGCTTTAGGTGGACAGAGCACATTGGCAATGTTTTGTGGCAATGTATGTGTACTCGGAACAAAATCGCACGCAATTCCATGACTGTGCATCTCCAAAACATTAATAATAAGATCTTTCACAAAATCAAATTCCATTTCCTCATATACTGGCTTGACCACCCATTTTTTGCTTCTTCATGTAAAGGCCACATTATAGCGAAGCATCCCAAGGTTTCCTGCAGTCCTTGATTGTTCACGGCCTACATTCTCGTTATGCACTAATACCGCTAGTAATGTCCTATATTTCATCCCTTGAATGCCGAAATGCAATAACTTTGGCCTGTATTTTAGGCACATATTGTGGAACACCTCCAAATCTCCCAAGTGACAGAATGCTGTGAGTCCCTTCAGATCTCTTGATAGAGTTTTATCAAACACAATCTTCTCAAGGGCTTTGTGTGGAGGCGAAGATGGAATCAACCACTTCTTCTTCCGTTCCTGCTCCGGCGACAAAGGGCCATGTTCACATTGGTGGAAATGTTGGTTTTCTGTCCAAGAGTGAGCGTTGGAACAGTGGTGCATCAGTGACCGCCATTTTTCTAGTAGAATTTCCACAGACCCATCACAAGTTTTGGAGCTCCACCAAATATGGTTGCTGAAAGCCTGGGACCACTGTGAAATACTTTCAGAACCTTTTTTTTCCATGCAGCTGAGATTTTTTTATTGATGGATTTGGCAACATGCCATACATCAAATTGATGGTGAATATTTGGAAACTGGTCTCTCATTGTCTTGGCTATTGAAATGTGTCTATCCGTGGCTATGAGGTCAATTTGCATTCCCCTCGATTGTAGATCTTCCAGTGATTTCTGAAAACCAAGTTTCTCCATGGCCACTGAGGATTTACATTCGGACACCTGCACGACCACCAAACTCACAATTTTTTTACTTTCCATGTCCTGAAAGTGGTATGTGCAGTACTTTGCTGAAAATCTGGGGCTGTAACACTGTCAATCGCCAGCTAGCCTGAACCGTTTTTCTGAGAATGTGCTTTGAATAGACAATTGTTCCATTTTTCAAGCTTCACTAATGGCAGAGAATAGATATTGACGTTGATATTTGTAGTACTGCGTTTTAGAAATGAAATGGAGTCCCACAAATTGACTGAAACTGGACAACTTCCTGAAACTAGAGCCACTGAAAAGTAAAGCTGCTGCACACAGAAGATTGCCAGCTGGCAGTTTCCCCAGTATTGGAGTGGACCATGAACATTTTTCGTGGAACATTTCACAGGTGGCATGTATTTTGAGGTTACTGCCTTGTGATACACTAGTCACATTCACCAATGGCTTCCCACATATTTCCCCGCTCACTGAATGTGCACATTTCAGCATCTTTATAATCTCCATCAAGCTGCTGTCGAATACTATGTATTTGGCCTCCTTTATTAGACTGTCATCCAGCATTAATGTTGTTTCTGACAGAACTGTGGTTGACATATCAGCCAAACTGGACATACTGTAGTCAAGATCTTTATCTAGTTCCTCGGTCGATTGTATTGATGCTTCAGTCTCTGTCATTTTAGCATCTGTTGCTTGAACCTGAATCAGAGAATACATCAATGATGACTGGTTTTTGTGTGGCCCTTTTTTGGCGGGTGTTGATTGTATTCATGCTTCAGTCTTTGTCATTTCAGCATCTGTTGCTTGAACCTGAATCGGACAAAACATCAATGATGACTGGTTTTTGTGTGGCCCTTTTTTGGCGGGTATGGATTGTGTCAAGTGGTCTGTGACTAATTCAAAAGCATCTTCAATACATTCAGTTTTATCTTCATCTGGTGGAGTGGACACATTGTAGCAATGGTCCAAAAACACTTTGTTGGCTTCGACGGTCAGATTAAATTCATTTTCTGGCCATTGGGCAAATGCATCTCGAGTCTGAACATGCCGCACCTCAATTAATAGTTGCTCCATGCTGAAATCAGTTTGGCAAGCAGCATCTCTCATTTGTGTCGCTGTCTGTGACTTCATAGTCCGTACACCATTGGGAAACTAGAAAAGAGGTTGGAAAAATATGTTCAATATAAATCCAACATACAGTATTGGACAGTTTACATTAAACACAAGCATATTATGAATGCCGCAGCACAAAACACTGGTTAAAAATTGAATCTGTTTATAAATTACCTTATTTTTCTTGCTTTTCTTTGAAACCTTCTTTACTTTAATGTTAGCAACAGCAAGCCGGTCCACCGACTCGGGTCCATGTGCCTCCTCTTCTATATCTGGATCTTGTATACATCCCTAGAAAAGAGTATCCATTTAAAATAAGTCATTTGTTAAGTTATTTGTATTCAAAATCAAATTATTCCTTCGCGCACATGCCTTACACAGATAAACCTGTACATCGTGTACGTCATTTAGTCAAAATATACATTTGGGATTTCACCTGCTTGATGGCTAGTTTACTCGATCAAAGTTGACTGTCCAAAGCACACTCTTCCAAATGTTGCACTCCAGCAATTTGCCAAATAATACTAATACTGTCACTGTCTAATAGTATCATATCTAGGACCTACTTTCTATCATTTGAGGGAAATGTCAGTACGCATACCTCTGGCTAAATTACAAGGGATGATGTAATTGTAGTCGAAGCTTCATCATCTACCTGTAACACAGTACTTGTATTAGTATGGTTGAAAAATGTTTAATTTTAACACACACAATGTGACAGAGACAATGGTATATATCTATAAAACAACCAATGAAACATTGTGTAAACGAAGGGCACAATCTGTAAATATGATGAGATTATCTCATTTGATGGAACTGTCAGTACGCATACATCTGGCTCTGGATCAACTACAAGGGATGATGTAATTGTAGTCGAAGCTTCAGCATCTCCCTGAAACACAGTACTTGTATTAGTATGGATGAAACAATAGAAATTGAACACCACATTGTGACGTAGACATTGGTACATATCAATAGCAATCCACGAATGAAACATTGTGTAAACAATTGACAAGGTACGTAAATATGATCAGATTATATCAAATTCCATGCATAAAACAATTCCGGAACTGAATAGCTAAGTAAGATTACCTGATACGCGCTCAAAGTGGTTGTTGACTCCAGGCAAGACATGGATGCTGCATCTCGCTCCTTCATATTCAGTGCATAGTCATGGAGTTGTAAAGGGAAAATATGATTTGATTTAGAAATTCAATCTTACAAATTGGCATGTAAGTAGACAGATTACGAAAAGATTATGCTTATTTCAAAGGACACTGTAGCATAGTTATCTGTGCCCATAAATCAATCGTCTATGAGGCTTCAAGGACAGATGTTTAGGAAAATGGTCTTTATTTAAAAAGCAATACAATCTTACTAATGTGAAGAGTATTATAAGGGACAAAACACCTAAAACCCCAATCCGTCCATTTAGTTACCTGTCGGTATTTCGTTTGGGAGCAATTTTGGAGTTGTTCTGAGTCGATTCTTCTTTGTGTACATGGATGGGTCGTACATATTCTGGGTAAAGTGCAGGCTGCAGATGCGGAATCGATCACCCCTCTTGTCCTCCAAGACATCTTTGACTCTACTTTCAAGCTCTTCTACCGCATGTCCGCAATATCTGACCCATTCTCTTATTCAATCTACAGTCTTTGGGAATACATGCATTGTAGTGCCTTCAGATTTCCCATGGGTCTTAGAAGGGCAACCGAAAATCACACATGCAGGCATTGTAAATGCTGCAACAACAAAAAAAGTCAACCTTATTCGAAAATTACTTTGCATAAAAACGTGAGAAAGAAGGATAATACCATACATTCTTCTATGCAAGGTATGTCACAGCAAATCGAGTGTAGCGTGGGTGGCTGTATTATAGGATAACTTTCATAAACAAGTATTTGATGTGACGAAAATCAGAACATCTTACTCGTCCCTTGAATGTACTATCAAGCATCAAAAGGAAACATGATTATAATATTGACAAGGTCCGCTGCGGATGCAATTCGATGCCAATTGACACTGACGACAATTGATATATCGATAACATAACAAATTAAACTCAATTCAATGGCAATGAGACGAATTAACATAACACTACTGGGTACGTTCGGTCAAAATAGATAGAAATTTAGAGATCAAGGATATATGATTAGGAGATATGCCCTTACCTTGACCAACAAACAGTTAGATTCAGCAAGCAGGGTAGTTAGTGGCAGGAGAACAGGGAGATGTTCACAGGTTGCACAATGTCGAGTAGAGTCGCAGTGTTCACAGAAGTTCTCAGGTAGCACAATGACGAGCAGATTTGCAGTGGTCACAGAAGTTCTCAGGTAGCACGATGACGAGCAGATTCGCAGTGGTCAGCGAGGTTCTCAGGTAGCACATTCACAAATTGATTTGCAGTGCTGAAAGATGCTCTCATGATAAATATCAAGTGGTTTATAAATAATTAGAAAATGGTGTGTGTATGTGAATGAATGACGTGTATATGTCGTGGTCTTATGTGGATTGCAGGGATGCGGCCTGCTTTAGGGGATCCTGTCTGGAGACCCAGGGTCTGTATAGGCCATATGTAGAATGGCCCCTGTGTGGAAGATAACTTTGAAGAGTACATGGTGTTTAGCACCTTGGCCATTCCCGCCCCTGCCAGCCCACTTTGGCAGCGCACATCCACTGGTGCCAACTGCCTTTGATAATGGAGGGGGGATGGATGGGCCTGAGGTATGCAGACAAGGGCCAGAACACTGCTGAATGGAGACACACTTATGTGGATTGCAGGGGCGCGGCCTGCTTCAGGGGATCCTGCCTGGAGACATGGGGTCTTTATAGGCCATTAGTAAAATGACTCCTGTGTGGAAGATAACTTTGAAGAGTACATGGTGTTTGGCACCTTGGCCGTTCCCGCCCCTGCCAGCCCCCTTTGGCAGCGCACATCCACTGGTGTCAACTGCCTTTGATAATGGAAGGGGGATGGATGGTCCTGAGGCGTGGAGACAAGGGCCGGAACACTGCTGAATGGAGATACACTTATGTGGATTGCAAGGGCGCGGCCGGCTTCAGGGGATCCTGCCTGGAGACATGGGGTCTGTATAGGCCATGTGTAAAATGGCCGCTGTGCGGAACATACCTTTGAAGTGTACATGCTGTTTGGCACCTTGGCCGTTCCCGCCCCTGCCAGCCCCCTTTGGCAGGGCACATCCACTGGTGCCAACTTCCTTTGATAATGGAGGGGGGATGGATGGGCGTGCAGACAAGGGCCTGAACACTGCTGAATGGAGACACACTTGATTCAAAGAAAAACTGAAATAACCATTGATAATAATTCTGTAGTGCTTTATTTTGTTTCGAAATTTTATATCACAAAAGTACTACACATTATAAAGTTCAGGTTGCAGCACAGTGAGGGAAAATCCCCTGTATTGACTGCTGTCACGGGGGAATGTGTCTCTAATGGCACCAACGGCACAGGTGGCTATTTCTCGTCGAACGCGGTGTCCAAGCCTCCCATGAAGCCACCATTTGTATGAACGATAGGCCACCAGCCTGTACCACCTGCGAAAGTGAAAGATACAAACTGTTTTTAAATGACCAAGATAAGTGTATTACACCTCAGCTGCCAATTACAATTCTTGTATCCAATGGCCTTGTTGCCAGTGCAAATGCTACCTAGACACTGTACAATATTGAACGACTATTATACAAATATTACTAGAGAATTGCAAGACTAAATTGGTTTGACAATGATATATTGAAGTTACGACAATATAGGAGACAACCTTGAAATAGTAGTGGCCTAAGTGACATCACAACCAGAGTATACTTACTCGTTACTTGGATTCCGAGGCCAAACTGTTGCACGAAGTTCGTGCAAAATCCGCAAAATGGAACATGCGAGGCAGGCTGCCCTGAAGTCTGGCAGCTCGGTAACGCATTGCGGCCATGGCTCACCTTGCGACATGTAGGACAAGCATCCAGAGTTTTCTCGACAGCAGCAGTTCTCCTCCTCTTTTGGCATTAGCGTGCACTGATTGCAGGAACACCAGGTGGAAACGCCGTCCATGCGACTAGGACCAGGCTCTTCATCTGTTAGATCGTCCTCACAACTGTCGTCCGAAGCCCCATTGTTTCCACATCTTAATCTTTCGAGTAATTCCGCCTCGGCATACTCCGGCTCGTACTGGTAGGGCTGTATCGTTCGCATTGTGGGGGAAACAAATGAAAATAATTTATAGTAATGGTACTGGTATCTGTTTGCACGTGCTACAAGCAACAAAGGTAGCTGACCAGAGCTCAGGAACGAGGCACAGAATACTCAAAGAAATACAGTAAGAGGAATGGAAAAGAAAATTTGATGTTGTGTTGTCTGTTATGAAGCGGTCTGTTTATACTTATTGAGGAAAAATGTGTCCTGCCATTTCCATGGCGACATGTCATTAGCTGAGGTGCAGGGAATGTTGACACGAGACGCGCTTTGGCATTGTGAAATGGGTGGTACTCGTCTAGTGCTGTCAGGCTCAGGGGCGTGGCATATGATTTAGTGCCGGCAGGGCAGTTCACCTTAGTGCGATGCAGCAACGGATAAGATTAGCACAAGATGGCCGGGCCCTGCTGCTAGATTTCGCATGTGTACAAAAGAGGAAAACTAAGGTAAAGTGCACTGGAAATGTTTGTGCGATTGATCAACGTAGGCTTAAAAACACATGCCCGACCCCTCGGGACAATAATATTTTCTGAGAGAACCATTCCTTTATTTGGATGATTTGAAACTGCATATTTCTAGTACTGAATGCAGTATTTTAAGTGACCGTAATGAGATGTTGCCGTTGTTTGAGAATGGGTTGGATGTGTAGTCAGATGGACTTTGGTTATATTTGTAAATAGCTAATCTAGCCTGAGTGTACCCTAACTGATATTAGAGCTCCTAAAATAAGCATTTTATTCATTAAATTATTTGTGTATTTTTGTGATTTCACGCTGAAGGTGCATTTTAAAATATACTGGAAAACAGAAAATGCTGCAAGCTGACTGTGACCGAATGCCATTTGCGAGGGTGTGCAAACCTGAGTTTTTTTTATTTTTACTATGCAAAATAATGCTGGTTTTCTCTCCCAGACAGTGTGTTCTGCTAAACAGACTTCATGTTCCAGTTCTCCTTGCAAAAAATTAAAATGCACAAATGTGTACTTTTCAGGGCCCTCTCTACTGATACACCAGCAGCTGCATTGTGATTTGACCGCTACCCTGTCACATTTGCATCCCTAAAACAGCCTGCTGAAATAAAATTAATTCCAACAATGATTGGTTGTTTTTAAAAGTGCTGCCGCCCATGTCCAAAATACACATACCTGCAAGTCCTCATTTGCCTTGTGGTGGCACTGTTGTTAAATGCAAATATACAGCTATACGTGGTTAAAGACCATGGCATATAAGGAAACCAGGTCTGGTTTAGGGAATTCCACCCACAAGAGATGGTTGCTTGACGGGTAGGCTGTGCTCTGATGGGACGCTTTCACACCTTCCCAGGAGGCCATAACGCCTTTAGGGGTGGGATAGTAGCAGGGGGCCTCAACTGGACCTCTGTAACATAATGCAAAGTCACACCATGGAGATAATTACTGAAGTTCTTTTGATCTGAGGCAGGCAGTGGAAATGGGGCATCTTGGACATGTCCATTTCCTTCTGGTCAAAGCTCTATTTTACTGCAGACAAGGCACTCTGGGAGCTGACATCACAAGGAATGACCCCTGCATGGCAGCAAGGATTGCCACCTACAGAAGACCTGGAAAGGACTGATCTCCCGTGACAAAGTGACTATACAGGGCGGGGGTAAAACGCCCCTCCCTCCAATTGAATCATCTTTTCAGAGCATTTATATATTGGATCTGGCCCTGGGAGTTTCACCCACAAAATATGGTGGCATCCCCAGGAAACTCTTTCTGCTCTACAAGGAAGCTTTCCAGGAAAACCAAACATACCTCCTCTAGGGTTGGGTAGTAGGCGGGAGCTTTAAAGAGGCCTATGGAACACAATAGGGAAGTCACACTAGCTAGATAATTACTGGAATTCTTTTGATCTGAGGCACACAGGGGAGAGGGTGCAGTGTGTACCGATATATTGAGGAGACCATGGACAACATAGGGAGTCCCCCGGCCCCCAATTACGATGGCCCACAACATATAATTCATGTTGAGTACAGCAAGTCCTATCTCAGACTCATATAGAGCCAGGGAAATCCCTCTGCCTGTGCCAAGAAGCAGGCAAGGGTATAGAGAGAATATATATTTATTTAAAGTATAGGTTCAATTCATAATTTCCTTTAATGGTTACACATGCCACTTTCTCTGTGGCACAAAACGCAGCTTCAAGGGAACACACTTTCCCCCCTTTGTAATAAGCAGGCAGATATCACTTAATACGGTTTATATTTAAAGCAAAGCACAATTTGGTTTCTAAAGCAAGTTACACAATACACATGCAGTGCTTGATACATGGAGATTACAGGGTCGAGCTGGGCCATACAATTGTCTCGGGCACTAATGAAAAAGTTGCCCACAGTTGAAAATGGCTATTCATTCCTTTTTTGCAACACTATTTGAATAGGAATCAAGGGTGATTTGTTTGATGAAATGTGATACAAATTGTGCATTTTGAAGAATAATTATTCAGCAGCACTGGTCAAAATGACTAGCCGCATAGTGAAGTAACTCATCAAACTTGCCCATGCTGCCCAAAAAGGTGGCCCACTCTGACCAAAAAAACTGGGCCCACACGAGCATTTTGCATTTTTGGTTCGGCCACGGGCCTATAGCCCTATAGCCCAGTCCAAGCCTGGGAGTTTCCCTGCACATTTGAAAAGATTAGCAGTTTTGAAAACACACTTGGTCTCACTTTTCAGAAGAACTTCTCTCCCCAGCACCAAAAGCCCTGACATCAGTTATATGCAGCAATCCTATATCATAAAGGGCAGGTGAAGGGAGTGTGGACATATCAGGAATTTTGTTTTGGGCCAAGGGCACCCCTTTTTTTAAAGACAATGTTTTAGGAGGGGCGACAGTTGGGAATTTCGTTTTGGGCCAAATATACCCCTGCTTTTTAGAGAGGTCTGGGGATGACAGGAAAAATAAATGCACCAAATTAATTTAATGACAATAACCTACTTTCCACTAAGGAAGAGGGCAGAGGTTTCAAACTCATTCGAGCTCCCCCGAGCACCAATCTATTTGGCAGCTAATTAACTTAATTTTCTGTGAAATATACTAAGGGTCTACACCATTTGCCCCCACCCATGATTAAGGGAAGATATTAGGGCAGTCAGGTCCCCCACACATATGTTGCCATTTGGATCAATCTACTTACATTGGAAACCTCTGCTTTGGGCAGAAAGGCTCCTCTTTAAGACAGCACAGGTTCTAGTCACTTCAGTCAGAGATCGTTACCAGCTTTCATCCCTCATATTGCTCTCCCTAATACCAGGGCCCAGTCAGCCTTTTGCTTTCCCAGTTTCGCTCTCCTATGCAAAGTTAATTCTCCATCAATTTTATGCCTCTCCACCCAAGTAAGGTCAGGCAGCTACCTCAGGGTACCCCCAGGTGGATTAAGGGCAATTCTGTTTCAAGACGTTTAGCAGTTCTCCCTCCAAGATGGTTTTAGGCAGGATTGTTCTCTTTCTCTCTTCTCCATAGAGCAAGTGATTTTTAAATCCTAAGAGTCCCTAACACCAAATATTGAGATCAGGAGGTTTCAATTTATTAGCCTTCAATTTTCATTGGACCTCTGCAGTTCTTTCCTATGCCCAAGGATCAACCCCTCTATGCCAATAGGTCCTTGGAGTCCTATGATTGATGTGAAGTGAAGAGGTACAGACCTTCTGTCATTTACAATGTGTTTAAATGACAGCTTTTTCACTCAAAAGTCCCCACAATGCTTAATTTAGGAGGAGTGAGCAAGCAATGATTTTTTGCCCTTTTTGCAAAACCAAACATAGTTGAGAATGTGAAATTTCTTAATCAGATATCTAATTTAATAGGACATTAGCTCCCCAACCTTCAGATTTATAAAATTTTTGGGGCATCTAGAAATACCTTTGAGGTTGCCACATGGTTATAAAGAATCAAATTCAGATACAAATGACATGAACACCATCACCTTGAAAAAGCCTTCAAAATGAGATCTGTCACAACCACGCAGGTATCACGGTGTAAAGATAGTTGAATAAAATGATATTTGTATAGTAAGTCAAAGGCCATATATTTATGCATAGGTTTACTAAGTTTCATTTCAACATTTCCTTGAAACCACGTGATTCAGATCTCCTGTCTATGGGCTGAATGTTAATTTAGCCTGCAATAAATTGATCAATTTCTCTACTCAAAAGTTGTGCTAAGGGATACTGCAGAGATTGTATCTTTGTCACCAGATGATCTCTGACATCATGAGGCTGTACTGGCATTTGCCATTTTGTCCTTATAATCTTGAGTTGACCACAATTCTGATCTAATCGTGTATATCTTTAATACTTTCAGGTTGGATCTTTGTTCAATCAGCCCATCATAAATAACTGGTATGTTTGAGCCATGGACTCACACAGATCTAGCTTCTAGATAAGGAGCCAAACAGACCTGCAATGTGGAAAGGTACTTGGGAGATCTTCCAAGCAACCTAAAATAAATGAATGTGATTCTTGGGCTCGGAAGGGATTTGCATGTTGCATTTTTAAGATAGTAGCCTTTTAAATGTGTTGCATTTGTTTTCCCAGTGCAGCATTTTACACATTTTAACAACTTTCATCTTTTTGTTATTGTCCATTGCACTTTCTAATCAGTGTATTTTCTTCTTGCATTGCATAGCATTGGTTTATTAATGGGACAACAGACAATTAAACCCTGCTATTCATTTTGTCATTTACCATGGGCATTTGCATCCTTAGCAACATTTTTACTCCATGTATTTGTAAATTCAGCTGCAAAATGCACATGCTTTCTCATTCAACATAATGTCAGTTTCTGTGTTGCTTAATTGTCAGGGTGCACAGCATTTATATGTGTGGGCATTTCAATGACCAATGCCACTTTTTGTCTCTCATCCAACAATGTGCCTTTTTCCATCTTCACATATTCCTTGTGTCAATTGCAGAAACCTCTGTATTTGGATTTGCTAGGAGCATTTAGCAGTATTGAAGTTTTAAGGCATGCTTTTCATCCATTAGTATGCCTTTCCATGAGAACAATGTATTTCAAAATATAGGCCTAAACTGACCGGCTCTTTTTTGGATCTCTCGTGGGAAAGAGCAGGGGAGAGTGGGGTTTTCCTATGAAGCCCTTTTATTTAGAGCACCTCCTGCTCCTTTTCCTTCCTTGGGAGTGGGTGCTCTGGCCTCTACCTCTGTATTGTTGATGTTTTGGGATATGGTCCTGGAACCACTTCCTCTCTTTGGTTTCCTTGTCCCTTTCATCCTCCCCAGACTCCACTCCTCCAGTTGCCAAGGCTGGAAGGGAAGGAGGGTATTTTTCTACAAATAGGAAGAAAAAGAGAACTTCACTATTTTATACACAACATATTTTCCCTGGAATAATTACAGAGAATTAAAGCCACAATATTTAAGAGAAACATAGAAAACTGTGCATATAATTACATATACAGTTTCTATAGGCATTTTTAAACCATACTTTTCTTTTTGACATTTTTCATGGGTGTTAATTGATTTACCGCCTGTTATCCATATTTTAGTCTCCATCCAGGTTTTTCATCCTTATCTCTCATTCCTTAGATGGTTCCTCACTTCACACTTCATTTCACTCCTCAATCAGTCATAAAGCTTGTCTGGGATGACAGCTTTTCAACTGATTGATATTGACCAATTTCTCCTCTGTCTGTTCTCCTGTTGGGATGCTAATCTTGTGTGTAAAAGGTGATATTTCAAAGCTTGCTTGCCAAGACAGAAGGACTTTCCACTCCTTGGTCTGATTCTTCTGAAAATTGTATAGGTAAACCTTGTTACCTACCCATACTCTGTCTTTGTGGTCTTTAGATCATAATATGTTTTCATTCCGTCAGCTGACTTGCGATGAGCATAAGCAAAAGCATGCTGGAGGTGCTACCTTAAATTTTCAATGTACTCATGAGTGGTGGACACATGTATCAGTGTCTGCTCCTTAGTTCTACGGAGCAGATGCTGAGGTAAGACCATTTTTCAACCGGTAATTCGCTCAAATGGAGACATTTTAGTTGCAAATGATGGTGCCATAAGGACAAGCAGTAATCCAATCTCCCAACTGGGTCCAGAATCTGCGTCAAACTTCTTTAAGATGCTCACAATTTACTTGTTGTATCTCTCAACCCCCCGCTCAAGGCCTGGTGGTAGACTGTGTGGAGTTTTCGTTTTACCCCTAGAATCTCTGACATCTTTGACATCACCTCACTGGCAAAACGACTTCTTCTTTCTGACTCAATTCTTTGTCGGATGCCAAAATGAGAGAAGATGTGATTGATCATTAGCGTGGCCGCTGTCTCTTCTTTACAATTTGAGGCAGGAAGACATTCTGACTACTTAGTGAACAAAAATGTTACAGTCAAAATGTATTTGTTTATTTTATTTTATTGATCATTTGTAAGGTGCTTTACAAAAGGGAATTGTGTTTCAAAGCACCACAAGCCTAAATGGGAAGGGAACAGGGGAAATAATACAAATGGCAAAAACAGTTATATACCATCATGGTCCTACTAGGCTTTGTGGCATTCAGCCGTGCAAGTCCATTAAAGAGAAGATCAGGGGAAGGGCATGGGAGGGGGAGCAGAGGAGTGGACCGGTGCTGGAGGAGGGCCCTGTGAGGGAAGTGCTAAGGGGAGCCAAGGAGGAGAGCCTCAGGCTAAGTGCAGTAAAGGTGACTCAAGGTGGTATGTGGAGCTGCTAAGAAGGGGCCAGTAGGGTAGTGCAGTGGGGGGGAGGGGTGCTGGTATTGACCGGGAGGAAGAGCCTGGGATCCAGTAAGATATTTCTCTAGAGGAGCGAATCACTGGCCTGATGAAATCAACTAGCAAATCTGACCAAAGCATTGTCATACCCTTTTTTGTAGCGGAGCACTATGTGTGGGTGAACTGGGCTGAGATTGAGCACACAGAAGACACCCCTTTAATAAAGGTAAAGGTCCTGGTCCATGTGTGGCCAGTAGGTCACCTCGCGTAAGATTTCCAAGTTCCTATGACAACCCTATGACCGGCAGTGACCACGTCATGGGTGTGGTTCAACAGCAGGCTTCAGAATGAGGTAGGTAACACCCTCTGTTCAAATGCAGATAAGGCTTTGCGTACCAACAATCCATCTTGGATCCGGAACATCTTGGAAAACTTCATCAACACTTCCTCTTTACCGGCATAATCCGATTCTATTAGAGGAAAGCTCACTGGGTCTTCAATGTGTTGATAGAATTTTCCAATAATCGGGTGAACGTTCTGTGTAGTGATCAAATCTGCATCTAAGGTATCTTTCTTCAATTGGTCCGTCGAGAGTTCACTGTTGGCACGTGTTTGTGACCTGATGACAGCAGCCACTTGTATTTCACCAAACAGGAATTCCGTTTCTATGAACCCCCCCTGCAGAGCTCTGGTTTTAGCCAACTGGTCTGCCATGTCATTACCAGTCTTAAATGGCCGTGCTATTTTGGAATGACTTTTTATCTTCTTCCAATAGATGGTCATCTCATTGGAGGTCACCGGATCATCTATCAACTTTATCAGTTTGTCATGCTTCAATGGTTTGTGGTTGGCACAAAGCATGCTGTAATTCTTCCAGTTAATCAGGTGTTCCAAAAACCCATACCTGACATAATCAGAGTCAGTGATTATGACCAGTTCTTTGAGTTGGTGGTGCACTGCAATGAGGATTGCTTGATAAACGGTCATCAACTCTGCCACCTGACTAATTTTGGGTCCTATTTTGTAACTAGCAGAAGGCTGCGGGCTATCATCCACCCAGGCATTCCCAATGCCAGCCACTAGTTATTTTCCCCGTTATTACCAACATGATAGTAGCACCCATCCCCATAAATTGTGGGTATCCCCTGACACATTTCTTCTTCATAGACCATGTATGAGGAAGCTAAGAGTGTCTCTATATTGTTATTGGTCATTAGACTTTCATCCTCAAGACAGTTTTCTTGAACACAATGATGTTGGTCTGCCAAAACTTGCGCTAGAGGACTCTTCTTGCATTGGCCATGCCTGACCTCCACAGGAAAGCCTTGAATGGCAAGAATCCAGTAAGTAATTCTGTAATTACTTACCTTCCCCGTCTGGATTCTGTCACTTTGTAAATATTGCAAGAGTTGTTGAGGAGTCTCTATTATCATATGGACCCACTGGATGGATGGGCGGCATTTCTTCCAACACCCGCACCATTGCCAGGAGTGCCTTTTCAAAGTTATTACATTTTTCCTCCACAGAGGATTTAGTTTTACTTGCGTGCAAGATAACTTGTTTACCTTGTTGTGCTATTGGTACAACACTGCTCTTAGGCTGTTAGACAGGTATATTTGAACCCCATCTCCAAGAAGAACCCCTTGTCATTGATGGGGTAAGCCAAGCAAGGTGCTTGGGAAAGGCTTCTTTTCAGCTGTTTAACTGCCTCTGATTTTTCTGTACCCCACTCCCACTTGAGTCCGGCCTTTAATAGATGGACCAAAGGTCAAGTAACCTCTGCATAGTCTTCAATTAACTTTTGACTGTAATTAGTGAGTCCAAAAAGGCTTCTTAATTGTTGCAGAGTAGCAGGCTCTTTTAATTTCAATAAGGCTTCCACCTTTTTTGCCTGGGTATTGAGACCCTCATGGGGGATTTCGTGCCATAAGAAGTTCACTCCAGTCTTACACTACAATGCCTTCTGAAAGTATAGTTTATCTCTGGCTTTCTGCAACTGGGTAAGAATGTTGTCCTCCACAGTGGAATTATTGATCAGAACATCATCTACATAGGCCAGGTTTCCCCGTTCGCCCAAATCAGGCATGGCCTTGTGCAGAAAGATGTTGAAATCATTGCCGGAGTTTACGTATCCAAAGGGGGTTTGTGTCCATATTTATTGCTGCCCTCCGAAGGTAAAGGCAAGCTTGTATTGGTTTTCCCTACTCATGGGTGCTGTACAGTAGCCGTTGGTCAAATCAATGGCTCTGTACTCGTTTGACCTTCTGATCTGTGCCAGCCCTTGATCGATGTAGGGAAATGGCCATCTCAACATGTTGACCCATTTGTTCAACTCCCTCAGGTCTGCACATAGTCTCCATAGTCTGTTGGCTTTGAGCATTGCCAGTACCGGTTTATTAAAGGTATGTAACGCTCACCTGGTATCCACGGGGACGTCACTCAGCCTGTTCTGACCTCTTACGACCTCAAACCCTTCCGTGGAGTCTACTCGACTGGAGACTGGGCCTGAAACACAGGATTGGTAGAGTTTAACTCCCTATTGTCTCTGTGTGCCTGAACCCCTTCTTCCCCCAGGTCCAACTATTCCCTTTGATCCACAGCTCTCCTTGTTTTCTTGGAAAGTGTGCTCTCCTTCCTGCTTTCAGCGCAGGGGCAAGTTGATTGATGCAGGCTTGTTGCTCCCTAGTTACTTCACTGGCAAGAGTCCGACAGGCAAGTATAATGAGTCTTTTGAACAGTTCTCTAACTTCGTTCCTTTCCTTCCTTAGATGATGGCCGGTGTCTGGGAATGGCGACGTGCTGCTGAGATGAGTAGCGCTGAAGGTGAGTGAGAGCGCGATGCGCAATGCAACCCTTTCGTATTTGTATTGAACTGAGTTATTTTTCTGTGTCTTTTAGGTGCTGCAACGTTTTCAGCATGGATGCCGGTTATGAAGAATAAATGCGGTGAGTAAGCACGGTATGCGGCGCCTCTAAATGTTTCCACACTAACCTGGCGGGTTGTTTCCCTCTTGCAGATGGATGAGAAGTTCCGGAGACAGAGTTTCCCCAGAGCGACTGGGATTCAAGTAAGCGTTTGAAGCTCGTGCAGTCTTTAAAAATAAGCAAAGATTTGCTGCATGCTTACTAATGCCTTTTTTTCTGCTCTTTTCCCTTTTCCTTAGGAAGTGGCGTGCCGGGATGGGAATGACACCGCCGAAGATGCCCGCAGAACAGAAGAAGCGATGAATGATGGGCAGAAGCGCCGCAAGGTAAGGGTGTTCCTAACAGTGTTCTTGTTCTTGCAGGAGCTGAGCGCAGAAGAAAGATGCAGGCCTACTGGAGACTGATCCGAACAGAGTGAGTGTCACGCTGCAGGTGCAGAAAACACAAAGCATGTTTCTAAGCCTGGGCGTGGCTTAAATAGTCTCTGGATATCCCAGGTGTCTCTGGGCTGAACCCCACCCAAAAGACTAGACTGCACATGCAGTTCTGGGAACCGAAATATGTGGGGGCATCCATCTTGTCCCCATCAAAGCACTACATGTCCAATCCCCAATGTTATCCTATGGGAGTGAGTGAGTCTGGTGCCACAAGTGCCAAGTCTGACTCCAAGTGGGTCTTTGGAGGGATGGAGAGGCCCTTGTGGGCCATGTAGGTGATCGTGGCCTGGCTCCAGCCTGACATCTTGGAGGGCTGGGGACATGAGGGGCAGGAATCATGACAAGGTATTGTGGATCCGACACATTTTCCCCCAGGGCATTCTAAGTTCTTAATCTCTGGGATTGACTCCTTGGATGCAAGAAGTAACCAGTATTTTTTCACAAATACCGGATCCATCTCAGGGTCCATGGATATGGTGGTTCAGTGAATAGATGTGCGTCCACCTTCATATCAGTCTACTGAAAAGATATCCTGGAAATCCAGGAATACTCGTTTCAGTTTTTTGTTTTTGCTCCTCTGTTTTAAATGAATAAGCCAGATTGATCAATTGTTCTACCATCTGCTTGAAACCGGGAAATACCTTGGGCTTGGCAATGTCACCTGTATTCTCCAGTTGAGTGGAGGGATCTCTTATTATAGTGTTGACTTGGACAGGAGGTTCTAGGAATCTGAAGCTGTTTTTATTGACTCTGAATATGACCCATCCCTCCAGATGCCACAGGTCACCTCTTCCACCCTAAACGGGCAGGAAGAGTACACCAAGAAACCTCCCCCCAGCCTCATGCCTGGTAAAAAATCTTTTTTGAGGAATACCGTGGCTGAATTGTTTGATATTGGAATTGGTCCAATGATTTCATTACCTAAATCAATAGAATAATGTTGGACATCCACCTCTATTCCAATAAAGGTGTCTGCACTCAAGTATCACTGTTGTTCAACAATATTTGAATGGTGTCGTGTTCTATGTCTACTTGAGATGTCAGATTTAAATACAGACCTTGCAGTTGGAGAAGGGAATTCAAATTTATATAGGTGTCTGGATGTTCGAGGTTTTGTCCGTGCTTGATTTTGAGGAGAATAATGAATTGTCACACCTCTCCTGGGATGGTAACCTATTCTCGCACTTGAACTTCAACTGCATTAGGCATCAATTGAGCTGAACAGAATGCCTTTTCAGTGTTTATTAATTTACTAGCGGAAGTACCCTTTCTCTGAAAGGATTCTGTAGACAGACATGATAACACTGATCCTCTAGGTTGATGTTTCGATTTGCTTATCGCTTGATGTGCTTTACACCCTGAAGTAAACTGCACTGAGAATGGGTGCATGTGGCTGGCGAACATTCCTCAGAGCAGATGTTGGAGAGGCTGGGGGGCTAGAGTTGGTGTGCTGCTGCATATTGTCAGGTTGAATGGTGTTTGTGCGAATATGTGTTTCCTATGTCTTTGGTTTGGGGTGTTTGTGAGAATATGTGTTTCCTATGTCTTTGGTTTGGGCCTTATCTTGAGGTAGAGAGTGTGGAGAGCTTCCCAAACCAAGATGGAGATTCCAAGCCAGCACTCTGATTCACCTGGAGTGTAAGAAAGACATAGACTGAACATTCTAAACTGCCTTTCATTGTCAGCATCCCAGCAGGAAAGGACTTATGATCAGAGCTCTGTTGTCAAGTTACCAGTGGCTGTGCCTATCTGTTTTGAGTTAATTTTGGAACTGGTGGGATTTTGGAGATCCAGAGAGTCTTCTCAGAGATCATCAATGGAAGATAAGAAGCAAGATAATTGAGTTTTAGAGTATCTTTAAGTAATAGTGAACCAGACTGTTATAGTTAAATAATTTTGTGTTTTAATCACCTTCATTTTCTAAAAGGAAACGCAGTTAAGCCAAGTACTTGAATACAATCTGATTTAGACAGTTTTTGGTGTGCTATTTATCGTACCTCAGCTGTTTCCTCACAAAGCCTTTTGTAGCCAAGCAACTCGAGCGTTCGCTCGTGTCTGGGGAGAGCTGCGTGAAAGTAATATTACCGCTTCGTACGTACCTTGCGTCACGTGTCGAGTGCTATATAAAGTGAGAACTAATTATTTAGTTCTCATGTGTTTGGGCGCGTCGTGCAGAGTTTAGTGATAGACATCTCACACTGTGTGCAAATGACAGTGCAGGTAGGGCTTTGCTACGACGTGTACTTCACCAAGGAATAGCCGAGTGTTCCCCGTTGATAAGCGTTACAGAACACTGATTTCATTGCGTGTACGCAGAACACGCTGCACTTCCCAGAAACAAGTTGAGTCTTCCTCATTGATATGCCATACGGGGCACTAATCTTCTTGCGCGTGCACAGCTCAGCTTACCAACCTGTTTTCTCCGCGCATGTTCGTTACAGAGACACCAATTGCTCTGCGTTTGCTCACCGAAGCGTTACACAGCGTTGGATCGGAAAGGTGATTGTAGCATCTGCAGCTGCAGGGCAAGCGTGAACACGGAAAAGAACAAAAAGTAATTTCAATGCTCAAACGTTATATATACTAACCAACAAACTCACGTGTACATTATGGGCAGTTGAACACATTAAACATTGACAGCTGGTCAAAGTTTCATTTTTCTAAACAAAGACTCAATTTAATTTCTGAGCCGCAAAGACACTGTTTAAAAAAAAGTAGACTGCAAGGGAGCAACTAAGGAACTCAAGTTGTGGTTGGTTGAAGTTGTTTACAACCTGGAAACTTCCTGTCCCTTCAAGCAGCTTAGCCAGCCAGAAGAGTCCTAGTTGCTAAATTAATCAGTAATTACCTATGAGAGTTTAAACTCCTCTAAGCTCTTGGTAGAGGAGAACCAGGTATGGCGTGTGTGCTAAATTAACTTGATGTGCAAGGTGGAGATTTGAAGTGAAAGAAAGGTAGTGATTAAGATATATTGTTTGCTTTCTTTTCTTAGGTTGAGAGACGGTCAGAGTGGAGCAAGACATGGTGTTTATTATTTTGTCCCAATTTCTCTTTTCCCTTAGGGGTGCTTTCAGCTCAACTGTTCTAAATCAGTTGGGAAGGTAGCATTTGTCAGGGACTACGGGGGTTCAGCAGCTTCTGCGGACAATTCATTGGAATTCAAGCCTGACACATACTGGGACCTTCTGTCCTCTCCCTGCCTGTCACCTCAACCTGGCATGGTGCAGTTCGTTGCAGTGCAAATATCTTGGAAACTGTGAATCCTCGGGCCTCCAAACTTGGTTTTCAACGTCTCATAGGAACCTCAAGTTTTGTTCCTCGTGTCAAGACCGGTCCTTCTGCGACCACATTGATGTTTTGTCGTTTTCAGACAACCGTCTCATGTGTGAAGGTGCTGTAATGCGGGCAAAGGGGTGGTGTGTCAAAATATCATATAGCTAGTAATGTCCAGAGGGTCCTAATAGGTAACTTTGCAAAATTTGGTGCAGATTGGTGAAACAGTGTGGAATTGTATAAGGAACAATGCTTTGCCAAGCCACAAAACCACAAACAAATGTTGACTTGTGCTGAAATCTGGGGATCAGGGTGGGTCATCCAGATGTCATGTAATGAGTAATGTCCGTGGGGTCCTAACAGGAGACTTTGTAAAATTTGGTGCAGATCGGTTCAACGGTGTGGAATTATATAAGGAACAATGCTTTGCCAAGCCACAAACCCACACGTTTTGACTTTTTTATATATAGATAGATCGATTTTTATATTTGTATAGCGAACTAAGAGCATCAGGGTGCTGTTACAGCTTACGTTGGTGTTAGTCAGACGTAGAAACAGTACAAGTTCAGAATACATAGGAACGGTTGTGTATATTCAATTTTAAAAAGTGTGAAAGCAGCTCCGATGTTGCCTTCCATGAAGAGCCAAGTTTTCAGGCATTTGCAGAATTTTAGTTTAGTGTCCATGACAGGCAAGCTTGATCCCCCCGCTCTGGCAAGTTTCAATTTAGGGGTTGGCAGGTGTATGCAGTTCTGATAGAAAGCCTCGACTCGGCTTTGGAAATCTTCTTTGACAGGTAGGGTGGTGCCGAGTTGGAGAGGCACTTGTGAGAGATCGGTGAGCTTTCTAGGTGATCCGGTCTCTTATGGGTAGCCAGTGGGCATTTCTTCTTTCCTCAGAGATGTACGCTTTCTTAGGGATGTTAACGGTGGCATATAAGGCATTCTTCTGTATGACTTGCATTTTCTGTATGTTGCGGGTTGAAGTTACTAAGAATAGCGCATTACAGTAAACAAGCCGGGAGCCAAAGATTGTTCGGGCGATGGTTAGACAATTGTCCGGAGAAAGTAATTGTCTGGATGCGCTGATGAGTTTAGAGGTATATGCTGCTGAGAAGGCGATGGCATTCACTTACCGATTGAGAGAGAGTGAAGCGTCCAGGTAAACCCCCACTGTTTTTACTGATGATGAGACTAGTATAACCTGCAGTGTTTTTACTGATGATGAGACTGGGATAACAGTGCTAATAAGGCCATCAATAGTAAACACGGCATACCAGGAGTCAATGGGGTCAATTCATGGAGCAAACGTGCGCCGAAAATCCCGGCGCAAGCAGGCGCAAGGTAGCGCAAGTGCGAGAAATGCAGCACACGCGCACGTGTGCGATTCAAGGAAGAAGCTGCGCGTGTTTCCCGCTGTCCGTGCGCCCAATCCTGCCATGGCGCACGCAGGCATACACGGCGTGCACTACGCGCACAGCAAAAGCGCACATAGCGCGGCGCACACAACCAAAGTGGGCGGAACAGTGGGCGTAACACGCAGAATGGGGAATAACGCGTGAAAAAGAAGGCGTAACTGGGGAAGTACTGCAGGGAACTACACGGAACGCCCACACGCATGCGAACAACCCGTATTCATGGATTCGAATACGGGAAACCCGCGCACGGCAAAAGACGCACAGGCGTCACCCCGTCGGCCACACGAAGGCAGGCGGAAGCGTCCCCGCGCACAGTATAAAAGTGCGTGCAAACAACAAACACGTATATACAGCTACGATGAATGCCCCATTTGTCGCAGCACTGATCGTGGGACACCGCAGGAGGAGGAGAATAGCCAGGGCAGGCATTTCCGCACCACGGACAAGCCTTTTTGGGATGCCTGACGACCAGGTCTATGGCAGGTATAGGTTTCCACCCCACATCATCCTAGACCTGGTCAGGGAGTGGGAAGATGACCTTAAATCCCCCACCCTTTGCTCCCAAGCATTGAGCCCCTTGGAGAAGCTGCTCAATGTCCTGCATTTTTTGGCCACTGGGTCATTTCAGCGGACTACTGCCATAGTGGGGGGGGTCTCACAGGCCACGCAGTCACGGTGCCTACACCAGGTACTGGCAATCATGAAAGCGCACCCCTCAGTCCGCAGGCACATATACATGCCCAGAACACCCGCAGAAAGGCAGGCCGTAGTCCTGGATTTTTTCAGGGTGGCACACTTCCCCAAAGTGCTCGGTGCCATAGATTGCACCCATGTGGCCCTACGTCCACCTAGGGCCACTGAGCACATCTACCGAAACCGCAAGCACTGGCATTCCATCAATGTACAGGTGGTATGCGATGCAAAGGGAATCATCACCTCTGTCTATGCAAACTAACCTGGTTCCACCCATGACAGTTTCATATACAGAATGTCCGCCCTGAGCCGGGCCCTGGAAGCTGGGCAGCATGACGACACATGGCTCCTAGGTGAGTACAAATGCCCATGCACATGCATGCATGTCACACACACACACAAATAAACAAACCCCAATAATCACAACCATTTACACCTCCCCAGGGGACAGTGCCTACCCTCTGAGCAACCACATGATGACGCCAATCCGGAACCCCACCACACCACCCCAGGTAAGATACAACGCCGCCCATATTGCAACCAGGGCCATAGTGGAGCGCACATTCGGAGTGCTCAAGTCACGTTTCCGCTCCCTTGACCGCTCTGGCGGGCAGCTACTCTATGCACCACCAGTAGTGTGCAGGATCATTGTGGCAGCATGTGTCCTGCACAATGTTGCAACACGGCAGGGCGTCCCGGTGGACATGGTGGTGCCCCCACATCCCCAACCACAGGCACAGGCGCTGCCCATGGGAGGGGACAGGGCACGTGGCAAGGAAGCCTGGACCCAGCTTGTGGCCACATTTTTCACCTAAACTCCCACCCCTGCGGAGTGCACACAGGCCTGGCACATACCAGGTGACAATCGATGATGACAAAGAGACAGTCAACTGTCACAACCCTACCACCCTGAGATAGTTGCCATGGAAGTGCTACATTGTCTGCATCCCTAGCTACTTAAACACAAGCTATCCTATGTGACCAAAAGGCACACATATGACATGACATGATATGGCCTATACACAAGTTCAAGGTGCGATGAGGCAGGGAGGGGGGAACAAGGGAAGACAGACAACAGTACTACTAGGCCAGGTATCATTTAGATTGCGCAAGTGCAGGGGTCGGGGGAAGGGAAAAGTGCAAGGGGAAGGGGAGGGGGGGAGTGCAGTACAGGGTAAGTAGACCAAAAAACAAATACATAGGCCAGCTGGTGGCAACTGCAAAGGTAAGTGCAGACAAGTGCTGGGAAGGGGGGCTGTAGGGATAGAGAGACAGTACCGCAGTGCAGGGGTTGCCAGGGAGGCAGTGCAAGTGGAGAGTGGCTGGGCCAGGGACCGAGGTCGGTGAGAGTGGCCCAGTTGCAGATCCAGTGCAGTTCCAATGAAGAATTTTGCAAGGGAGAGGCAGAGAGAAAGCAGAAGCAAAGAGGAAGGTCTTGAGATGCTTCCCGAACCGGAGATGGTTCTCCTCAAGTTCCAGTGAGGCAGGAAGGCTGTTGCAGAGGGAGGGCCCTGCCGCGGAGAGAGATCAACCCCCAGCTAGTTGCTTTGAGAAGCGGATGACCTTGACATGCAAGGTGTGAATCACACACACCTGCAAAACAGGCCATGGCCATCACTGTTATGTCACTCAAACCCTCCCAAACCACAACATGACATGGCAAGCAATACCCATACACCAACACAGCAACAATAAGGTACACATTGCCATGTCCAAAATGTACAGTGGCATCAGACAATGATGCCTGACCTGGAATCAGATGAAATGACTGACCAACAACATCCCACCCAAAATAAGTCGTTTTGAAATGCATTACAAGAGTTGTAGACATAACAATGAATGCCTGTCTACATGCACATTGTGCATTGCAAAATCAACACTGCAGCTTCTATGTGCTGTGTCCTACTCCTGCAACACACTGCTCAGTGCACAGCACAGTGAACAGCCATTGTGTGTGATGCACACCCTGAGCATCACATCTAAGTGACAGACCACATCAAAAAGCAAATTAGGCATGTACAGGATCCATAATTGGTCACAGAACATGTGCTGCAGGGACACAGTGGGCACCAGAAGGCAAACAGTGTACACGTGGATATGCAAGGGTGGTAGTACATGTAGTGCATCAGAGTGCAAGTGTGTGGGTCAGCAAGGACATGCACTCAACATATGCATGTGCAATCAAGTGACCATCAGTGTTCTCTACACATCACATGTGAACATTCACCATGTGTACATCCCAGCATGTCAAACCACAACTATCCCCTCGCACCTGAAAGGTAAACACAACACATGAACAGGCATTGATCAGCAGAACACAACATGTACATAGGATACCACCATTACAATGTCAGGGTTCCCATCACACTGCAGGGCAAGGCAACTATCAACAACAACCCCCCCCTCCCTCACAAATGACCATGACCCACTGAACAACTGCACCTCGGTCATGGAGCCTTAAACCCTCAATTCCACCTGGCCACAGGATCACCTTTACCCTTCGTCACCATCTCCCACCTTGTGTGTAAAAAGGTGCCTGCACCCTCAGAATCCACACTCTTTTCCAAAATCACAAAATCCAAGGCATAAAAACAAACCAGAACACCCTCCAGTAGATGACTTGACATAGCAGTACCTCACAAAGGCCAAGTACTACCACAATGATGCAACAACCAAGGTAGCACAGTAAAACAATGTCACAACAGGATGTGAACCATGTGTGGTACATAACATAGAATGATGCACCATGAACGGATGTGTACTGTCACAGGTCCCGTGTACAGGCGCGGGAGTGTCACGAAACAACCACCCCCACCGTGTCCCGGGTGCCTGCAAGGTCAAACTCACACAGGCCCCTGAGACCCTGGTGGGGAAGGAGGGTCAGGGATATGCAGTCGGGACAGGTGTTGGCACACTGGAAAACTGGAATGAGTGGCAGGAGAGGGGAGGAGGAATGACACATGAAAGTAGGGAATGCACGAAAATGTACTACCTGCATGAACACATACACAATCCAAACAAACTTGGACATCATTGTCATGGCCTTCTGTAGTCCAGGCTTAGGAGTGGCACGAACCAACCACCCCCTCTAGGGTTTTGGCGCCTGCAAGTTTGGGGCTTACACAGGCATCCGCAACCCCAGCGGGGAAAGAGGGTTAGGAAACGTTGCTTGGATAGGTACGGGAAGCAGGAACACCGGGTAGAGGGTACAGGGTTCAAAATTGCATAGGATTCAGAGTGATTAGGGGGAAAAAAACATACCAAATTGAATTACACATTCATCCATGCATTAGTGCACCCCCCAGCAAGCCTATGCAGAGCAGTTTGAAAAAAAAACAACAAGACACTTAGCTCTGGTTTTGAGTGCTGGCCTCCTGCCTGCGCACTCTCAGGTCCGGTTACAGGAGCACTGCAATGCTGCAAAGAGAGCCACAGTCAACAACCTGTACGTGCCAATTACACAAAAACACACCACCAAACATGCCCCATAGCAACAAACTACTCTACAAACAGACAATCTGGTGTAGATGCTTCGTACCCATATATAACATTACCCCTGTGATGGGTCATACACAGTCAATGCAGTAAGTCAGCCGCCGGTGGGTGCGTGGCAAATAGAACACCAATGTGTCACAATTCACACAACATGCAATGTTCCCTGGGTAAGCAGACATACCCATATAGCAAGCCATGACTTCAGAGCAAGTTGTGTACCACCATGACCGAAACAAAGTTGGCGGTGCATTTATCATAATGTACATGGAAATGAAATGCACTGCACCCGAGTATGTCCCTTGCTGTATGTCCCTGTGAGCTGCCCCTTTCCATGTCTCGGAAGGCTACATGGTTGATACAAGTGCCTCGATGGACCTTGGTGTACCGGAGGGTATGTGCCACTGCCCCTGCAGGTGTCCCAGACAACCTTACAATCAACAGCCATCAGTCCACCAACACATCTGAGCTGCATTGTGTGCTTCAACACCAATATTTGTCCAAGCTCACCCTCAGTGCTGTGACTAAGCCTGCATGTGCAACTCGCCTGGTGCAAGCGTTGCTGTGTTGTGGCCCCCCTGTGCTGCTCACCTTGCCTGGAGTTCCTTGGAACACGTCAGCAGTTCTAGGATGTAGGTCTGCAATCCCTGTGCCTCTGCTTGTGCACACATGTGCATGTGGGCACCAACAAACGTGTCCAGAATTCCGTCGTCCAATGGGCCATGTCTGCTGGCAAAGGTGCTCTGGAGGCTCATCCCCCTGCAGAAAGGGCATGAAACACATGATTAATGCTTCAAAGTCATCTGTGTGTGTCTCTTCAGGCATCTCATTACTTGACCATGTCAGAAAGTCACATCATAAATCACACCAACAGTCCGTCTTTCACATCCAAAGTGTGGAACACTATCTACAGCATGAATTGCAACAAGCACGTGTACAGTAAAGATAAGAAACATACTACACAATGCATAGCAATGAATGTACACATTAATCATGAAACACCCCATGTAGCAAAAGCTGAACAGTGGACAATAACACCAAAATCATCCCCACTAGGGGTGTAAACACAAGTCACACAGCACCAGACATGCCACAGACATGACAGTCCAAAGCCCTTGTGTAAAAGGTTGTGACACCGAACCATCCTTGCGAGCCCATGGATAAGGGAGGCAGGAGTGGCATATGTGAGTCAAGGACCCCAAGCAGCAAACACATACACAAGACAAGCCTGAAGGGCCCAGCTGGAACAGACATTGGATGCCTTCAAAAGCCACAAAGCACCGCACCGTCACATGAAAGCACAATAGACAAGCAATTTTAAACTATATTAACTAATTACACTAACTATGGAAAACCTACATTACCTAATTAAACTAACTATCAAACAGAAACTTAACTAACTAAACTAAAAGAAAAATAAAAAATGGCCACATATGACCCGGGAGGAGGGGAGGCACCCAGGAGAGGGGAGGTACAGGGTGCTGCTCAACATCCACATGCGATGATGCTGAGCCAAAAAAAAAATGCCTAGCCGCAGCTTGCCCCTCGTCGGCAGCAAGTCTGCCGGACGGGTGAGCCTGGTTCTGTGCGGCGATGTGACGTAGGTCTGCATGCAGAACCTCACGTGATACACGTGCTTCCTCTTGCAAGGTAGCACGTGTAACACGGAGTTCCTCCTGCAAGGCCTTGCTGGACAACCGCTGCACCTCCCGGCAAGCCTGTAGCTCAGCCAGGTGGTATGCTCAAGCTGTGCAAACCTCTCCTCTGCCCGCTGCCTCTGGGACATCATAAGGACACCCAGAGTGGATTTGAGGGAAGCATACTCCTCCCTCAGGGCATCCATGTGCGCCTCTGCGTGAGCAGCAATTGCTTGACGCAGAGACAACATTTCAGCCTGGCGTGCCCTGTCTGAGGCCGCCATGCCCAGCCTGAGCGAGCGGGCCGTGGACCGTGCTGCCTGCTGCTGGAGAAGCACCTGCCTAGCAGGGGGAGCACAGATCGGGCCACACGCTCCATGCTCTCAGCGATGTTCTCCATTGCTGCCCCCTGCCGTTCTGAATTGGCAGTCATGTCTTGCTCCCACTCAGTATACTGCGGTTGCGCGCCGCGACCGCGTTGCCGGGCTTGACCCTTGCGGGACCCAAGGACCAGGGGTCCTCGCTGTGTTGGCACCACCCGCAGCTGCATGACTACATGCCCCCGTCGACGTGATGTCCCAGGCACATCAGTGACTGGTGTGGAGGGTGACCCTGCGTCCCGATCCACCATGGGCGGAGGAACCAAGACTGTCTGATCCCTCAGTGCAGGTGTCGCAGACAGAGGAGTGTCCACATCAGAATCACTCACCCCTGACACATGCACTTGATGCTCATCCAAATCAACATGGACGTCAGAGTCGTCATCAAGGCTGGACTCATAGGCAGCCAGAGACAAGATGGACTGTAGCACTTGGGGGTTTTCGTGGCCTACCACCCCACGACCCCCACTAGTGCCGGGTTGATGTAGTGGTAACAACCCTGTGTCTGGCATGACAACGCCATCCTCCGCCTCCATTGCGTCATCACCTGAAAAATAGAGAGAAAAAAGGTCACTACACATGTCAGAAGCACACAACACACACACACACACACACCGACAGCAAACGCATCAGGCAGACATGTGACACACAACATATAACCTGTCATACATGCTGGGTCAACTTTGAATTGCTTCTGTGATCAGACCTGTTGAAAGGTGGCAGTTTCCATGGAAGTGGGTCTATGCAGTGCAGAAAAAATGTGTACACCACTCACTACCTACATGTACAAGGACTCCATGGTGTGTGCCAGGAAATGTGAAGGCAGTGCAATGTCAAATTCAGACATCACGTGCATTGTGCATTCAATGTGTACCATATCTAGAAGCCAAGCACCCCTCCACCCCAGTAACAAAGCAGGGATGCCTAGCATGGTATCAAAAGGCTGACCATACACCTGTGTATTGACAGGCAGTGTTGACTGGCATCAACAGCTTAATGTGATTCAAGTGACAACACTGCAAATGATGCTGGGACAGTAAGCAGGACACATGATGAAAACTCTGGATGCCGCCCATGTGTGAAGAAGACACAACAACAGTTGGACAGAGTCATTGGCCATTGAACAGGCTGAGGCCTGTGAGGAACACAGATTGTCAGACCCTAAACATGTGTGCAACGCAGGACTGAGCCACAGTTGACATGGGAAGGCTGATGAGATGCCAGGCAATGTATGTAACCAAGGACTTGTATTACAGTGATCATCCAGTCAAGGACACATAGGGGCATGCATGCAATGCACATGGAGCATGAATGGGCACTCATGTCCCTGCGGGACATCTGACCTATGCACAGAACAAGTGAGATACCCTGCATCGAGTACTAAGGCTGTACCACACGGCATATGTCTAGCAGATTCTAAGCTGGAAGTTAGCATCTACACAGGACGCATGAACAAGAAAGTACACATTGGCAAGATTGAAGAACACCAGTGCAAAGGTGGAACTGGGGTGCAGAGTGGCGGAGGAGGGGCAAGGGAGCATGCCTACATGGAGTCCCCGCATGCAGGCAGAGGAGACATGCATGACGGAAGCATTGCATTACTTACACATCAGAACCATGTACACGTCACATGTAGTGGCAATCATGCACAACACATCCCACAAGTGAAACACACAAGTCCTCAACAAACACGCATCAACACTCACTAGACTGGGCATCAAAGTCCAGCATCTCTCCCACTCCTTCGACCAATTCAGGTGGTATGAACTCCGCAACGAGTGCCTCATGCGGAGTGAGCTCTTCCTCCTCTGGTGCAGGCCCACCGCCAGTCACCAGAGTCAAGTTGTAATTAGAGGCACGCTTAGCCTTAGTGCTGCGTTTGATGTCATTCCAACGCTTTTTGCACTCTTGTGCCGTGCGCACCTCATGGCCGAATGAACTGACATGTTCCGCAACATGCTTCCAGTGGGTGTCACGTTGGGCAGCCGTAGTCTGACTATTGGCACCCACTAGCATGTCACGGCTGTGGCCCCGCACGTAGTCCACGAGGAAGTCGAGTTCCTGCTTGCAGAAGGCTTCTTCCTCGACGTGCAGGAGGTCGTGGCTGTGTGTGGGGTCCCAGCCTGTGCTGCAGGTGCAACCTTCCTCCTCTTGGACTGTGGCGCAGACCCTGGCTGGCTAATGCCGCCCTGACCAGTATGGCCAGTGGGTTCGGTGGATTGAGCCAAGGGAGTGACAGGTGGAGGGACAACCAAAGGCCTGACTTGTGTCAGTGGCAGCTGGGTGCCCACTAATGGACCCTGCGCAGCAACATCAGCTGTGGCAGGGTCATTGACCGCAATGGTCCTGGTTGGCAGACTCACAACCGGGGTGTTGTTGGGTGCATCTGCCCCTGCACTTGCCAACACCCGGCTGTTCGGGGCAGCAGATGACATGACTGCCCCAGGGACACATGTCTTGGTCTGAGCAGCCCGGCCTGCCCCTATGGTTTCCCTCCTGGCCTGTTGGAGATCTACCAAGGGCTCCTCAAGTGCCAACGCAGCCTGCGCTGGCAGACCCTGAGACTGGGTGGCGGTGTCCACAGCTGCACCTGCAGCTACCACTACCCTTGGGCCCGTGGCAGTCGATGGAACGGACTGCCGGGTCACACGGGTGCCAGTGCCAGATGCAGAAGCTGCATCCCCCGGAACCACAGGGGGTGGTGGCATGACTGCACCGACACATGGCACAACATTGTGCTAAAGTGGCGCACCCCTGCCTCTTCCCCCTCTGTGGCCGCCCTGGACACCCTGGAGTCCCCCTACTCCCTGGTCACCACGACCATGTCCCCGACCATGCGCGCCACGAGGAGGACGCCCAGCTGAGGCGCCCCTCACCTTTGGTGGCCTCCCAACCATGGCGCAGATGTAGTAGTGCCGGCACAGATGGAGTGGTGCCAATGGGAGGTGTACACCACAATTGACCTGGGTAATTGCGGTGAAGGGGGTGGGAAGCAAGATGTTAACAGCCCCCCTGCACCTGCAAGGCTGTATGTGACCCCGGTGATGTAGTGATGGGTCACGCAATGCTCAGGCACCCCAAAACTGCAGTAAAACCGTGCACGCAACCCTGCAGCCTACATGCGTGGATTCAACCTCCCGCAGTACGCGGTGGCACCCAGTAACACGAATAACGCGTACGCGTGGGACACGCAGGCTACTATGACATTGAAAATGGGTGCGATACACAGGGGCACCCGCAGTGGGAAAAAGAGCGGATGCGACTCACCGTCTGACTAGCGTGATGCAGAAAAACACACGTAGCCAATACCCCCGCCAAAAGAAGAGCTACGTCCTTGATAGCTGTGAAGATGTGATGGCGCGCGAAACAACAGGAAGCAGCAACACACGTCGGTCTACCCGAAAGGCACGTACAGCGAACTACTGGGCTTGCTCACCTTTAACCCGTGCTGAGGGAAACGCCCGCGCGTGTCACGTCACTTACGCGCATGGGCCCCTTCCTCGGATTACACGCGGACGTGCAGTTTTTCGCGCGCGCTGAAATGCCTATGCACGCCTGCGCGTGTCACGTCACAGGGGCGCTTGCGCTTGAGGGGCCTTCTGTCCAATGAAATTGCGTATGCGTGCAGACGCACTTATGCGCTAAGCGCCTTTCCTCGAATTACATGCTGACGTGCAGAATTTTCATGTGCCAAATCACTCCGTATCAAGCTGGCCACGCGTAAGCACACAGAAGACCAAGCTCCTGCCCAGAAGGTCGAATTACTGCCCCCCAGATCCCCGAGCACGCTCCCACCTACCATCTGCTGCTGCCTGACTGCCTGCTGCCCACGTGCTCTGCCATTTGCTGCCTACACATCAGCCAGGGGTGCTGTTGCTGTGACCACCCCTGCTGGAACCGAAGACTCCCGACTGGGATTCCATCGCTCCACAGCCCAGCCCCAGGACCCAGTTGCCCACCCACTCCTGCCTCTGGGGTTGTCATGTCGGGCACTGCAACATCTGGCACCACTGACAACCCCCGGCCAGAGAGGCAAAGGGGCACCAGCTTCACTGCCAGGGAAGTTGGTGTCCTGGTGGAGCAAGTCCTGGGGCAGTATGATGCCCTCTTCCCTCTTCGGAAGTTCCCGCGCCGACAAGGAAGGACGGACTCGGATCTGGACTGACATCGTGACTGCCATCAACGCGGAGGGGGTGGCAGTCCGCGACTTCCAACATGTCAAGAAGCGCTGGGAGGACTTCAGGTCCAGGACCCTGAACAAGGCCCGGCGCCTCTTGAAGGCAGCGGATGCTAAGGGGCGCCGGGGCCACTTGTCGGAAGATCAGATGAGGGTCCTGGAACGCATATCCCCAGCGCTCCACGTCCAGGTCCTTGAGAGACAGACCCGTCTGGAGTCGAGCGGTAAGTGTACATGCATCCTGATTGTGAGCTGTGCGTGTGGTGATGTTTCAGTAGTGTGCAGGTTGCACATCTGTTTGTATGGGGTCGAGTATGGGTGGGGGTGTACAGGGCCGTGAGGCTAACACATGCGAGGGCTGTAATGTGTGAGACATGGATGGTGCTTGTGTGTGTAGGCTTGCATGCCAAATGCAGTTGTGTGGGCACACATGTTTGGATGAATATGTATGTAAGTAGACATGTTCGTGATGTCACGCATCGATGTTGTTTTCAGCTGCATGTATCAGCACTGTGTACATGTGCATTTGTGTGTATTTGACAAGGGTGCAACAGTGATGCAACATAGATGCATGTGACAGCGGGATGTGGAAGCCTGATTGGCAGATGTGACATGGATGCCCATCTGAACACTGCGACACTTGGCAGAGGTGTACACATGCATGCAAGTGTGGTGGTGTGTGTACATGTGTAGTGCACTTCCTGTGTTGCATGTGATGTCTGGCTCAGCTTTGCCTGCTCATGCTGTCGTATGTGTATGGATGGTGCTGGCAGTTGCGATATGGCTGTGGTATGGCTCATGTGTGCGAGTTGAAATGACATGTGTGTTGGGGATTGTGATGGCATGTCTGAGGTTTGCCAATGCCACTCATGTATAACTGTCATGTGTGTATGTGTCCATTGTACAGTGCCCTGATGCCTGTGTTTTATTTCTCCCTGTCTGCAGCGTCAACTGATGAAGAGGGCGGAGAAGGTGCTGTGGAGCACAGCGGCGGGGATCCCACCGCCAGCCGGAGACGCAAGGCCCAGCTCCCCTCCCAGGTTGTGATCTCGCAGGGGAGTGAGGAGTCCGGTGCGGCGTCCCAGGCCGCAGCTGCCGGGGGGAGGTCCAAGAGGCAGAGGTTGGAGTTGGACTCCTCGGCAGCAGAAGGGGCAGCTGGGACCCCACAGGGCCCAACGGGGGAAGATGGCACGGAGTCATCCAGGTTGGTGGGGGGTTTGTTGGAGGAGGAGGCCGTGCAAGCACCAGAGACGCGGTCTGGAGGTGGGGATTCCACTGGTGCTAGTGGTACAGTGCAGGACCAGGGACAGGAGGCAGCACAGGCCGTTGCGGAGGTGCCTGTGTGCAATCCTGTCCCTGATCCTGTCCCTGCATCATCTTGCTCCAGTAGGGATGCCTACGTCCAGACCCGTTTTCAGGCAGGGGATGAGCTCACAACAACTGGCCTTCCTCTGCATGCGGACGTGGCTATCCGGGTCCGGGATGAGCCTGTCCTGACTGGTGTGGCGTTGCGTCAACGGGCCATGCGAGGTGACCTGCAGTCTTTTCATGAGGAGACTGCACGTCATCTTGAATGGCTCGTTGACCGCGTCGTCCTACTGGGACAGGTCACCCAGGCCGGATTCCTCTGTTTGATGGGGCTTGCTGCGACCCCCTCCTCAACTGAACCCCCTATGCGCCAGTCGTCCTCCGTGCCATCTTCCCACCCATCAGTCACATGGGTGCCCTGTGGAGCTGCCTCTGACGGTGCGGCCAGGCTGGTGGAGGAGGCATCCCTGCCACAGTCGGGAGTCGGACGTCCAGCAGGGGTGGCCACATCAATGACTCCACCCCAGCCAGCGGAGGATGTGCAGGCAGCAGGAGGCAGTGCACGGGCAGAGGCACAGCAGCAGTAGCAATGTGGTGGGAGCCATGAAGGCTCGGGGCCTTCGACATCGGAGGGGCAGGCATCGGCCGGCGGGCAGGAGGACCCATGACAGAAAATGTCTTCCGTGAGGCAGCGGTTGGGCCACGCCATAGATGCGGAGCGGCAGCGGGCGGAAGAGACATGGCTCACGATGGTCAGGGCGGAGAACTCCATGCGGAGGGCCCTGAGGCGGGCCAAGTGCCTCGAGGCAATCCGCAGGGGGTTGGATGTGGACACGTCGACAGCCCTGCGGACCCTCTGGGCCATGGAGGAGGACCTCCTCCGGGACATTGAGCAGGAGTTCGATGATGCCCTGGCCCAGGACATCCAAAAGTGAGCCGTCGGACTAGCCCGCTGCCCTTGTACATAGTTCTGTAGTTAGTGTTAGGTTTCCTTTGTTTTTGCATTTTTTTTGGACCTTTTGGACAATGGGCCACATTTTTGTATATAGTTTTTTTTATTAGGTAGTGTTGTTAGATAGGTTTCATTTCTTTTGTTGGGATCATGGACCCTGGCTTGTTCATCTGTACATAGACTGTTGGATTTTCTTTTTATTTTACAATTTACCCATGGAGCAATGGCTTTCAATTATAATTTTCCATTGGATTTTCTTTTGTGGACTGTGACTTTGGACACCATTCCTTTGGATTATGATTTTTGGTTTTGCATTTTTTCACGGACATGCTTCTTTTCATTTTTTTACATTCCCATTTCTGTTTGTTTATTTTTGATTCAATGTATGTTTCCTTTGATACATTTTTTTTTTATCAAACTTCAATGTTTATTATCATCTCATTGTTTTCATGCATATCATGATATGGGTTTTGAGATTCACTGACACCCATTGGGTGTATGTGAGGGACATGTGTTTGTTTCCAAACTTGCAATTGGTGTTCTATCATGTTATTGCCATTTCTAAGTGTGTGGATGCAACACTCGGGTGTGTTTTTTTTTTGCATTTGGAGGCTGACCATAGGGACCAGGGATCTAGATTGTGATGACATGTTGGCTGGGGAACATGAGTTGGGGCCTGGTGGAGGGTGCACCACAGTGCTGGGGGGTGGGGGTGCAGGGGAACATGAGTTGGACATGAGTGGGGGCCTGCTGGCAGGTGCCCCACAGTGCTGGGGAGTGGGGGTGCAGGGGAACATGAGTTGGGGCCTGGTGGAGGGTGCACCACAGTGCTGGGGGGTGGGGGTGCAGGGGAACATGAGTTGGACATGAGTGAGGGCCTGCTGGCAGGTGCCCCACAGTGCTGGGGGGTGGGGGTGCAGGGGAACATGAGTTGGACATAAGTGGGGGCCTGCTGGCAGGTGCCCCACAGTGCTGGGGGGTGGGGGTGCAGGGGAACATGAGTTGGACATGAGTGGGGGCCTGGTGGAGGCTGCCCCTGGTGGCTGGGGGGTGATGGGAGACATGGGTGGGGGCCTGGTGGAGGCTGCCCCTGGTGGCTGGGGGGTGGGGGTGATGGGAGACATGAGTGGGGGCCTGGTGGAGGCTGCCCCTGGTGGCTGGGGGGTGGGGGTGATGGGAGACATGGGTGGGGGCCTGGTGGAGGCTGCCCCTGGTGGCTGGGGGGTGGGGGTGATGGGAGACATGAGTGGGGGCCTGGTGGAGGCTGCCCCTGGTGGCTGGGGCGTGGGGGTGATGGGAGACATGGGTGGGGCCTGCTGGCAGGTGCCCCACAGTGCTGGGGGGTGGGGGTGCAGGGGAACATGAGTTGGACATGAGTGGGGGCCTGCTGGCAGGTGCCCCACAGTGCTGGGGGGTGGGGGTGCAGGGAAACATGAGTTGGGGCCTGGTGGAGGGTGCACCACAGTGCTGGGGGGTGGGGGTGCAGGGGAACATGAGTTGGGGCCTGGTGGAGGGTGCCCCACAGTGCTGGGGGGTGGGGGTGCAGGGGAACATGAGTTGGACATGAGTGGGGGCCTGCTGGCAGGTGCCCCACAGTGCTGGGGGTTGGGGGTGCAGGGGAACATGAGTTGGGGCCTGGTGGAGGGTGCACCACAGTGCTGGGGGGTGGGGGTGCAGGGGAACATGAGTTGGACATGAGTGGGGGCCTACTGGCAGGTGCCCCACAGTGCTTGGGGTGGGGGTGCAGGGGAACATGAGTTGGACATGAGTGGGGGCCTGCTGGCAGGTGCCCCACAGTGCTGGGGGGTGGGGGTGCAGGGGAAAATGAGTTGGACATGAGTGGGGACTGCTGGAAGGTGCCCCACAGTGCTGGGGGGTGGGGATGCAGGGGAACATGAGTTAGGGCCTGGTGGAGGGTGCCCCACAGTGCTGGGGGGTGGGGGTGCAGGGGAACATGAGTTGGACATGAGTGGGGGCCTGCTGGCTGGTGCCCCACAGTGCTGGGGTTGGGGGTGCAGGGGAACATGAGTTGGGGCCTGGTGGAGGGTGCACCACAGTGCTGGGGGGTGGGGGTGCAGGGGAACATGAGTTGGACATGAGTGGGGGACTGCTGGCAGGTGCCCCAAAGTGCTGGGGGGTGGGGGTGCAGGGGAGCATGAGTGGGGGCCTGCTGGCAGGTGCCCCACAGTGCTGGGGGTAGGGGTGCAGGGGAACATGAGTTGGACTTGAGTGGGGGCCTGCTGGCAGGTGCTCCACAGTGCTGTGGGGTGGGGGTGCAGGGGAACATGAGTTGGACATGAGTGGGGGCCTGCTGACAGGTGCCCCACAGTGCTGGGGGGTGGGGGTGCAGGGGAACATGAGTTGGACATGAGTGGGGGCCTGCTGGCAGGTGCCCCACAGTGCTGGGGGGTGGGGGTGCAGGGGAGCATGAGTGGGGGCCTGCTGGCAGGTGCCCCACAGTGCTGGGGGGGGGGTGCAGGGGAACATGAGTTGGACATGAGTGGGGGCCTGCTGGCAGGTGCTCCACAGTGCTGTGGGGTGGGGGTGCAGGGGAATATGAGTTGAACATGAGTGGGGGCCTGCTGACAGGTGCCCCACAGTGCTGAGGGGTGGGGGTGCAGGGGAACATGAGTTGGACATGAGTGGGGGCCTGCTGGCAGGTGCCCCACAGTGCTGGGGGGTGGGGGTGCAGGGGAACATGAGTTGGACATGAGTGGGAGCCTGGTGGAGGCTGCCCCTGGTGGCTGGGGGGTGGGGGTGATGGGAGACATGGGTGGGGGCCTGGTGGAGGCTGCCCCTGGTGGCTGGGGGGTGGGGGTGATTGGAGACATGAGTGGGGGCCTGGTGGAGGCTGCCTCTGGTGGCTGGGGGGTGGGGGTGATGGGAGACATGAGTGGGGGCTTGGTGGAGGCTGCCCCTGGTGGCTGGGGGGTGGGGGCGATAGGGGACATGAGTGGGGGCCTGGTGGAGGCTGCCCCTGCACTGCTGGGGGGTGGGTGTGGTGGTAGACATGGGTGGGTGCCTGGTGGAGGCTGCCCCTGCACTGCTGAGGGGTGGGGGTGATAGGGGACATGAGTGGGGGCCTGGTGGAGGCTGCCCCTGGTGGCTGGGGGGTGGGGGTGATGGGAGACATGAGTGGGGGCCTGGTGGAGGCTGCCCCTGGTGGCTGGGGGGTGGGGGTGATGGGAGACATGGGTGGGGGCCTGGTGGAGGCTGCCCCTGGTGGCTGGGGGTGCAGGGGGACATGCGTGGGTGGGCAATAGTGCAAGGTGACATGTGGGCTGGCTGGGGGGCATGGCCATGGTGGATGGGGTGCCTGCAGGACATGTGCAGGGTAGGCCCCTGTGGTGTGGGCCACCTGCAGGGGCCATGGAGGGTGTAGAGGGAACACCTGGGAGGACCCACACGTACAATTCACGTGTGGTGCTCCCCGCACACCCCTGTAATACACGTACCCTGATGGAATCGCGTGTGATACTTCCCGCGCACCCCTGGAATACACGTACCCTGCTGATATCGCGTGTGAAATTTCCCGCGCACCCCGAAATACACGTAGCCAGGACATTCGCGCGTGGAACTTCCCGCGCACCCCTGATATACACGTACCCTGCTGATATCGCGTGTGAAACTTCCCGCCCACCCCAAGATACACGTAGCCAGGACGTTCACGTGTGGAACTTCCATCGCACACCTGGAATACACGTACCCTGCTGATATCGCGTGTGAAACTTCCCGCGCACCCCGAAATACACATAGCCAGGACATTCGCGTGTGGAACTTCCCGCGCATCCCTGATATAAACGTACCCTGCTGATATTGCGTGTGAAACTTCCCGCGCACCCCAAGATACACGTAGCCAGGACATTCGCGTGTGGAACTTCCAGCACACCCTTAGAATACACGTACCCTGCTGATATCGCGTGTGAAACTTCCCGTGCACCCCGAAATACACGTACCCAGGACATTCGCCTATGGAACTTCCCGCGCACCCCTGATATACACGTACCCTGCTGAATTCACGTGTGAAACTTCCCGCGCACCCCTGATGTACACGTACCCTGATGGAATCGCGTGTGGAACTTCCAGCGCACCCCTGAAATACACGTACCCAGCTGAAATGACGTGAGGTACTTCCCGCGCACCCCAGTGATACACGTAGCCCGCTTGCCGTGCTGGTACAGGGTTAGCGCAGCCCTTTGCGCTGGATTGGGGATTTTGATGGCTTTTCCCTGCGCGAGAGGCGTTCTTGGCAGCGTAACTGGCGCTGCTGCAGGGTCGCTGCGCCACTGTGCGCCACGGCTGGTTTTGGTAGCTGGAATCCATGAATACGCTGTGTGCAGAAATGGATTTTAGCGCACGCGGCTGGCGCAGGGATTCGCACGCGCACACTGTGCGCCAGCCGCGTGCGCCACTTGTGCGCTAAATTCTATGAATTACCCCAAATGTTTTTTAGTATGATTCGTGAGTCCACAAAAAGGATTTCTGTCTTATCGTTGTTAGGACACAAACAGTGCATGGCCATCCAGACCTGGATGGATTGGTAGACTGTATTTTGGGCAGTGCAGTCAGTATCATGATTCCCAGTGAGAGGTAGGATTTGGGTATTATCCGCATAGTTAGTGTTGGAGATGTCTATTGAGGTCAAAGCAGGGTTTTGTGAAGATGTTATATAGACACAGGAGCATTGGTGAACTCCACCAGAGATTGGTGTGGGAGGGCACATGTGTTGTCTGTGAAGACTTTCATTGATCTGCCTTCCAGGAAGAAGGTGACCCAGATTGTTGCTTCAGGTGAGAAATGTGCTGCTAACGTGAGGTGTTGGCATAGAATCTTGTGGTCAACCAGGTCAAACGCCTGATCTCCTCTAGCTGGTTCTTAGTTGTAAAAGCCCATGGGGTTACCCTACAGTCCTGAGCAGACTTTATTATTATTTCAGTCCAAATTGATTGCAAATCAGTTGAGAATGTTACTACTTAAATAAAAGGCAGAAAATACATCTCTCATGGCCCAACAATTATGTTATATGCTTTTGTTGAGAATGGAATTTGTTTGCGTTCACCTGCCTGCAAAATAATGTTTGAAATTTAGGGTTTTCAGACTGATTAGCCATTTATCAATCAATTTAAAGGTAGAAATGGTCTGAACTTTAGGGAGTTTGCTGAATAATTCTTCTCTGATGAAGCTTTTTCATTATTCGGGCATATTGTGGTGAGCACAGGGCTCCTCCCCATCATTTATCTGAATGCAGAAAAACAACTGTTCACCAATTCTCTGAATGGCTGTCAGGCATTGAGCTGGTTCTTCATCATCTTTTTTCATGGGGCTTAATGTTTCTTCTGACTTTGGACTGGTGTACAATTTCAGAGTGTTCCCTTCTAGTGTGGAATGCCACTTAAAACAGGGAGGGAGGTTGATTTTCAAGAATGGAGAAGGGTTCTCATCACCAGGTTTTTCTCCTCCTGAGATGATGGTGATGTGTGGGACTTGATTATTCTTGAAATAGAATTCCACTTTATCTGAGCGTTGGTCAATTAAACGGCAGGTACCATTCTAGCTTACATAATTTGTAATCATTTTTAGTTTTATAGGCCGGTAAGTCTGGATCCAGATGATCCTATTTACACAGACAGTGAGGGGTTATAACCTCCTCAGGAGATCATTCCCCAGTAAACAAGGTGTGCCCTCGGGAGTCACAAATATCCCCAGGTGTTTCAAATGAAGTTGCCCAATTTGTTTTCCATATCTGCAGTCCCTTTGATTAGAATGTCATTCCCATCAAAATTTTGGAGTTGTCTGGGAAGAGGTGTCAGGGGAATTTGGTGACCCTCCCCAATTCCTGAGTTTAGTTGGTCAAAGGCCTTTTTGGACAGGATGATTGCTTGGGATCCAGTGTCCACCAGAGCTGATAATTCACATTGACCTTAACCGGGGCATAACATTTGCCTTCTTTCTCCTCAAGGGTGTAAAGAAAGTGTACGTTATTTGCCAGCCTTTCAGTAATTTTCTTGATATTGAACTCCAACACTGTGTGACCTTGGGCAATTTTCCATGTCAGAGATTGGGAATCTGTAAGGAAAATATTGCAACTAACAATGGGTGGATATGGGGGATCCTCTTTCTCCCCCAATTCTTTGCTTTCCACCTTTACCTGGTGACAGTTCTCAGAACCTTTTGTGTGAGGGACGCCTCCTCAGTTTCTCCCTTGTCTGGCTTGCATTTTTGGGGTTGAAGAGTTTCTTTATCTGGGTCATTCTCCATACTTACTCTGTCCAACTCAGGGTCTTTTGGGACCCATTGTCCTTTGATAGGGAGCCCCCCATTCCGGAAAGAGAAGGTTTGTTTACCAAATTCTCCAGGAACTCCTGTCTTTCAAAGGCAATTTTCTTAATTTCCTCCACAAAGTGGGTTCTTCTTTGGCCTCTCCTACTTACCCTATGATCCCTGGGTTCTAACTTCCTGGATTAGATGAGTTACTTTCAGGCTAAGAGGTTTCCAGTGGTTCTGTGTGGGTGAGAAAGGAAGCTTCCTCTATGGCTTGGTATCTCCCCTCCTCTCAGGCCCCTCCTCAGGAACTTGTGGCTTTTCAGAGGTTTCCTCCTGTCATTTCCCCCCTGCAGCATCAGGCCTGAGTGTTGGGGAATTCTGGGAAGCAGAGTTAGGTTGAGAGTTTGACTGATCCCTCAGCATGCGCCCCAGGTTGTCGGTTAGTTGCCAGACCTGTCGCTCCAGCTGCAAGAGTTTTTCTGGGTTGTTCGGGAGTTCTCACGCCATACCTTTGCTGCTCGCAAAAGAGATAACTGGAAATTCCCTGTGTAATTTTGTATCCTGAGTCTCCCTTAATCCTGGATTAGAGGTCTATTGTACTGGAACTGGGGAGAGAGAGGAGGATTATTCTGGAATATTAGATTTGTGGGGTACTTGTGGAAACAGCTGTCACAAGCTTCTCTCTTTCTCACCTTTTTTTCCTTGCTTGTGGTCTTCTTTTTTTTTATTGAATTAGTTGAATTTAATCAACCTTAATATAATAAAAATGAGTACATCATAGAACATTTCACAATAAAATGTCAGTTTAAACGAAAGGGAAAAAGAGTGAAATGATATCAACAATTTTTCAATTCGTGATCGTTTCATATATATATATGCTCATAGTTCATTCCTGTTACACATTCATGGTTCATGATTTGTTGGTGATTATTTCTAAGCATGCAATTGCAGTCTATAATGATATACTTATTTGCAATTCATGATCCTTATAGATATATATACATAATTCATTCCTGTTACACATTCATGGTTCATGGCTTGTTGGTAATTCATTCTGTGCATACAATCATAGTCTACATTGATACACTTATTTGCAATAGGTCCAAGAAGACATAATGTATAACCATCCTGAGAGGGACTATGCAGTGGGCTCTGGTGTTAAATAGAGACTCCATAGGAAATGTACTGTAGCATATTGTATCATTGGCTTATTACAGCTAAGAATAATAGTCCAACATGTGTCTTCACTAAGGTTTGAAAAGTATTGACAATGTTTCCCATAATGTGTCTGTCTTTGAGAAATCAGACAGGGACACTGAGTTATGAGGTGCTGTAGGGTCTCAGGGACGCCTTTTGTGGCACAAAACCGACAGATATTATCGCCTACAGAGATTAGTTGCTGTTTCATTAAGACCTCTCGCGTCTGCCAGAGATTAAAGCGTAGACGCATGATTGCATATCTATGTGTCGGAGTTGGCGATCTTAGTAGATATGGAGGTAAGATTTTTAGTTTTTTAGATGGAAATCTATCATAGTCCCCTCCCTTATATTGTAAGCATTTATCAAGTGTATCTATCCAATCTGTCTGATATAACTTTGTTTTAGCTTTAGTCGGAAAAGTGACCAGAAGTCCAAGAGTAAAATCAGCATTGCCTATGATGCAGTTGATTTTGCTCATCCAGTCTGTGACAAATTTATCCCTGGTTGAGAACATATAAGAGGTAAGAGATTGCAAATTGGATTCTACTGAGGTCGAAAGCAGGCATTTCCTGAATAATACACATAATCTCCAGTGTAGATGGCTCGGAGGGAAACCAGGCCCAGCTCATACCTAATCCACGCATTGGGGACACACACTGGTAGGTGTAAGATTCGTTTCCAAAATGTGGCTTCACATTTGTCAAATTCAAGGGCTGTGGTACTTGGTAATGTTTCTAGCCCATATAATATGGCCGGGATTGCCTTCTGGATCCAGTAAATCCAGGCTGGCTTGATAGAAAATTTGCCAAATTTAGCCATGATTAAACTAGCTAGTGCTATTGCTGTATCAAGCTTTCTCTCAAGCCACTCCAACTGGGAATTAACATTCGCAGTACCCTCAAAACACATTCCCAAATAGATGTAATGTGGGACTGTTTGTAATACTACTTGATCAATTGACCATATAAAACGCTGTGACCCTGAATTTTTGGGGCAATAAATAACAATTTGCGTTTTTTTTGGTGTTTACTCTCAGTTATTCAAATAGATGCATTGTTGGAAAGTTGTTAAAAGATTTTGTAGGCCAATCTGAGTTTTAGCAATTAAAACGAGGTCGTCCGCATACATAAGTGCCTTGATGGTATGTATACCTAGTTTTGGAGAATCAGAGAGAATATCAATAAATGCGCCTTGAAGATCGTGTATAAAGTAGTTGAAGATGGATGATGCTAACAAACAGCCCTGTTTGAGTCCTCTTGCTGTTTTTATTGCTGTAGATAATACTCCATCAAGCGAGAGTCTAACTTGATTGGATGTGTCTGAGTGTAGAGCATTCATCAAGTCATGAAGCACCTTGGGACAATGATCTCTAGTTAGCTTTCTAAACAATAAAACCCTGGAGATCGAATCAAATTCTGAATGCAAATCTACGAAAGCAAAAAATACCGGTTGTTTAATAGCTTGACATTTGGCTTTAATTGCGTTCAGGCAGACCAAATTAATGTTGGTCCCCATTCCCGCAACAAAGCCCGACTGGCATGGATCACGTAGATGATTTGCAGCAGTCCAACTGTTGAATTCTCAAAGCATTATTTTAGTGAATATCTTCCCCGAGGTATCTAGTAAAGCAATGGGTCTGTAATTTTCTGGCAGAGTACGATCGCCTTTCTTAAAGATCGGGATAATGTTTGAGGTTTTCCACGATTTTGGTACCTTTCCAGATTGTAATACTAGTTTAAAGATTTGATCTAGTATGACAGACCACTCAAGGGGGTTTGATTTCAACGTCATGTTGGAAATGCCATCGGGACCAGCAGTGCGCGAGGAGCTTGCTTGGTGGATCATGTATTCAATAGAGGATGGGGAGAAGGTTAGATGCCAATCTGTTGGGTCTGGACTGGTGTGTTCGCATGCAATAAATTCAGAGTCGGCATAGAGTCTGGAAAAGTACTTGCCCCAAGTCTGTTCTTTAACAGCAGACAGTTGGGCATCAGCTTGTGTAAAGCCAGTATGATTGTTCAGGAGTGTCCACATTTGAGCTGAGTTTTTATTGAGCATGGCAGTAGCCATGTGTTCACTGTCACATTGAAGTGTAAGATATTTACTCGCTTTAATCCAGTTTTTATATGTACATTTGGCATGCCTTAGGTCATTTTGACATGTGGACGATCGCATCACTATGATAGCTCTTCTTTGTTTGCGATAGGCTGCAGAAGCAGCCTGAATATCATGATCAAAGATATGCCAATGTTTACCATGAAGATTCAACTGTCTATTGAAAGTATTTGTGAAAGGAAGTAATAGTTCACTGTATTGAAGTGGCGATGGTAAGCTAGCATTTTCCATGACAGACATACCACAAGCTGACACAGTTCTGGGAGAACAGATTATTCGTGTTTTGGCAGTATTAACTATCACTGGTTGCAATCTGCTGGGTCTTTGATGTACAGTAAAGCCACCTCTGAGGGTTAGCAATAGCAATTTATGGTCGCTGTTTGCAGACACAAGCAAGGATAGACTCGTCACTCAATGAAAAAGCACAGAGTCAGCATGGATGTAATCCAGTGTGCTTCTTTCCTCCATGTAGGCAATCCATCTACCACTTCTCTCCCATGACGATTCAATGCCCAACAATCTAGGTTTAGATCGCCTAGGATCAATGTGTGTGAAACGTCGCAAGAGATATTGATTAAATGCAACATCTTACTTAAAGTGCCATAGAATGCTTCATCAGGGAGACCCATCGGGTTGCGATATAGATTAACCAAAGCTAAGCACCATATGCCCAATTTAATTTTCACCAATTGCAAATAAGCATTTTCTACAAACCATTTTTCAATTTCCAAACCCATCTTTAGATTCACAGCCACCAATAACCCCGACGACGGGCGATCACCTGTTAATAGAGCTGGTAACAGATCCACGTCATAACCATCCCAAATTGGTACAGATGTAAGCCATCTTTCCTGAAGTGCAATAATATGGAATTTAATGCCAAATTCTTTAAAGGATGAGTGTAGATGAGAATGTCCTCTAGTGTTCCAGCTTGGGAGCTGCAAAATGGAAGGTGTGGGTAGTGTTGATGGTTAACATGACACTTTCCCTACCTGGGCATCATCTCTAATAGCCGAATTGCATGCACTAACATAGATATTAGGTTTCAGAGACACATTATAACTTTTTGGAGGCGCTTGCTCAGGTTCCATGGCCACTAGGAAGCCCATGTTGAAAAGGGACATTTTCTCTCTCCAAATTACATACGCAACTACTCCTGAATGCAACCATAATCTAATGGTGGAGTTGGTAAATTCTGAGATGAATTCAACTTGCGCAATGTCTTTAGAAGAGACGTCGCGCAAATTTCTAATATCACTAAAGATGTTCAGCACACTTCTGCGATTGAGGACTTGTGGTCTTCTTGGATGCGACTTCCTTCTTCCTCTCTGTCCGAGACTTGTACAGGTTGGAGCGTGAGTCTTCGGGTTCCAGCGTGGGTAGCCGGCTGCCTAAGCCGGATAGCGTTCAGTATCCAGGAATGTTAGCCACGAATCCAGGAAGGAGGAGGAGCAAGTGTCCTATGCTCAGAGGATGTTCGAGACACCTCGGCACGAGCGCAAGACGGGGTCCGGGATGTGAAATATGGCTAGCGGGTAAGGTAAGAATCTTGGAGGGGGTCCCAGGAAGGGAGAAAAAAGGATAAGAACTGGAGATAGCACGGTTAACGGACTCGAAACATACGTCTAGCAACTCCAAAAAGTTGCATTGAGACGCACAGAGCCGTGGAGCCGTGCCTGTTTTCTAGGATGAAGAGTGTTGCGCGCAAAGGCTAGAGCGCAGCGTTTCTGGGGCGTTGGCCATCTTGGAGGAGTCACTGAGCTCATGCCACGGTGCATCATGGACCACGAAGTCCAGAAGGGCCGAATTCGGTGGTTCATGACAACAGCTCAGGTTGGGAGGTGGACATGGCGTCTCAAGTTTGGGGGGACGTTTTCCCAGGGCGGTACTTACCTGTTTGCCCCCCTGGTGCCAGAGGAGTGTAAACATACCCTAGGATTATTTTAGTACACTTATAACTAGGCCTCACATTTGTGGCAGGATCAGAGGGACCATTGTTCTGAACTTCTGCTGGACTACCATTCGATTGGGCTGGGTCGAAGGGTCCCGTCTGCCTTACATTTTATGTGTTGGCAGGAGAAGTATTTTTAACCTCCCCGGTCTCAAGGTCCAAAGGAAGGGTAGCTCTCACCTTTGCCACCTTCGCAGCGGCAGGTGTGGTTGATGGATTTGGGGTTCTGGTGGTGGTTTTAATCTCAGTGGGCTTCTGGACCTCATAGATTCTGTTGGCTTTCTCAATTACAAAGTCTAGGGTGCTTTGCTCATGAAAATGAAGCACAAAGTGAGTCATAATGTATTTGGGGAGAGCATGTAAATTGGTGGTCAAAAACTCCCTATTATTTGTGTTCACCCTCTGGAAATTCTGCACAAATTCATGCTTTAATTCCTGCATGAACTCCCTGGGTGCCTGATCCTCCCCACACTGAAAATTATATGCAGACGTGCAGGCCTCTTGTGGGTTCCTATGTGTGGAGAAATGTTTTAAAATGGCCACCTTATAGGTGGACCATTTATAATGATCCCGGTCCTCCTGTCTGGCAAAGAAACTGGAGTACACAGGTGAGAATGTCCATTAAGCAAATGCTATACAATTCACATCATTCCTGTTCTGAAAATATGACATCATCTGCTCGTAAAGTTCCAAGTGTTTCCACATCGAATACTTGGGATTCTTATGGTACGGATTCAGGAAGCTCTTTATGGCCTTGACCTATCTGATTGGGTTTTTAACAAAGCCCTTTCTCTGTTTTGCTGTCTTTTTCTTCCTCTGCACCTGAGTAGATTAATTTTCTGACCCAGAGCTGTGATTTGTACTGCTTTCCCTGTCCTCTAGGTACTCCCCATCTCTGTGAGATTGGGAATACCTTCCAGACTCATAGGATCTGGACTTCTCTTTCCTAGGCCTCACTGAACTCTCAGGGTCACTTTCCTGGTTGTCATTTTTAGACCAAGGAAAGAACACAGTTCCTTCATCTCTACTTTCAGGGAGTCTTGGGAATTCCTCCCAAGGTATGATAGTGTTTAATATGCCCTTCCTAGGCTGATGCTCTGGCTATTCTCCTCCAACTAAGCGGGCTAAGTGGTCTCTTTGTACTCTCATCTTCAGCCAATCTAACTCCCTGATGTTCTAATCATAGGAGTTTTCATAGTTTGAAGCACTCACAATATTCTTTTTAGTCTCCCATGACACAGCAGTCCGGCCCCCTTTCCTTCTATGTGGTAGAAATGAATACTCATCATTGTCAGACAAGGACAGTCCTTCTGCATCAGTTTGGATAGGCCTGGGTAAGTCCAATTGCCTCATGTTCCCCTGTTCTTTAAGGGTGGCCTGTATGAGGTCAGTTACCATTTGTACATGGAAAATTGTGGATACCTGGCTTGAGGTCCCTGATGGGAGGGTTGTCTCGCCTTGATCAGAGGGTCCTATCCCATACCCTGATCGGTCAGGGGGCCTCAGGGCCTGTTTATATTTCTCAATTTCCTTTGTGAGACTCTCATACCCACTTCTCTCTGTCCTTATTTCCTGGTGGTATTCAGAGAGCTGGCTTTTTCACTCTGACCCCAATGCTAGTCTCGAGAACCCTGCTCTGAACAACTAATCAACCCTTTATTTCCTTTACTTCCTCCTGAAATGTTTCATTTTCCCTTTGGGAGTCCTTTATTATGCATGCATATTCTAGCGCGTGTCTTTCAAGAAACAAATCTCTTTTTCGTGCGTGCCCCTACAGTGCGCTGCTTGTGACAGGTCAGCATCTGCTTGTTTCACACACTCTGAAAGCTCCCTGTTCTCTTCCCTTATTCTGGCCATTTCCTGAGAAACTGACTGACCATTTTCAGCATCCATTTTTAACTTTAATGCATCTTGGTCTTTACTCAATTGTAATTTTTGTTGCTTCAGAATATTTAAATCCTGAAGCATTTTATCAAACACCTGTTGTGAGTCCATCTCTCTGATGACAAACCGATTGTTTTCCCTTTCTAATTCTTTGATTTGTTGTTTTTGTGCCATATTGTCACCTAACAGCCTTCTATTGTGACCGGTCTGGTCATTCAATTTGCATTGGCAGAGGTTTCTGCACTCTCTTAGCATTTGTCTTTCAGCAAAGCAAACTCTGTTTCTTGCTCTACACTGGCCTGCATGTAGGATTTCACGTCATTTTGTAATTGTTCAATGAGGTTTAGTTGTATTAATTCAAAAGTGTCGCTCTGTTGTGCTTTATCTTCTAACTGTTTGAGTACTTGCTGGGCCTCATTCAAGACCGCAGTCGGATTCAGCACACAGGCATCACTATTTTGTGTTCGCTCTTCCACTAACTGCATGTGGAAATATGAATAAGCTGTGAGCTGAGCTATTTGGGTCAGTTTTTCACAAGTAGTTTGAGTCATCTGAAATGCCTCTAATGCTTTGTCTAATATCCCACCTTCAAGACAAATGTCAGTGCTCACTGAGGTAACCTCCTGCACCATCCTATTTTTTCCATCTCACAGCTTCACTCTCAAATCATACTCCTCAAATGAAAAGCTTAGCTAGGAGATGCTTGCTGGCATCACTCACTTCTATGGTAGTCATTTTAATAAAGGATTTTTTCAGCTTTGCAAAAACATTCTTTGCACAGGGGCAAAATCACCATATTCCTGCTTCATTTCCACATACAATGCCAAATCAAAAATCAATTCTACTCAATCTTAATTTTTCACGTATACACCTCCCTGGAACTCAGGGGCCAAGTCACTGTAGCACTTTAACAAAACATAAACAACCTTCTATCCACCTCAATGCAGTTACACCACAGTGAATGGTTTGTCACAATGCAATTGTCATGAGTCAAAAGACAGTAAGATAAAACCCGGCATGAGCACCCACTTTGCAAAGATATATTGGGGTGAGCACACTCACCATTGGGAGTCCCTCCCCCCAATAAAGATGACACACAAGATATCATTTAAGTTGGGTTCAGCAAGCCCTACCTAGGACTTAAATAGAGGCATGGAGATCCCTCGCCCTGTGCCAACAATGAGCCAAGAATCAGGCCGGGATATAAAGAGAATATATATTTATTTAAAGTATAGGTTCAAGTAATAACTTCCTTTAATGGTTAGACATGGCACCTTCTTTGTGGCACAAAACACAACTTCAAGGTAACACACTTTTTCCCTTTTTGTAACAACCAGGCACATATCACTTGATATGGTTTAGATTTAAATCAAGGAGCCGTTTGGTTTCAAAAACAAGTTACACATTAGACATGCAGTGCTTGATACATAGAGTTTTCCCTGACGAAAATGCTAGCAGTTTTTCAAAGCGCTTCCCCCGCTGTTTAGGGAGTGGGGACAGTTTAGGAATTTAGTTTTGGGCCAGGGGCACCAATGTGCTTAAAGACAATGTTTAAGGAGGGGTGACAATTGGGAATTTCATTTTGGAACAAAAACACACTTTTTCTTTAGGCAGGGTTTGTGAAGTGGTATCAGTTGGGAATTTTGTTTTGGGACAGGAACACCTCCTAGTGTAAAGGCAAGGTTTAAGGTGGGTGCCAGTTGGGAATTTCGTGTTGGGGCAAATACACCCCTGCTCTTTAGAGAAGTCTGGGGTTGACAGGAAAAAAAAATACACCCAATTACTTTAATGCCAATATCGTGCTTTCCGCTAGGGAAAAGGGTTGATGTTTCAAACTCTTCCAAGTTCCGCCCTTTGTCAATCGATTTGGGAGTTAATTAAGCTAATATTCAGTCATATATAATAACAGTCTTTACCATTTTCCCCCACCCACAATTAAGGGAAGATATTAAGGCAGGCTGGTCCCCCACATATATGTTGTCATTTGGATCAATCTACCTACATTGGAAACCTCTGTTTTTGGGCACTCACGAAAGATCAGCAAGTATCCTCTTTAGAACAACACAGAGTCTGTTAATTTGAGTCAGTGATTATCACTAGCTTTCACCCCTCATATGGCTCTTCTTAATTATATGATATGATAGGTTATTTATAACGCGCTTAATACCCAGAGGTTTCCAAGCACAGAACCGGGGATCAAATCTGTGGTGCTCGGTGTCGTCTTGCTTCCAAGGTGAGCACGTTGCCCATAAACTATCCTCCCGAGACTATAACAAGGCCCAGTCAGACTTTGGGTTTCCAAGTTTCTCTCTCCCATGCAAAGCTAATTCTCCATCAATTTTAGGTCTCTCCACCCAAGTAAGGTCAGGCAGCTTTCTCGGGATACCTCTACACGGATTAAGGGAAATTCCCCTTCAAGATGTTTAGCAGCTCTCCCTCCAAAATAGTTGTAGGCAGGATTTCTCTCTCTCCCTTCTCTACAGACCAAGTGTTTTTTAATGCCTAAATCCCTCCCACCTAATATTAAGGTCAGAAGGTGTCAACTTATTAGCCCTTAATTTATTTTGGACCTCTGCAGTTCTCTCCGACCCGAAGATTCAACTCCTCTGTGCCAATAGGCCCTTGGAGTCTTATGATTGAATTAAAGTGAAGAGGTACACACATTCTGTCTTTTACAATTTTTTACATGACAGCCTTTTCACTTCAAAAGTCTCTACATGGAAAAAAGTAGTAATTTACCAATAAATGCCATAAAATATAAATATTAATGCTTGCCTAACCATGATGAATAGGTGGAGCTTACTTTCATTGTGGTGCGTTATTGCATTTGCGAGCTATGATTTCTTGCCCTTTTTGCAAAAACTGACATAGGTGGAAATGTAACATTTCCTAATAAGATATCTAATTTAATAAGCCATTAGCTTCCCACCTTTCAGATTTATAACATTTTCAGTGAAGCTAGAAACACCTGTGAGGTTGCCACAGGGTTATAAAAAATTGAATTCTGATTCAAATGACATCAACACCATCCCCATCACCATGAAAACAGCTTCCAAATGAGATCGGTCACAACCCTGTAAGTATAACGGTCTGAAAATGATTGAACAAAATGACATTTGTAATGTAAGTCAATTGCCATATATTTGTACACAGGTTTGTTCAGTTTAATTTCTCCATTTCCTTGAAACCACATCGTCCAGAGTATCTCCAGTCTCTGGGTTGAATGTTGATTTTTCCTGCAATAAACTAATAAAACCCTCCTGTGAATTCAATTGCTGAGCTGAGCTAAGGGATACGCAGAGAATTTATCTCTTTGACCAGATGGTCTCTGAAATTATTTTGCCATTTTGTCCTTGTAATCTTGAGTTGACCCCAATTCTGATCTAATAGTGCATATTTGTAAGCATTTCACCCACCCAGGCTGGCTCTGTGTTCAAGCAGCCCATGATAAATACCTGGTATGCTTCATCCGAGGTCACAAAGACCTGGCTTCTATATCAATAGCCAAACAGACCTGCAATGGGGGAATATACTTGGAAGATCTGCCTAGCAACCTAAAATACATGCATGTTTTTCTGGGGCTCATAAGGGATTCACATGTTGCATTTTCAAAACCATAGAGTTTTCAATTTGTTCAATTTGTTTTCCCAGTGCAGCATTTTACTTTTTTAACAACTTTCTGTTATTGTTCAATAAACTTTTGAATCAGTGTATTTTATTCTTGCTTTGCACAACATTGGTTTGTTAATGGGGCAACAGAAAATTAAACCCTGCTGTTTATTTTGTCATTTATCATAGACATTTTCATCCTTAGAAACATTTTTACTTTATGTATTTGTGTCTTCAGCTGCGAATGCACACACCTTCCCATTCACCATAATGTCAGTTTCTGTGTTGCTTAATTTTCAGGGAGATATAATATGAAATGGTAGGTTATTTATAACACGCTTAATACCCAGACGTTTCGAAGCACAGACCTGCATGACCAATGCAACTTTTTGTCTGTCAAAAAACAATGTGTCTTTTCCGTCTTCACATATTCCTTGTGTCAACTGCAGAAACACCTGTATTTGGATTTGCTATGGACATTTAGCAGTATTGAGGTTTTAAGGCGGGATTTTCATTTACCAGTGTGCCTTGTCATAAGAACAATGTCTTTCAAATTAGAGGTGCAACCTGGCCTTTCTTTTTGGTGTTCTGGAGCTGTCATTAAACCCCACAAGTGCAGTGCAGTTGGGAAAAGAGAGACATACTAGAGAAGGTGCACATCATCTGAATATGCTTAAGCCTCACTTCTTTCCTGGTAATCTGCACATGTACTGCAGACAAGACACTAGTAGTTGACATCACAAGGAATAGACATTGCTAGGGCAGCAAAGACTGCCTCTTACAGAAGACTTGGGATGGACTGATCTGCTGTGGAAACATTATCATATGAAGGAGTGATCCCCCACCTAATTAAATCAACTTTGCAGACCCACTTGTATGTTACGTCTGGCACTGGCAGTTCCACCCACAAAAGATGGGAGCTTGTCCAGGAAGCCCTTTGCCCTGTTCTGGTAAGCTTGAAGACTTTTCCAGGAGAACAGGGCATACCTCAGTTAGGTTTGGGTAGTGGCTGAGTGTTTGAAAATGGCCTCTGCAACATAAGTGGAAACTACACCAGGGAGATAATTACTGGAATCCTTTTGATCTGAACAAGACAGGCAAGAGGGTGCAGTACATTGTAGCTGGGATTGACCGACACACTAGAGAAGGAGAAGGCTATCTTGGATATGGTCAGGGCTGACTTCCTTCCTGATACCTCCTAACTACACACAATGCACCCAGGGAGATAACATCACAATGAGTGTTACAGCAGCAGGAATTGTCCTCTTGGAATGTATCAATCCACTTTAGTGAACTTACTTATTAAGGTGGGGAGATGCCCCCTTAATAGAATCAGCTTTGGGAAGCATGCATTGCATTGTATCACAGAGCCTCTGATGGCAAATGCTCGCCATACAAACCAAACACAACAGAAAGGGAAATGATTGGACCCCATCACCAAATGCCAGCACAATAAATCATCAATCGCTGTTGCAACGCCATGTCCCTGATAAGTGTGGTGCCACAACATCCAAGGTAAGTGATCAGGGCCCATGTAGGTCATGATATCCATTTCTTAAATCTGAGGCATTTATTTATTTTCATGTTTGGAAACCCATGCTTTGTTAAAATGTGAAAATCATGATCTGAACCAATGATTTTTTATGTTCTTTATGTTTGCCATATTCTAATAACTAACATACATTTGGTATTATACCCATTATACTTACAGTTGTGTACATGTTTTGATCAGATTGTCCTTGATTTAATCTTTGATTATGTATGCATTTATAGAGTTTTTCCATATTAGCAGGCACTTGCTTGGAGCCAACCATCTTGCACTAATGTCTAAAGTTAATACAACACTTTGCTGTTCCTATGAATTGAAGGCATTGGATCTCACTCACTATTAGTTATTTAAGCTATGCACAGGAATGGAGGTGAGTAGGTCTGCCTGACGAATTTGTTAAGTGAAATAGATCTGGTGGTTATAACATAGCTCTACTGCTACTTAATCACAGGACTAATTCTTCTGTGATATATATTTTTTCTGCTAGTTGCCCGTCGGTCATCATTTGCAATACCCTGCCTTCATGGTGAAAACGTTGCTATACTAATGTACTTGGAAGCCCTGTGCTATTATGCCTGGGATGCAAAAATGCAACCTCTGTGTCACCATGCTCTATCATGGTGCAGAAATCCTTGTTATGCTAATGTAGCGTCTGATTTCCAGGCCCTGGTCTGGGGCAAGGGTGTGCACATAGCTTACCCAGTCCCCATGGAAACTACCACCCAAACCCACCAAGCCAGCCAAATAGGAAGGGATACTGCACCTGAAAAATAAAATCACTGTTTACAGGAGTTAAACTATCCTCTGAGTTCTTACCTTATACATTTGTGAGACACAGACGCCATGCCAGATTGTTTACGGATCCTAATGAGGGTCCCTCTTTATATATATATAAAAACATATTAAACATTTCTATCCTCATTGATTCCCCCTTCTGTGAGTTCTTGCGAAAGGAATCTGCTCCGTCAGTGCACCCTTCCTTAGAGGTTTAACAGGTAGATCAATAGGGTGAGACTGATGGACCGGACCCCTGCCCTACACCTGGCACCACCTACATGAGCGTGAAGCCAAAGGATGGCCTCCATTGGTGGTCCTACCGACCTAAGCAGCCTCATGCAGTCTGCCACTCATCTTACCTGCCTCGTATCAGGGTCCTAATTCCCTCTGTTCCTTTCACCAACTGATCTAGAAAGCTCCCTTCACAAACCACCAAAACACTACAATGCTCTATACCTATTGCAATCTACACGCACTTAACTATGTACATAAATATATGATTCCTATGATACATTATTTCACATAGGCAGGAGCCTTCTCAGTACCTTTATTGTTGCTGTCTTTGTGGTGTAAGAAGGGGGGGAGGGTTATGCGCTCTGATGACAGTTGAGGCCTGAGCCCCACAGCGCCTTTTCTTCCAGCTGATCTCACTTCACCTGACCCGCTTCCAACGGTTTATTTTTTCCTAACCTTATTTCTTCTTCTCAAATTCTCTCCTACCCAGCCCATTCTTGTCTTTCTTTTATTGCTTCTGAACATTCCATCCAGCCCCAGGGTTGGATTAGTCCAATAAACACACACACACAAAAACACTTGCATACAGCACTACATTAAATACAATATTGTATTTATAAACCCTCGTGCTGGCGTCTTTATTTCTAGGTGTCCCTTAGGGGAAGAGCATGTGAGCCTCCCTAGCCGGGCCCCATTTGGGCCACGGTCTACACTAATATGCCAGGGCCCCATTACAGAAATGAACTAGCACTCCCATCCCCTGTATTCATTCCATCCATTGTTGTAGAGCTGGAACCATGACCAACTAATGCTCTCGAGCTGCAGGGTCATCATGCCAACCATTGCTATTGAGCAAAACCATACCTGAACTAATATACTCAATGCCAAAGGTTTTCCTGAACACTATGGAGTTCCCCATGTGCATTCCAGATTTGCATCCACTACCATACGCCTGATTCACTAAGCCTAAAATTATAGCAAATCTGGAGATGCCGGGAGCATCTATGAGATGCCCTTGAGCAATTCTGTGTGACTCATGCTTGAACGTGAGCACCACAAAGATGATCCAGAAACCAGTATCTTAGCTGCAGTTTTCAGCTTTGCGAATAATGTATAAGGTATCAGGTGCAAACGTGTGATGCTCAGGGCCATCCTCTAATGTGCTGAAGAGCAAATGTTTGTTATGTTATTGTGATTTGTACTGTGCAGTTTTCATTATCATGGTCTCCAGACAGTCACGTAGGTCTGAAATGGTACCACGGCCGGGCAAGTAGAGGGTAAAGACCAGGAGCCTCAATCTGAGTTTGGCAGGGTGGTTAAAAAAAAAGTGGATCTAATTCTGTTAATGCCACGTTTTTAGCAGTAATGGAATTACTGCCATATTTTATCGCTCTGCCAAATCCCTAGTTTTGCATTGACATGGAGGATTTACCCCAAGCATAGAGTTGGAGATAAATCCTCCCCTTTAAAGCTAAAAATGGGCAGAATCACCACAATGGAAACAGCTTGCAGGAATTCTGTCCAAAACCCCATAGAGCCCAATGGACTCCAAACTGGGTATTAACACTGCCCCACCACAACTTGTAATCTTGTGGTAATCCCACAGCACCAAGTGGCAGTAACAGTAACGGATTTTGGCTGTAATTTGGCAAAATGACCACTGAATTACAACCAAACTCCGAAGGAGTGTGCTTAACGGTTGCTTTGTGTTAAAAGCAGGAGCAAATTACGTCTGTGTGCAAGCATTTTCTGTGTTGATTGTGATTTGTCCCCCAGAGACGCTGTTTCCAGATGGGAGACCTCTGGGATCTGGGGAGGACCTGGATGTCTTGGCCAATGGAACAGGTTTGCAAGTTGCAGAGGTATGGGGTTGTAAATATATTAGTGTGCGTTGAGGTATGGTGAGCATGTGTTCAGTGAGGGTGAGTGAAACATGAGATTGTTTGTAGGTTACATTTGCTTATGTCTGAGAATACCTAGATATGAAACACAGAGCAGTGCAATGCTCCTATGACTTGGGAACACCTGAGTTAGGCCCCCCAGAGTGATAGAGTTCTCAACCACCTCGCATTGCAGGTATTTGCAGTAGTTAATTGCTCTGCAACGTACAAACCCTTTCCCTAGAAAAAGTGTCCCACTAGCAAACAAATATGGCCGACATTTGTAAACTGTAAATACAACTTTTTCAATCTATACTCTATAAACGAAATGATCTCTAGGGATTGTCAATTGTGGAATGTGAGGCACAGTGAGATTAAAAAGGAGTTGCACACCTCACACACTCTGATTAAGGAGTGAAACCTGAATATGAGCCCAAAATCCTATTTACACACTTGACCACATTGTTCTGCATCTCAATTTGTACAGTCAGATGGAATTACTTGTGAATATGTGTGTTTCACGATCTGAAATTATGATCTATTTTATAGTGTTCACTTGCTATTTATACCACACTTTATGATAAACCACCAGGACAATATATGTAATTTTAAATACTTATCGAAACAAGCTACTCAAAAATAGTGTGACAGAAGCTTGTTTCTCTGTTTTAAGTAGAAGATTGCAAGAACCATACGAGTTAGAAGGTAACTGAAAAAAGGAGGCAATCAAATGACCTCCTTTTTATACGCACACCTGATTGCTAATTTCAAACCCAAAGCTCATAATTCCTCTGACATATGCATAGAGGTATTACCAATAAAGGAAGAAATAACCAGGGTTATTTCACCTGGAAGTAATTTTTCATTGTTCATGAAGTCCGATGGCACTTCATAACAGCGGCTAATCAAAACTCGTAATTAGGTGCCACCGGTCGTAATCGTAATTCCAATTTGATGAATTAGCACTCTTAATAGCTCTAAACTCATAATGATGTCCTAAATCTGCTCTTGCTTTTAATATTGTGCTTTCATGATTAAAAGACAAAAGAAACTGTGATGAAGTCACCTGCTTATAGTCCCTATTTGACACAGGCAGGGGTGTTGCTAGGTCTGGAAAAGATCAAAGGCTAAGCTAAGCTAATGTTGGGACTGGCGGTATTCAGGGTTAGCTATAGCTTTTTAGTTGTAGCCCATGAGCTTCTATCTGGAGCTACAACCCAAAGACCCAGGGCTATAGCCCCCTCAGACCTCCCCCCTTGGTACCCGTAGCAAACATCCAACGCACACCCTCGATGCCACAAATGTGGTAGTTGTATTTACTTGACTGTGCGCTATCTGAGAAACTACACTCAAGCCCCCAGAGAAAATTCACCATTTGTATGTGTATGCCAAGGACAAGAAACTGACGCAAGCTCCTAGGAGTGGCCTGGTAGGCACTATACAAGAAAACAAAAGTAGAAGCACCAACATTATTATGCACTGTGCGTGGTACAAGGAAAATCAATCAAGCTCTTAGTGAGAACCTAGTGTGCACCAATTTAATCTCCTGAACATGATTTGGTGTGTGTGTGTGCGTCAAATTCAAATAATCTCTCAATCTCTTTCCCTGCAAACACCTAGAGGTGATTCAATGTGCTTAAACCAGTATTCTCACAAGATCCCAGAGGTGATCTGTGTATGTTACAAAGGAAGAAAGACTAAAAAACCCTGATTTTGTGCAAACAAATGTAAAAAAGAAACCTCACTTCTCCGTCAAGCACCTAGGGGTGATTGCTGTGCATTTACAAGAAACCTCACCAACACCTTAGTGGCAAAAACATGATGCTTGCAGAGAAAATCCTCCATGAAGAAAAGTGTGTTTGGGGTCCGAAAACCTGAAACACAGAGACATCATTATTAAAGGGCCACAATGAACACTTTTTGTGCACTTAAATGTATTAAGTATGGGAGTGGCACCTATATTCATGAGTCAGTATATATGTTTTGTAATTATTATTGTTATAGTTGAACAAAAATCAACTTTTCAATTTTTTGAATTGTTAATATACAGTAAGAATATTTACAATAGTAAATGATAAGAAGACTTAAAATAGGCATTATGTCATTACATAACTTTGGAGAAATGAAAAAGTAACACAATTCATATACATAATGACGATGTTCCATGGCTCAATAAGAGGCTATCTTTTTTAGACAGAATTCTGTTTCACAAAAGTGTAAGGACAATATTCTATCCATGAAGCCAACTTAAAATAGATTTTAAAATCATACACTTCACTCAATTGTTAAAAAGACTTCAATACTAATTTGATGATTTTGTTGAATCATATTTCTAATTAAATGTTGCCAAGTTCTAAGGATGAAAGAAATCTCACGATTGCAACCTTGGCATTTGTGAGTTGTGCATTACATATTTTGTCCCAGAATAACTCGCACGTAACGGTCAAATAACCCTTGAACAATGGTTGCAGATGAAGAGTTCTTTTTTCTGTCAACTGGGGCGAAATGAAATTAGATGTTTTAATGTTTCTTGGCTATCTTGAGCATGACAAAATCTCCATGTTAAGTATTTCAATCAGGCGATACACCCTGGTCTCAGCCTAGTATGCAGCACACGGCTGAAATGCTTATTTTATTATATCTATAGGTTAAATATTCTGAGTGATATACCACTCATATCACACCCCTTCTCAAATACCCCAGGTCACAATGGACCAGGAATCAGGCTGGTTGGTAAAGGTAGTTTTTATTTATTTATTTAAAATTCAACTCAAACATATACTTTTTAATAGGGAGCAGCAATCACCATTCTGGTGACAATAACAGATAGGAAGGTATGTAATTCACTTAAATTCACTCTTTAGCAACACAAATATATAACACCACAGAAAAGAACACGTTTGGCTTGGTTGGAAAGATAGCACTTAAGTTAGGATTTCCCCCTGCAATACTCCTCAATCCACAAACAAGTAATTCTAAATAGATATAAGGAAGCAGCAGGTTATCAGGAATAAGGAATGGAAACAGAATTTGAATCCAACCTTCCCACACAAGAGAGAAAACGGATTTGAAACCTTACACTTTAAAATGGCATTCAGAAATGGCTGGGTAAAACAATGAATGTGTGCAAAAATCCTTAAATCAATACAAATCTCCATGGGAGCAACATTGGAAAGATACTAACAATCATGAGCTATAGTTAGGGCAAAAGTAAACACTTTGAATCTGAATGGAAGGTTGAGATAATTTAAAATAAAAATCACATATGTAAAACTTGGCAAAATTGTGGTTTCCCCCCTAAAATTAACCAAACGTTTTTTAAGAAAAATGGGTGAAATACATTAGCTGATGTGGAGTGCGGTTTTTGGGTTGGGATGTAGCTATAGGTCTTAGGTATAATCCAGAGTTGAAATGAAGTCTCTATCTATTAAACTGGGGAAGATATGCAAGGTTGAATGAGAGGCGTTTTTAGACAAATCGGGTGCTGAGAACAGAAAAGAAACTCAGTTAGACAAGAAAAGATTTACTATAATTTTACTCTAGACTAGAGCAGGCAGGTTAGAATACCAAAGAGGGACACAGTAAGCTATGGAGTCGATTCATGACTTCAACCCCAGATCCCCAGTGCCCGCTCCGGCGGAACCAGACTGACTGCTCGAAAGAGGATTGATAGTTTAGGATTTACACAAGATAAAAATGACTAAAGAAATGGCGCTTAGCAAGATAAATCAAGACAAGATTGCAATATGGATTCTGACAGGGTTACAAGTTATTAAGGTAGGGATTGGATGTTTTAGAGATTGGGATGAGACAAGGCAAGTCAAAGGCCTCATTACACGGTAGGCGGTAAATCACCGCCTTTACCGGCATGGCGCTAATGACGTGGCCGTGTAGGTAGTAGATCACTAATAACGTGGCATCATGAGTATGCGGGCACAAGCTTAGTGCCATGCCGGTAAGTACCCTAATGCCATGCCGGTAAAGACCCCGTCAAGGCCCTTACCGGCACTGAAGAATGCGCAGATAGCACATCCGCCTTCCCACAACACGGCATTAGCGGTGACCGCTATTAGCGGTCACCGTAAATAAGCAGAACCAGAAGTAGCGTCATCGCACAGGAACGAGAAACATTACGGCGGCCATCTCTAAAAACACAATCCATTCCCATCCTCTGTAAGCAGGACCTGCATCCACACCAGAGCCTTCCAAAATCCTTCATAGACCCATTGACAATGCACAAGTCAATTAAAAAAGGAGCAGAGCGGCAGCGCAAGGAGCGTTTTTCTAATGAAGAGCTTACCATGCTCACTTACACGCTTGCTGCCAACGCAGAGGTGGTGTTCGCCATTGACATGCGGCGTCCCACCCTAATCAAAAAAAAGGAGATCTGGGCAGAGGAGGCCCGTAAAGTCAGTGCGGTGGGCTCCACCCCCGCACTGTGAAAGATGTCAGGAAGCGGTGGGACAATCTCCGCCTCCGTGTACGCAGCATCCTGGCTGCCAACCGGAACCTGGTCATGGGCACAGGAGGCGGTGGAGGATCCCCAATAAAACTAATGGAGTGGGAGGAGACCTGTGCAAGCACCATAGGGGTTGAATTATTCGAGGGAGTCGGCGAAATGGAGCGTGGTGTGCCCACATCATCAGATGGAGGTGAGTGTCCACACAAAACACTGCACTGTGAAAGATGAGGTAATTCCCTAAATGTGAGCCCTAAATCATCTCATGGATGTGGCCATCAGACATACATGCACACAACACTGCCCATATGCGTTTCACATCCCAACACACACACATGCATGCATCACCATAGACACGTGTCACCCAGACTCATGCATGAATGACCCACCCAACAGTCTTAAGACCTGTATGCCCAAACATGAAGTCCAAATGCACAGAACAGCATGAACAACAACATCTGCATGAATCACGTTGACCAATCACCAATGCCATTCCTCTCTTTGTCCCCCACAGGCTCACAAACTGACAGCGATGAGCAGGACACTGCGACACAGGCTCCCCCTGCTAAGAAACAACCCAGGGGAAAGGAATCAGGCAACATTGCCAGCACGTCGAGGGGCACAGGGAAGAGTACACTCCCGCAGAGGGCCAAACCCACCAAGCCACCCACGTCACCACGCCTGACCCAATTGCAGCACCCACTCTAGTAATCCCCCCATGCAAGATCCACCCGCGGAAGGGACACTGTCTGCTGCCAATAGTTCCATCGGCGAGGCAGCTGCTACGGCACCCATGTCCGATCTGAAGGACACTGGTGACTTGGCCATACAACAACATACACCCAGCCCCACATCACATTCCAGCAGCCATGGCCGGTCTGGGGATGAAATAGTGACAGGGTGCTGGAGTCCACCGGTGTCCTCACCTGATGCTGCACGGATACAATAAGGTGCGGCGCCCACCCCACAAACAAGCCACAGTGGCCATGACATGGCCATCATTAGACAGCGGCAGGAGGACATCACTGCGCTGGTTGGCCAGCATGTGGATGAGGCAGCACGTGCGAAGGAGGAGTGCTGGGAGCATGCAAGGGACATCAGACAGACCACAGAAGCCAGCACCAACAGGCTCTGTGAGGAAATGTCACTTGTGAGGCAGGTCCTCATACGCATAGCAGACGCAATGGACAGGCAGAACCCCCCACCAGCACCGGAATAACCGTGCACCTCCTCTTCTGCCAGCTCAAGGCAGACCAGCCCCCGGTGCAGGTCCTTGCGGGCTATGCGGCGCACAACCTCTCAACCCCCCAACGTTGGCAGTGGGGATGGGAACTAGGGCCAGCCAGATGTTGCTGACACATGTGCAACTATGCAGCACTGATGTACAAGCCATTCATGGGGGTGTTGTGGGGGGGTGGGGGGAAAGGGTGTTTTGGGAGTGTTGTGGGGGGAGGGGAGAAAGGGTGTTTTGGGAGTGTTGTGGGGGAGGGGTGAAAGGGTGTTTTGGGGAGTGTTGTGGGGGGGAAAGGGTGTTTTGGGAGTGTTGTGGTGGGAGGGGGGAAAGGGTGTTTGCATAGTTGGGTCCATGCACTTCTTTAAAAATAGTACATCAAACACACTGGTGGACATTTTAATTGTGTATGTGTGCTTTATTGGTGGACAGGGCCCAGTGTACATTTCACCACAAAACCTAGTGGCCAAATACCCACATCATTTCAACAAAGTTCAAACATGTGTGTTAGAAAATGTGGTCGATCAGATGCTGGCGCACAGCATGTCCCTCCTGGGCATCGCCACCTGCATGACCTGCAGCCCTGTCTCCTCCCTCCTCATCCCCATCATCATCCTCAGCAGGTGGTTGCAGTTCAATGTCAGGGGGCATTGGCACATTCCGTCTGATGCACATATTGTGCAGCATGACACATGTCATGGTGATCTTGGCCACCTTCTCATGACCCTACAGGAGTGCCCCGCCCGACCTGCTGAGGCACCAGAACCATGTCTTCAAAAGGCCAAATGTCTGCTCAATTACCACGCGGGTACAGGTATGTGCACAATTGTATTCCTCTTCGTGCCTGCTCTGTGGGTTCTGTACAGGGGTAAGGAGCCACCTCTTCAGGGGATAGCCAGCATCACCTGCATGGGTGCAACAATGGGTTTCTGTTAGTGCTTACATCAAGTGGAACCTGTACATATCACACAAATCAACTTTGCATTGTGAATGACATCCACAAATCCCTGCATGCATGGAGGCAAACAGAGTAACTGCAATGTGGGAAGGTGAGGTAGTCCTTGCAAGTGGACATGCACCGTGCATGACTACGGCAGTTATTGCCATGTACTGGGTGAGGTCAAGTCATTTGTGTCTCTTGGTCCTGTCAACATTTGTACCACACTGCTAGTGTACTGCCATCCCGAAGTTGATGTCCCCATGATGTGATGCGGCACTTCAGTAGTGGTGTACGGGTGTGGATCAGTACAATGGCTACAGGTGATCCCTTTGTATGCACTCAAGGCCGCATATCCGTTGTGATATTGTTCAGCGTACATTTCCATTGTCCATTTTGGGTGTATATTGCTGCTTTGTGTTATAGAGGGTATGGTATGATGTGCAATGTGCATGTGGATGGATATGGCATGTTTGGCGTAATGGATTAATTGCTTTGTTGTGCAGCTTACTACTTGCATGTGGTTTTGTGTCAGGTCCATTGTGGGCTGCCTCGGTGGACAGTGGTGTAAATCTGTATGTCCATTTTTTGTCCTGACAACTGTTCACACCCAGTTGGAGTATGCATCTCTCCCCCCCTCAATCACACCAGTTGGAGTATGCATCTCTCCCCCCCAAATCACACCCAGTTGGAGTATGCATCTCTCCCCCCAATCGCACCTAGTTGGAGTATGCATCCCCCCCCAATCATACCCAGTTGGAGTATGCATCATCTCACTCCCTCCATTACACCCAGTTGGAGTATGCATCTCTCCCCCCCAATCACACCCAGTTGGAGTATGCATCTCTCCCCCCAATCACATACCACATCACACTGCCATGTGCTTGCCCTGCTACTCACCAAGTAGCCACGAACGTTGTCCAGCATGTCGCTCCATGTAGCGTGGTATCATTAAGTTCCACAGGACCATTGAATCATGGGTTGACCCGGGATATCGGGCACAACAATGTGTGATTATCTTGTTTGAGTCACATACCATTTGGACATTGATGGAGTGGTACTGCCTTCTGTTTCGGTAGACTGCCTCATTGGCATGTGGGACCACCACTTCCACATGGGTACAGTTGATGGCCCCGATGCAACTTGGGATGCCTGCCAGTGAATAGAAGCCTACTTTAGTGTTGGAGATCTCCTGGGCAGTCCGTGGTAGGGATATGTGTTCACTTGTGTGCTTCAGGAGGGCATCGAGCACCTGGTTCAGCATGCATGAGAATACTGGTTGTTATATGCCATGCATCTGCCCTTCTGTATGCTAGTAGGTGCCTGTGGCCAGGAAGTGGAGCACAGTTGCCACCTTCAGTAGAGGGGGGATGGCAGTACGGATGTCTATGAGGCTCACAATGTCGTTATGTATCATGTCCACAATGGTGGTGATGGTATCCCGGCCCAGACGGTACAGGGTGTGTATCTGCTCAGGGGTTAGGTTGAATGGACTGGCTCAAATCCTGGGGATTGTTGGCTGCCTCTGTGGTATAACTAGGTGCACTGGTGGGGCTTGCTGGGCCTGCCTCACCCTCCTCCTCCTCCTGCGTCTCCTCTGTGCTGGCTGTAGTTGTTGGTGCTGTAATGCAATCATGTCCTCCAGCCCATGTAATGCTGCTAGTATTGGAATCATCTTGGTGTGTGCATGGGTGTGGGAAGGGGTGTGGTGTGCTCCTTTTGTGCTGCCTCAGTCTCCATTGCCTCCACCTGTGCTGATTTTAGCCACCTGTGGCAGTTGGGAACACTGCACATGGCCCTTAATGGGTTGTTCGCGATGCCCGTATTTCCGCCATGCCGGTATGGGCTTTTTGGCCCTACACCATGCCGCGATTAGCATGTCCGCATGCCTTGTGATGGACTCCTATTTCCGCCATGCCGCTATTGCTGACATGAAGGGTTGCGGGCCCGCGACCTTGCCGCTATTAGAGGCACCGTTCTTAGCGGTGCCGCTGATAGTGGATAGGCTGGTCGTAATTGGCAGTAGCGGTGAGCGATACCGTTAATCCTTTACCGGCATCGTTTTTCCCTTACCGCCTACCGTGTAAGGAGGCCCAAAGTATGCTATGGTTTTCTATGATTCCTATTAATACTTACAGTCCACTTTAATTTAGGATTTTGGACCATCAAGGGTTCTGGTCATCACATGGATTGGGTCTAACCAAGAACAGCTGGGCAATTCGGGCAGGACAGGATCATCTAGGTCGTTCTGGTCACTGGACTGAACTGGACTGGCCCTTCTGGTTACTGGAGACTGGAGGTCAGTGGGATGGCAAGTTTGCATGCATGTATCCAGCAGTAGTAAGACAGGTTGGATCAGGATGCTTCCCTTGGGTTTTTGGGATTTTTAGAATTGGAGCCCTAGCAGAAAAAGGTCAGCAATGCATAGGCCTTGGCTTTGCAATGAAATCTGGAATCAGGATCAAGCAGGATGAAAAAATCAGGAACAGGGTGCTTCACAGGAAATCAGCAAGAAAGTCAGGAATCAGTCTCTGTGTGGGCTGTCAAGTTCCCTTATTTATCATGCCAAATGACATTGCTACAGTATATGGCAGGGGCAGGCTTATTACCCACACACATAATGCTAGGATTGGGCAAGAGCATAGTTGTCAGGATTAGTCAGGCAAGTACAAAGGCAGCGAATATGGCAAGGGAAATGTGCACACAGGAACAACGACTCATGTATGCTAGAACCCAGGAGTGCAAATAGAGTGTGACATCAAAACCAATATATGAAAAGGGATGTGGGGTAAGCACCTGACCGCGAGGAAAGTCGGCAAGCGCCTTACCCCCAATTGCTGTTACAGGTACTGACAGCGCTAAACCCACGTGGAGGGCAAGCAATGACAGGATCTGTGAACTAACACCCTTGATGGTATTAAATAAGGGAACTAAAGAACTGTACTCACGAGGACGAGATAAACCTCTTGAATGTCAGCTAGCCCACGAATCCTGTTGATGAAACTGGGACCCCGAAAGGCTAGAACAGCAATGGGAGGAAAACTAAATACCTAAGTTGGAATAGTGATTACAAATTAGTGAGGAAAACATAAGCATTCACACAGGAGCTAGCTACAACCGCACACCACACCTAATAATCAAATGGGAAATAAATGCAGAAGTGCAATGGAAAACATGGAATGGATCCCAATAGAAAGTAAGGATCAGGAGCAGGGAAAAACGAAATAACCAATGCAAACTTCTCCCTACCCCTCCAAGGAAAAGATAGGAAGCTAATCTAAGAGGAAGGCTAAGGCATACGGGTTTACAGCAGCAAAGGACAGAGTCAAAGAAATATAGAACACAGACAAACTGGGCTGCATCTAAAAGGGGAAAGCACTGAGAAATGCTGCCTGCTAACAGAGGAAGACAAAAAGGGAATCAAGGGAGCAGAAATCAATTAGCGCATGAATCCGGGATTCAGGGCGGAGGAACAAGAAAACAGGAACTAGGAACTAGGTACAAAGGCAAGGAACAAGGAACAAGGGACTAGTCACAACAGGAACACTGCAAACGATGACCAGCGCTGGACTGAAGTAAGACTGAGGCTTTTAAAGCTGCTTAACGAGCACACGCCTCGGGTGTGCTGATTGCTGCACCTGCAGCCACAGCTGTTACCTATCCTCCACCCAACCTTGTCCTGCAAGGGTGGAGGTGGAGCAGTGGGCCAGGCATTCTGGGAAGCATAGTCATTTGGTTAAAGAAGCATGCTGGCTGCCAAAAACCTGGAATGGATCCGGAAGGGAAGTAGCTTGGAAAATAGGGATTTAGCGCTCCCCATTCATCACAGCACTGTAGCATAAGGTTCGGAGGAAAAGTCCAGTAGGGAATAAACCCCAAATCATGCCCCCAAGTGGTGGGAACGGGAGCGAAGGGAGCGAGTCGTGACAGTATACCCCCTCCCACGGCCGTCTTCGGGTGCCCGCCACCCGCACGAGACATCTTCTTTCCATGATGGGAGTGCTTTTTCTTTGGAGATGGCACTGATGGAAATGGTGGCCTGTGGGCAAAGGCAGATGGACTTCCATGATAGGAGCGCTTGGTCTTTGGAGGTGGTACTGATGGAAACGGTGGCTTCTGGTGAGGAAGAGACTCATGGTTCGAAGAAAGGCATGAAGGACTTGCAGGACCAGAAGCAGAGTTGGAAGGTCCAGGAAACTCAGTCACTGGGAGTGGACCCTTATAAGTCTTTGAGGAGGGAGGCAGGCTGGTGCAACATGCCTTAGACAATGGTAGAAGCTCTGTTAGCCTTTCTGCCGAGAGTGGACATGCGGGAGGTGAGGAAACTGCTGGCTTCAGGAAAGGTTTATGTTCAGCCTTTAGAGAAGGTGGCGGCTGAGGTAGAGGTTCAGATTTTCTTCTGTCATCCATCTGGGAAAAGGCTTGTGGTTGAAAGTGACTAAGGTTTGACTGCACATGTTCTACGCCTTGGAGACCTGGAAGTCCAATGGGTTGTACAAGGCTGGTACTCCTGGTGACAGTCGTGTAGCCACTTTGTTGCACGTGGGATACAACAGCAGGGACGTTTGGCATACTGATAGGAGTGATAGACGCAGTACTTGGTATTTCAGGCAGACTCGCAGAAGGAGCAATAACAGACACATTTTGAACTGCAGCAGTCATTCCCTTCCTTTGGCTACTAGCACCCGACTGGTGCTTCTTGGCGGAATTCTGTTGCACAAGTCCTGTAGGTAATACGCCGGTCTGCACCACCCCCTGTGCACACCCAGGTGAGTGGTTCTGACTCACCACTTGGTCCAGTTTGATGACTCTGAAGCGGGAGCTGGCAAAAGTCTCAAACTCTGATGCTGCATTTTTAGGAGGCTCTGATGCTAAAGTGAAGCAGTTGGGAGAATCGTCTTGTGGAAAAGGCAGGCAATCTGGTGCTCCTCCTGAAGCAAAAGAAAGGCAAGCTAGACGTTCATCGACAGTAAATGGTTGGGATTCAGGAGGAATCGCTGGAGCAGAAGAAAATACAGCAGGATCTGATGGTGTAGACAGGTATACCTCTGATATTGGCAGCAAGGCTAAGCAGGATACAGGCGTCTCATGAACTGAAGGCAAATACTCAGTATACTCCGGGACTGAAGACATGCACTTTTGATGGACTACCGGAGGCTCTAAAGCTGAAGGATGATCTGCAGGATGAGTCACTGTAGCTGAAGACAGGCAGGCCAGGGGAAACCTTGAGGCTGAAGGCATGCAAGCTGAAGCAATCTCGGTTGCTGGATACAAACATGTCCAGGTCTTTGGGACTGGCTCTTGAGTAAATGGCAGACATGGCAGCGGTTCATTGGTTGAAGACACGTGTGCCAAAGATGACTGCAGGGCTGTGAATTGGATCATAGAAGAGTCAATGGTTGTAGGAGGACAGACAGAAGTCTCAGAAGTTGACAGACACATTGGTGGCTCAGGAATGGAGGGCACCTTTAGGGCAGTAGACTCCTTGGCACCAGTAACCAAAGACTGAGCTGTACCCTTGCAGTCCCTTTCTTTAGTGGGTGACACAGAGTCTCTTTCTTTGTAGAAGTCAAAATCAACCAGTGGAATCACCATAGTAAAGTCTCTGTTAATCAGGATTTCGTCAATTGTCCATTCCTCTGTTTTAGCTTCTGAAAGAGGCAGATTAACAATCAACAGTTCAGGAATCGCATGCCGGTTTTTTGGTTCTGTATACTGTGGAATGAGTCCATCAGAACATGAAATCTGTACTGTCTCTGACTGTTCGTATTGATCAGAACTGGCAGAAGGAAGAGTGAACCCAGAGGTAACATCGTTTTCCACATCAGCTTTAACATCTACTTCAGTCTCAGCAGCTGTATCAAGAGCAGGGCCTAAGCCTACTGTAGTGACTGAATCTGTGTATGCCACCATTGTGGATTGTGTTTGGAAATCAGAAGCTTGTATGTGTGCTAGCTCAGAATTATGACAAACTGCTACACAGGAAATTTTAGGTAAAGGAGTGGCTTGTAAATCTTCAGCTAACTGCAATCCCTGACAAACAGCAGAACAATTGTTAGAAACTGTGCCCAGATTAAGCGCTGTGCTAGACGAAAGACCTTCACTCCCAATAGATCTAACATATTGACAAATATCATGGTTTACCAAAGTCTCTGCACTCAGGGGCTGAACAGTGTTCACTTCCTCAACATCAACAGATAAAGTCTGAGGTGTATTCAGTAAAGAGTGCAAGGTTTTATTCTCCTCTTGTAAAGAAATGAATTCTTGTCTTAACTCCTCAAGCTTAGCTCTTAGCATGCCCTGCATTAACTGTACATCACTATCAGTAGGCACAGGGGGAGGCATAGTGGCATCAGGGCTGGATCCTGCACTAGCAATCTGGATGTGCACCGATTGTACATTGTCCTCTACTGCTTGCAGGTTCTGTGATTTATAGTTTCTCTTACCAACTTGGTCTGTGTTTCCCTTAAGCAAACTATTGACATTAGACCTCTTGGCATTAGGGACTACAGTATGTACCTGTGCAAAGGAGTATGCTTTAGACTGAGGGTAGAAAACAGAAGTTATGCAAGGAACCCCTCCATTCTTTATGTTTGTATCATGAAACTGTTCTATCTGAGGTGAAGCACAACTGGAATCATGGGGTTCAACAACAGAGGTACTCTTGTATAATAAGTCTAACAGTGTGTTGTTTTCTGCGGCTAAGGCTTGCGCTGACATAGAATCGGGATCAAAACAAAAGATAGAACTAGGATCAGGCAATGTAGGATGTGCCATCCTATGGGAAAAATACTTTGCACGCAAATGCCCATTCGTGACAAGGAGTTAATTTAAGTCAGGACTAGTGATTTGATTGTCACAGGTAAATGTAGGGGAAGCTTTCTGTACAAACTTGTTAGAGGCCTTGCTGCTTTTCTTTCTTAAACTTGCCATATTCAATGGGAATTTTGGGCTGGTCATTCTGTCAGGATTAGTCAGGCAAGTACAAAGGCAGCGAATATGGCAAGGGAAATGTGCACACAGGAACAACGACTCATGTATGCTAGAACCCAGGAGTGCAAATAGAGTGTGACATCAAAACCAATATATGAAAAGGGATGTGGGGTAAGCACCTGACCGCGAGGAAAGTCGGCAAGCGCCTTACCCCCAATTGCTGTTACAGGTACTGACAGCGCTAAACCCACGTGGAGGGCAAGCAATGACAGGATCTGTGAACTAACACCCTTGATGGTATTAAATAAGGGAACTAAAGAACTGTACTCACGAGGACGAGATAAACCTCTTGAATGTCAGCTAGCCCACGAATCCTGTTGATGAAACTGGGACCCCGAAAGGCTATAACAGCAATGGGAGGAAAACTAAATACCTAAGTTGGAATAGTGATTACAAATTAGTGAGGAAAACATAAGCATTCACACAGGAGCTAGCTACAACCGCACACCACACCTAATAATCAAATGGGAAATAAATGCAGAAGTGCAATGGAAAACATGGAATGGATCCCAATAGAAAGTAAGGATCAGGAGCAGGGAAAAACAAAATAACCAATGCAAACTTCTCCCTACCCCTCCAAGGAAAAGATAGGAAGCTAATCTAAGAGGAAGGCTAAGGCATACGGGTTTACAGCAGCAAAGGACAGAGTCAAAGAAATATAGAACACAGACAAACTGGGCTGCATCTAAAAGGGGAAAGCACTGAGAAATGCTGCCTGCTAACAGAGGAAGACAAAAAGGGAATCAAGGGAGCAGAAATCAATTAGCGCATGAATCCGGGATTCAGGGCGGAGGAACAAGAAAACAGGAACTAGGAACTAGGTACAAAGGCAAGGAACAAGGAACAAGGGACTAGTCACAACAGGAACACTGCAAACGATGACCAGCGCTGGACTGAAGTAAGACTGAGGCTTTTAAAGCTGCTTAACGAGCACACGCCTCGGGTGTGCTGATTGCTGCACCTGCAGCCACAGCTGTTACCTATCCTCCACCCAACCTTGTCCTGCAAGGGTGGAGGTGGAGCAGTGGGCCAGGCATTCTGGGAAGCATAGTCATTTGGTTAAAGAAGCATGCTGGCTGCCAAAAACCTGGAATGGATCCGGAAGGGAAGTAGCTTGGAAAATAGGGATTTAGCGCTCCCCATTCATCACAGCAATGTAGCATAAGGTTCGGAGGAAAAGTCCAGTAGGGAATAAACCCCAAATCATGCCCCCAAGTGGTGGGAACGGGAGCGAGGGGAGCGAGTCGTGACAATAGTTTCCGCCTTGCTCTTCGCTGATTGGATCACAGAAAAGGATGTCATGTTTATGGGATGATTTTTACAATGACTAGAAAGCTCCCCTAGCCACTGGAACCAGAATCTAACTTTCCCACAAATACATATTTAGACCGTTATAACCTCTGAGAAAATCACAGGTTACATATTTTGTGGGTCATATTTCTATCCAAACCCCAAGTCTGTGGGACTTGGTTTTGCCTTTCTGCTACATTTTGGCAATTTTAACCATGAAAGATTTGGCCTAAAATTTCCCAACTTTGTAGACAGATGCACATTTACCCCTGGGATGTGTGTACACAATGTTATGTTCGCAATATCAATACTTTCCCCAAAATCTGTCATTCTTTACAATTTCTGTTCCTTATGCAGTAAGGAGTTCTACCAAGTTTTCAAAAAAAGAGCATAACATTAGATTTAAAACAACAAACTTTTCATATTTTTCCTCATTCTTGCTGCAAAATTAAATGTCTTTAAAATTCTATTACAAAATAGGCTTTTTAAAACCAACAGGAAGTCTATTGCCACTTAATGCGTTTTTTTTCTTTTCCCCAACTGCAAGCAAAAGTCACTTCCTTTGAATCAGGATGAGGGGCCTCTCTTTTGATTGAAGTTTACTGCCCCTCACACTTGACAGGTGAGAGTCTCAGCCTTCTATTGTCTCAGCCTGGAGGAAAGACGAATGTCTGATGACAACTTGGGAAGTCCCTTTGTCCTGGGTATTCAAAGCCTTCAAGCTAGCAATTAGCCTTTCCTGCTACAGACGTTTATGAGGTGTCACCCTTTCTCAGGTTTAGCAACTGACAAAGTACATTTTTTTTATATAGTTTGCCAACTCAGCCATGGTTTTAGCTTTGATTTACTCCTTTTAAATCTTGACTTTAAACCTATAAAATTAAAACAGTTGGTACGTGTATTTTTAACACTAACAAAATCCTTTTACCTTTCTAAGTAATCAGGCCTTTACACAACAATGTACTTTTGAAGAGGTGATTTTCCCCCTTCAGTCAGGAAAAGCACATTTTACTATTTCTTTTAAATTCGGTTTTCATCTCTAGCAAATATAGAAAATATACACTTTGGGCAGCTATGGTTCTTTTCTTGAGTGCTGGGATTGTTTTGCAGCATGGATACAGTTACTGGCATCTATTTAGAGTCTTTCTCTGGACAGCCGATTCTTGATACTGTTGCAAAGAAAATAGATGCGTTTCCTGTGTAAAATGAAAACAAAGCCCCGGGTTGATTTTTCAAGAATACATTTGACAGGAACTGTCATTCAAATGAGGCCCGGTTCCTCTGAAACACCATGAATGATCCTGGACATTGCAGGGCCTTTTTAAATCACAGTGGTTCATGAGAAATGAATGAATCTAGCGCCCAGCACCACTTTTAAGGTTGAGAAAGTGTCATTTTAATAGGCATTTTGGGCTTTTAGCAAAATGATGCTGTCTCTTTCACTTCACTCAATGTTAAATGTTGCAGAGCACACTGGCACATTCCTGCAGTGAGTACTCTGTTTCACCCCCCTGAAATGTGTGTGGCAGGATAGTGCAGCCATTTTCTGGTCGTTACAAAAACGCAGTTTAGAGATCTTGGCACACACAGGTGTTAGTGTGGTCATTTTGTGATGTTTCTTGCACCACTGCAGTAAAGTGGTGTAGTGAGGCACATCTGAGTGGGTCAAAATATCCCACAGTTTGCCCCCCCGATTTCGTCTGGACTTCCAGTCATGGGGGAGTTGAGCAAGTGGGATTTTTTTTCTTGAAAAAGCAGGTTCAGTTGGGTATGAATCCTGCTTCCATCAGCGAATGATGCGGCACGCTCTCCTCTCTGCCTCTGGTTGGAATGTAGAACGATACCTCCAGCCTTCTCTCAGGTTATCTTTTCTGGTGTGGAGCGACACCCCAGATTTCCTTGGGTTTCTCCTTCCGGGTCCCCTAGGAGGTCCTCCTTGGTTATGGTATAATCAGTGCAAATCTATAAAATAGAACACAAACCAGTTATGACAATTTTCCTACTAACTGTGCTCCAATCGGGATGACAGCAGTGGGATATACACATGCATTCAGTGACAATTTGAAATATTCCTATGCTTCAATTATCTCTCCCACTGGGTTTTCTATGGACTCTTCTGTTTGCTGCAAAGTATGCCTGGGGTGACAACTCTTTAGCTGATTGATGTGGACCCACTTTTTCTCTGTCAATTCACCTTTGGGGATGTGTATTCTGTAGGTGAGGCCTGGGATGGTAACCTCTCCTCCATTTCTGAACTTCCATTTCCTACCGTAGCACCAGGGCTGACCGGAAGGCTTTCTTTAGGATTGCCAGGACCCTGAGATTTACTCTCCAGTTGGGAACGGGCTTGGCAATAACTGGCATCCAACTTAATCTTGAGTCAGTTGAGGATGTGACTGCCCATGTAAAAGGCGGAAGGAACATCTCGCACGACACAATAATTGTGTTCTATGCTTTTATTACCTCTAGAAATTTTGATCATACAACTGCTAAGTAGAAGATGTTTGGAATGGGGGATTTCCAGGCCCCATGCCCATTGATACACTGACTCTACAGCAGGTAGGGTCTGGTCTTTTGGGAGTTTCTTGAATAATATTTTGCTGATGAAGCTTTCTTCGCTATTCAAGTCCACTCGGGAGAGGACAGACTCCTTCCGTCATTTACGTTAATCAGAAATAAGAGCTGTTCGCCCTTCTTCTGATGGCCAGCTACACTGGTTGGTTATTAATTCTGGCTATAGAATTGGTATTTTCAGATTGCAAATTGGTATAAAATTTCAGAGTATATTACCTTCCAGTGTGGAATGCTACTTGAAACTGGAAGGAAGTTTGACTTGCAGAAATGGAGAGGAGTTCCCATCACCAGTTTGTTGTCCCACAGCAATTACTGTCACGTCAGGGATTTGGTAGTTTTGAAAATGGAACTCAATATGATCCTGTTCTTGTTCAACCATGTGGCATGTGCCATTGAAACTAACATGGTTGACACAATGTTTTAATTTTATTGGCCGGTTAGTCTTAGTCCAGAGGACCTTGTTCACGCAGTATATTAGGAGGGAAAACCTTTGCAGGATGTCATTCCCCAGTAGACAGGGTGTGCCCACTGGCATCACAACTATGACCGGGTGTTTCACTTTTGTTTCCAGATCCGCAGTCCCCTCAACAGGAATTTCCTTCCCATTGAATTTCTGAAATTGTCCAGGAAGAGGGTGAGAGGAATCTGGTATCTCTCCCCCTTCCTGAATTCAGCTGATCAAAGGCCCTCTTTGACAGAAGAGTTGCTTGGGATCCATTGTCCACCAGTGCCGACACTGTACACTGCCCTTGTGTTTGGACCGGGGCATAAAATCTTCCCTGCTTCTCCTCAAGTAGGCAAAGATAATGTGCATTGTGTGTGGGCAAGTTGGTTGGTCAATTTCCTGATTCTTGACCCCGACACAGGGGTAGTTTTGGCATGATTCTGTGTGGGAGCTTGGGGATCTGCAAAAAAAATGTGACAGTTGGATATTTGGGGAGTTTTGGGCTATCCTAGCTCTGATTCCGGGCAGCCCCCCTTTTTGGGGGCAGTCACCAGAATAGGTTTGGACAGTGTGGTTTCCCAGATTATTTTCTGGGTTTCAATAATGGGTGATTCTGACTCCATCCCCATATTCACCCAGTCTTCATTAGGATTTCTTGGGACCCATTTTTCTTTGGGAGGAGTTCTCCCTTCCTTGAAGTAGATCTTTTTCCCAGACTCCTCTAAGGATCCTTCCCCTTCTAATTGGAGGACACTAACTTCCTCCACAAAATGGGTCTTTCTAGGTTCTTTATTTCTCCTACCCGCCCTCTGTTCCTTGGGTTGCAGACTTTCGGGGGCAGGAGATTTTGGTTCCGGTTCCTGGGTTTCCAGGGGCTTTTCAGGAGTGGGGAAGAAAGCTTCCTCTAAGGGTTTACACCTCACTTCCCCCCGTGCCTCCTCCTCTGGAACCGGTGAGTTGTCGGGGTACTCTCCCCATCATTGTTCTGGAGTACCAGACCCTTGGTTTGTGGTGTTCTGATCCGCCATGTTCATCTGAGGGTTCTGCTGAGCCCTCAACATGCGACCCAGATCCTGGGACAGGTTCTGGACATGACGCTCCAGTTGAGACACCCGTTCCAGCTGGTACGGGGTCTCTGGTCCATCCTGGGTGAGTCACGGGAAGGGTAACTTTCCCTTCTACCATAGTACCCTGGGTTTGGAAGATTTGGTTAACCCTCTACCCTTCGCCTCCCCTCTCCCGGATTGGGCTGTCTAGGTTCTGGAAATTGGGGAAAGTTGAAGTTTTGAGGTTGAAGTTTTGACAGTACTGGGGAAAGAAACTCAACCCGGCATTTGAGGATTAAAGCACTCCTGGGGAAAGTTAGGAGGGAAGTTTACTGGGGTGGTACCTACTTGGTTGGATCCCCCCCTTGGGTTGGGGGAGTCCACACATATCCCAGGATGGGTTTGTTACCCTTGTATCGGGGGATGATGTTATCAGGGGGGTTAGGGGTCCCATTTGTGGGATTGCCTTCCTGACTACCACCTGTCTGGGATTGGCCCGAGGGCTTTCTGGTTCTTTGGTTGGATGGATTTTGTACAGGGATATTTTTAAGCCCCCCATCTCCAGATCTAAACTGGGGGCAACCTTCACCTCCGCCACCTTAGCAGCAGCAGGGGTGTTGGCTGGTTTGGGGTTTTTGTTTGTATTTTTGCTATCTACAGGTTTTTGTACCTCATAAATGCGGGTCACTTGTTCTATGACCCAGTCCAGTGATCTCTTCTCATGAAAATCCCTCACCAGCTGGGTCATTATGTATTTGGGGAGAGCATGAAAGAAGGTGGTGATGAACTCCCGACTACCTGTGTGCACCCTCCTGGTGGTCTGCGCAAAGGCACATTTGAGCTCCTGCACAAATTCTTGTGGGGCCTGATCTTCCCTGCACTGCAGATTGTAGATAACCTTGCGGGCCTCTTCGGGGTTTCAATGTGCAGAGAAATGTTTTAAGATGGCTGCCCTGTAGGTGGACCATCTTGAGTGGTTCTGATCCTCCAGTCCCGCAAAGAAACTGGAGTATTCAGGAGAGAATGTCCACTTCACATACTGTATGCAATTCTGGATGTCCTTCAGATGAAAAGTGTCCATCATCTGTTCATATAATACTACGTGTTCCCAGACAGAATACTTTGCATTTTTATGATATGGAGTTATTACACTTCTAATGGCCTTGATCTGCCAAAGGGGATCTTTTTGCATAGCTCTCTTACTTTTGTTTGCCTTTTTGGTTTTAGTCACCCGAGGCCACTCGTCCTCAGACTCAGAGGCATTGCTACTGGAGGTGGCTTCTTGCTCCTCTAGGCACTCCCTGACTCTTCAAGCTTGGGAAGGGCTTGCAGAATGTGGGGGCCCAGTTTTCCTATTCCTGTGGTGCTCAGAAGAGTCTTCTGACTCTCCCCTGCTCCCAGGACTGGCAAAGTATCCCCCCCCACTGCCCTAACTGGGAAGAGGTCTTTATGATGCTCTTTTTGGGCTTTATTTCCTGGAGTTCCCCACCAAATTTCACAAACTGATCTTTTGGAAGGCAGTATTTTTGTGGGTCCAGTTCCCTGACCATCCCCTCATAGGAGTCTTAATAGTCAGAGATATTAGCACTAACATTTAGGGATCTGTACAGTGACGGCCATCCATCAATCTCTGGGGGGGGGGGCGCTGATCTGTCAGTCCCATTTTACCAACCCTATTGAATTCTACAATCCCCATGGCCCCTGGTTCATGTGATCCAGTAGACATGAAGCTGGCAGAGTTCATGGTATTGAAGGGGTTTGAGTACGTGAGTACAGGGGTCCTTATGTGATGATCAGGGGTTGCTCTGTCCCTCTCTACCTTTTCTTTTTCTGCGCCTATTTCCTGGTGATAAGCAAACATTTCAGCCTTTTCTTCCTCTATCAAGACCTTACTGGTCTCAATGATTCGCTCTTGCATTGCGACTTGTAGGTGGAGCCCATCATTCTTTTCATAAAGAGCCTCATGGTCTCTCGGTGCTTCCTGCATGGTCTGGGAATACTGGGCCAATTTCTGCTGCAGGAGACTCACCTCCTGAGTTTTAGGATCTTTGGTCTGGGTGTTCTCTTCCAGAGCATCTTCTACCCGTCTGGTGTGCTCTAGTAGCTTCCCATACTCAGGTCTTTAATTCATTGAGCACCTGGTGGCCCAGCTTTCTTCCATGTAGCTTGGTTTTTATTTGGCTCACTTCATGGCCCAAGGTGTCTCTCTCCTGATTTAGGGTGCCCGTCTGTTCAGCCAGGTTATCCCTTTGTTTTTTGATGGCATTGGATTTCTGGCGCTCCTCATCAAATTCTGTTTGAGAGTGTAGGTTTCTCATAATTAATTTATTATTTTCCTCTTTCAAGGCCTCTATCTGGTTTTGTAAGGTAACTATCTGTTCTGCGCAGACTCAATTATAATTTAAGTGTTCTGCCAGTTTCTGTTGACTCTGTTGCATTGAGTCAAATCTTTCCTGACACTCCTCTTTCAGTGCCTGCAATTGGCTGTCTTGCTATGCCTTCTCTTTCTGTAGGAGAGACAGATCTTCATTTAATTTGTGACATAATCTCTAGATTCTGCTGTCATGATTCCTGCCCCTCATGTCCCCAGCCCTCCAAGATGTCAGGCTGGAGCCAGGCCACAATCACCTACATGGCCCTCAAGGGCCTCTCCATCCCTCCAAAGACCCACTTGGAGTCAGACTTGGCGCTTGTGGCACCAGACTCACTCACTCCCATAGGATAACATTGGGGATTGGACTTGTAGTGCATTGATGGGGACAAGATGGATGCCCCCACATATTTCAGTTCGCAGAACTGCATGTGCAGTCTAGTCTTTTGGGTGTGGTTCAGCCCAGATACACCTGGGATACTCAGAGACTATTTAAGCCACGCCCAGGCTGAGAAACATGCTTTGTGTTTTCTGCACCTGCAGCGTGACACTCACCGTGTTCCGATCGATCTCCATTAGACCTGCATCTTTCTTCTGCGCTCAGCTCCTGCAAGAACAAGAACACCGTTAGGAACAGCCTTACCTTACGACGCTTCTGCCCATCATTCATTGATCCTTCTGTTCTGCGGGCATCTTCAGCAGTGTCATTCCCATCCCGGCACGCCGCTTTCTAAGTAAAAGGGAAAAGAACAGAAAAAAGGCATTAGTAAGCATTCTGCAAATCTTCACTTATTTTAAAATACTGTACATGCTTCAAACGCTTACCTGAATCCCAGCCACTCTGGCGGAACTCTGTCTCTGGAACTTCTCATCCATCTGCAAGAGGGAAAATACACTCCAGGTTAGCGTGGAAACATCTAGAGGCGCCGCATACCGCGCTTACTCACTGCATTTGTTCTTCATAACCGCCATCCATGCTGAAAACGTCACGGCACTTAAAAGACACAGGAAAAGAACTCAGTTCAATACAAATACATCGTGCTCTCACTCATCTTCAGCGCATCTCATCTCAGTAGCACGCCGCCATCCCCGGACGCTGGCCATCATCTAAGGAAGGAAAGGAAAGAAGTTAGAGAACTGTTCAAAAGACTCATTATACTTACCTGTCGGACTCTTGCCAGTGAAGTAACTAGGCAGCAATGAGCCCGCATCAATCAACGTGCCCCTGCTCTGAAAGCAGGACAGAGAGCACACTATCCAAGAAAACAAGGTGAGCTGTGGATCAAAGGGAAGGGTTATACCCCGGGGTAGAAGGAGTTCAAGCACACAGAGACAATAGGGAGTTGAACTCTACCAATACTGTGTTTTCCCGCCCAGTCTCCAGTCAAATAGCCTCCAGGGAAGGGTTTGAGGTCGTAAGAGGTCAGAACAGGCTGAGTGACGTCCCCGTGGATACCAGGTGAACATTACAGAACACAAAGCCTCACATCAAAATACACCTGGGCGTCATGGAAATGTCAGAAACTGACCAGTTAGCCCACATGTTGGGGCAGCTACATTCCGAAGCACATGCAGCCAGGCAGGAGACCAACACCCTGAGGAGAGAGCTGATAGTAGCCAAAGAACGCACTGATGATTTAAGTCAGCAACTTCTCCAGTCACAAGCAGGGCATGCACCATTGCTGGGAAGCGTGCCCTCAATGCCAGCGCCATCAGCCATTCCCGTTCAGATAACCATTCCTGGGGAAGTTCCCTTGGCCCCGCCCGAACGATTTACGGGGGATCCCAAGAGGTTTGCAACGTTCATAAACCAGTGCCGCCTGCACTTCCTTTGTAGGCCAGGGGCCTTTCTGAATGACCAATCACGGGTCGCTTTTGTGCTATCCTACCTGAGTGGTAGTGCCGTGGACTGGTCTCTACCCTTTGTGGCCCAAGATGATCCTTTGCTGCATGACTTCAGGGGCTTTCAGCTGGAGATGGAAAAGCTGTTCGCCCGTCGTACTCATGGGCAGGCATTAGACAACGAACTTCTGTCCCTACACCAAGGGAATCAAGACCTATTAACATACATAGCCATGTTCAATAGACTCGTAGTTCAAGCAGAATGGCCAGTGGAGAAAAGAACCATGTTATTTCATCAGGGATTACGGGGGGAGCTCAAGGATGTGTTTGCACAAGTAGTGAACCCCCGTAAAGACTGCTCAGAATTCATTGCCCTTGTTGTTCAACTGGATCATAGGTTGCAGGACCGAAGAGCAGATCGAACCAGACCGGACCCTCGCCCTATGTATGTGCGTTCAAAGGACAATACTGCCCGAACAACGGAAGGTTCAGGAGAACCAATGCAAATCGGGTGGGTCAGATCCCCCTTGACTAAAGCGGAAAGGGATAAAAGGAGACAGCAGCAGTTATGTCTGTACTGTGGAAGGTCAGGTAATTTCCTTAAAGAGTTCCCTGTGAAGTCACCAAGGAGGACGGTAGGGGCCACGGACAAGGAAGATGCCATCAAGGAATCGGAAAACTCCCCAGCCCGGCAAGTGTAGGGGTCCACTTGTCGAGCGAAGAAAGTGAACTACAGACCTACCATTTTGCACTATCCGTGGTCTTGATCAATCACCAACAACCATCTCGGATTCACACAGTAAGAGCTTACATAGACAGTGGAGCCGTTGGGAATTATATTGACCTGGATCTTGCGGCAAAGATGGGGCTTCCGTTACGCCCTAAATCAACCACGACACTGTTACCACTGTGGACAGCACGCAAATAGCTTCTGGTCCAGTATCCCAATGCACTGCAGCTTTAACCCTTCTGTGCCAGGATGGACACCAAGAATCTATCGTTTTCGACCTCATTAAGGAACCACAGTTCCGGTTGATTTTGGGAATGCCATGGTTCGTAGCTCACAATCCTCGAATCGATTGGCGAGCAAAAGAATTGGCCTTTCCCGAGACTTGCGACCACACATGTTATCGCCAAGAGAAACAACCAATAGATGCCAGAACCTCCACGCTTGCGACTGTGGCAATCGGCACCCTACCAAGTGAATACCAGGAGTTTCAAGATGTCTTTCAGAAAGAACAGGCTAATAAACTGCCACTGCATAGACCATACGATTGCCAAATCGACCTGATACCCGGTGCACAAATCCCTTGTGGGCGAATTTATGCACTCATGGAACCAGAAAACCAGTACCTGAAGGCCTATCTTGACCAATAGCTGGCCAACGGGTTCATCCGTCCCTCGAAGTCTCCAGCAGCCAGTCCTCTATTCTTCGTACCGAAAAAGGAGGGGGTCTTGAGAACGTGCATCGACTAACGCGCACTGAACCAGATTACCGTAAAAAAACGCTACCCCCTGCCACTGATCCCTGAATTGCTTGATCAAGTCAAAGATGCCCAAATCTACACAAAACTAGACCTGAGGCGGGCATATCACCTTGTTCGCGTAAAACAGGGGGACGAATGGAAAACCGCTTTTCGCACCAAATACGGCTTGTAGGAATATCAAGTAATGCCCTTTGGCCTTTGCAATGCGCCTGCTACATTTCAATACTTCATGAACGATGTCCTACGGGAATTGATTGATGTCTGTGCTCTAGTGTACAGCAACGATATCCTAGTATATTCCGCATCAAAGCAGGACCACGTTAAACACGCCCGATCCTTATTGGAGAAACTCCGTCAACACCAGCTCTACGGCAAGCTCGAAAAGTGCTCATTCCACGTCTCTGAGGTGGAATTCCTGTCTTTATTCTCAGCCCGAATGGAATCCGAATGGATGTACACAAGTTAGATGCTATCCTGAACTGGCCATTCAAGGGGGTTCAAAGTATGCTGGGTTTTGCAAATTTCTACCGCTGGTTCATCCCAAGATTTTCGCAAATTGTGCATCCCATCACGTCATTACTAAGGAAAAGCAACAAAAAGTTCCAGTGGACAACAGAAGCCGAGGAGGCTTTCCAGGAACTCAAAGCAAGATTCACATCTGCCCCAATCTTACGCCACCCTCGCCCTGATCTCCCATACCTGGTGGAAACGGACGCCTCAAGCATGGCTATGGGAGCCGTCCTCTCACAAAAAGACCCCGAAACGGGCCAGTTAAACCCTGTTGCGTTCTGGTCGCGTAAATTCACACCCCCTGAACTCAATTACGCTATCACAGACAAAGAACTCCTGGCCATTAAGTCAGCCTTTAATGCATGGCGGCACTACCTCTTGGGCGCCAGACACACAATCACCGTAATAACTGACCACCGGAACCTCCAGTACCTAAAAACGGCAAAGGCCCAATCCTCACGACAACCATGTTGGGCTCTTTTTGTTTACTGAATATGACTATGTGATTACATTTCGACCAGGGGTGAAAAACGGGAAGGCTGATGTCCTTTCACGTATGGGGGTGGAAGAGCAAGGGTATCAGACCCTTGACCCAATACCATTCATCCTGAGTGACAAGCTCCTAGGAATCACAGCAACCATAACTCAGAAAGAATTACATGAAGAAATCCAAAACCTGATGAGTCCAGAGCAATTACAAGCATGGAGTGCACAAGCAGAACATTACATGATAAAAAATCAGTTGCCCTACTTCAGGAATCGTTTATTCTTACCAAACCAAGAACTACTAGAACAAGCCATGTCCGGTTATCATGATTCCTTGATCGAGGGCCACCCCGGAATTGCTAAAACCCTAGCCAAGGTTAAACAAAATTATTGGTGGCCCACGTGGCGTAAAGACATTATCCAATTCATCCTACCTTGTAGAGTGTGTGCTTAAAACAAGTCATCCAAACAGGAACCGGCTGGGCTATTACAACCATTGGAAATCCCAACAGCACCCTGGCCCACGTTGTCCCTCGATTTTATTACTGACTTACCACCCAGTCAAGGGTTTAACACTATTCTTGTGGTCGTTGACCTATTTTCAAAAATGGCACATTTCATTCCTCTTAAGGGGCTCCCAAATGCTTCCACTCTGGCAAAGGTATTTCTTGAAGGCATTGTACGGCTCCATGGGTTTCCTTCAGTTTTGGTCTCAGACCGAGGTACTCAATTTGTATCTAACTTCTGGAGAAAATGCTGCTCTATGGCCCAGATCGACATCCAGCTATCCACCAGTCACTATCCCCAAACGGATGGTCAAACTGAGAGGATACATCAGATGCTCGAGCAGTATCTGCGTTGCATGTTACTCCAAGCTGAAGGAAGCTGGTTCGACCTATTATGGATAGCTGAATATGCTTATAATAATTCCCTACACACCAGCACTGGGCAGACACCCTTTTATACCATGTATGGCAGGCACCGACGTACTTCTGAGTTGGACGTTCCTACAACCCTGGAAATGCCAGCAGTGAAAACCTTGCACACTACCATTTCTCAAACCTTTAAAAGGGCAGCTGAACACCTACTTCAAGCTAAGAATCGCCAAAAGAAGTTTGCTGATCAACACTGAGCAAAGGCCCCCAACTACCAAGTGGGAGACAAAGTCTGGCTGGCGTCTAAACACATGTCCATTACAGGAACCCGAACTTTCCGTCCAAGATATCTGGGTCCATTCACCGTCACCTCTGTGATAAATCCTGTGGCGGTCAGACTAGCTTTGCCGTCAAACATGCAGATTCATCCTGTGTTCCACATGTCTCTCCTTAAACCTGTTCAACCTGGGTCCCGGGTGTCAACACCAGCGCAGCCAGTAGTAGTCGCCGGGGAGCCAGGATTTGAAGTCAAGGACATCCTAGATTCAAAGTACGTCAGATCCAAATAATACTACTTAGTAGACTGGAAGGGGTATGGTCCACAAGACAGGACATGGGAGCCTTGTGAGTACATCCATGCACCTCGCTTGCTTAGACGATTTTATCAAAACTATCCAACCAAACCAGGACCAGACAGAAGAGCCACCTTGAGAGGGGCCTTGGGGGGGAGTGCTGTCTTGATTCCTGCCCCTCATATCCCCAGCCCTCTAAGATGTCAGGCTGGAGCCAGGCCACGATCACCTACATGGCCCTCAAGGGCCTCTCCATCCCTCCAAAGACCCACTTGGAGTCAGACTTGGCACTTGTGGCACTAGACTCACTCGCTCCCATAGGATAACATTGGGGATTAGACTTGTAGCGCATTGATGGGGACAAAATGGATGCCCCCACATATTTCGGTTCCCAGAACTGCATGTGCAGTCTAGTCTTTTGGGTGTGGTTCAGCCCAGAGACACCTGGGATACCCAGAGACTATTTAAGCAACACCCAGGCTGAGAAACATGCTTTGTGTTTTCTGCACCTGCAGCGTGACACTCAACGTGTTCGGATCGGTCTCCAGTAGACCTGCATCTTTCTTCTGCGCTCAGCTCCTGCAAGAACAAGAACACTGTTAGGGACAGCCTTACCTTGCGGCGCTTCTGCCCATCATTCATTGCTCCTTCTGTTCTGTGGACATCTTCGGCTGTGTCATTCCCATCCCGGCACGCGGCTTCCTAAGGAAAAGGGAAAAGAACCGAAAAAAGGCATTAGTAAGCATTCTGCAAATCTTCGCTTATTTTTAAATACTGTACGAGCTTCAAACGCTTACCTGAATCCCAGCCGCTCTGGGGAACTCTGTCTCTGGAACTTCTCATCAATCTGCAAGAGGGAAAAGACACTCCAGGTTAGCGTGGAAACATCTAGAGGCGCCGCATACCGTGCTTACTCACCGCATTTGTTCTTCATAAACGGCATCCACGCTGAAAACGTCGCGGCACCTAAAAGACACAGGAAAAGAACTCAGTTCAATACAAATACAAAAGGGGTGAATCGCGCATCGCGCTCTCACTCACCTTCAGCACTACTCATCTCAGTAGCACGCCGCCATCCCCGGACGCCGGCCATCATCTAAGGAAGGAAAGGAACGAAGTTAGAGAAATGTTCAAAAGACTCATTATACTTACCTGTCGGACTCTTGCCAGTGAAGTAACTAGGCAGCAACGAGCCCGCATCAATCAACGCCCCCCTGCGCTGAAAGCAGGACGGAGAGCACACTATCCAAGAAAACAAGGTGAGCTGTGGATCAAAGGAAAGGGTTGTACCCCGGGGAAGAAGGGTTCAAGCACACAGAGACAATAGGGAGTTAAACTCTACCAATCCTGTGTTTCAGGCCCAGTCACCAGTCAAATAGCCTCCAGGGAAGGGTTTGAGGTCGTAAGAGGTCAGAACAGGCTGAGTGACGTCCCCGTGGATACCAGGTGAGCGTTACATCGGCCTCTAATTCTTGGCTGTTCAGTAGCCTTTGTTCTGCAGAGTCTAGATCATTCTGGATTCTCTCTTGTGATTCAATTTGACTCTGTGCAAGAACTATGTTTTCAGCATGCTTTTTTCCCGCATTACTCCTATGTGGAGGTATAGGTAGGCCGCAATTCTGACAATTTTGCTTTGCTCCTCTTTAGTTTATGGGGCTAATGTACAATTCACTAAGAGCTTGGTGTAATAGGCCCTTGTCCTGCCATGTATCCAGGTTCATGGCAGTGACCTGTTCTGTGATGTCCTGCAGCCAGACATGTTCATTCTGTTCTGGCCAATCACCCCTAACAAAAAGCTTGTGCTGAAGGTGCTCTCTAGCCATACTAATTTCCTCAGGAATCGCCAATTTGGAAATATCAATTTCTTTATTGATTATTTCGGGGTTGATTTACTTTTACTTTTACTGACCAGCCTGGTCTTGGAGTATTTGTTTTGGGAGGCACTTGTACAGTGTAGCACAGTACACCAACACAGCAAATTGTCTCTACCCTGCAGGTTAGTCCACTCTGCTATACTGTCATGGGTGGTAACTCAAACTCAAACTCCCGGACGAGCCCCTATATCTGTTAAATATTTCAATCAAGCGATACACCCTGGTCGCAGCCTAGTATGCAGCACACATCTGAAATGCTTATTTTATTTTATCTGTCGGTTCAATATTCTGAGTGATATATCACTCATATCACACCCTTTCTCAAATACCCCAGGTCACGATGGACCAGGAATCAGGCTGGTTGGTAAAGGTAATATTTATTTATTCATTTAAAATTCCAGTCAAATATATACTTTTTAATAGGGAGCTGCAATCACCAATGTGGTGACAATAACAGATAGGAAGGTATGTAATGCACTTAAATTCACTCTTTAGCAACACAAATATATAACACCACAGAAAAGAACACGTTTGGCTTGGTTGGAAAGATAACACTTAAGTAAGGATTTCCCCCTGCAATATTCCTCAACCCACAAATAAATAATTCTAAATAGATATAAGGAAGCCGCACGTAATCAGGATTAAGGAATGGAAACAGAATTTGAATCCAACCTTCCCTCCCCAAACAAGAGAGAAAACGGATTTGAAATCTTACACTTTAAAATGGCATTTGGAAATGGCTGGGTAAAACAATGAATGTGTGCAAGAATTCTTAAATCAGTACGAATCTCTATGGGAGCAACATTGAAAAGATACTAACAATCATGAGCTATAGTTAGGGCAAAAGTAAACACTGTGAATCTGAATGGAAGGTTGAAGATAATTTAAAATAAAAATCACACATTTAAAACTTTGCAAAATTGTGGATTCCCGCCTAAAATTGAAAGTGAAAGCAGGCCCAATTTTTAGCGCACTATGCATATAGATTGGCTCATAGGTAGAGAGAATACTCATTTTCAAAACAATCCCTCTAGTCGTAACCAAAACAGATCCGACTTCCACACTCTCGTTTCCACACCATAAATTAACATGCATACTACTTTCTGCTTGTAGAATTTAAGTAGCGGTTGCACAGAAAATCTACCATATTTAATGTGAATGATTTGCGCTTGGGCAATGGCAGTCCGAGTCTTTCTTCTTAGATCATTAGAATAAGGCAGGTCAGGGAGGTGTTTGTTTGTGTTAAGACCCAAATAACGATATTCGTTTACCACTTCTATGTGAGTGCCATGCAAGTGCCAGTTATACGAGCAACGTTTAATTTGATGTTTGGTTGCAAACATTTCAATTTTGGTTTTATCCAAATTAATTACAAAATGGTTCAAGATGGTTTAGTGTTCAAAGGTAGTGAGGAGATTTTGCAAGCCCTGGAGTTTTAGAAAAAATTGACTAAATCCTCTGCACATAGCCGCCATGGCATGACTCGCTGACCAAGTTATGGAGAATCGCAAATAACTTTGGCAAAATGATACTTCACATCTGATGTGAAAAAGTTGAAAAGGGCTGACGCCAAAATATAGCCTTGCATTAGGCCTCTAAAAGTTGGTATACGGTCCATAAGTCTTCTGTCTAAAGTTAAGCGGAACTGAACTGTTGTATCAGAATGTTGTTGGTAAACCAGAACCTGGAACCTGAAAGTGTGCAGGACAAGCTGCATCGGTAAGTTTAGTTTGTAACATGTCCCTTGACACAGAGTCGAAAGCAGTCTTGAAGTCGACAAAAGCCATGTAAACAGGCTGTTTCACTTGATGCTCATGCATTTTTATAGCATGAATAGTAAGGAGATTGATTCCTGTCCCTAGTCCTGAAACAAAACCTGTTTGAAAAGAGTTGTATAATTTGTGGCTAGACATCCATAGGTGGAAATCTCTAAGGATTAGTCGAGCAAACATTTTGCCTGGGTCATCTAATAGAGCAATTGGACGGTAATTCTCGGGTTGTTGACGGTCGCCTTTTTTAAATATAGGAATGATGATTAATTTCCGCCAAGAAGGTGGGATTCGTTGTTGTTTCACCACAGTGGTAAAGACATTAAAGAAGATTATCGGCCAAGCCTCAGGATGAGATTTCAGCACGAGGTTAGAAAGCCTGTCTGGACCAGGGGCTCTAGAGGAGCTCAGTTTCATGATGTGATCGATAATGTCCTTTAGATCAAATTTAATATTAGTATCAGTCAAGGATGACTGCTCGGATGTGAGTTCATGTTGGGAATGAAAGCATATCATGTGTGATAGTAACACACCCAAACTTCCTCTGGTACTAGATTAATTTGCATGGGCACTTGAGTAATGTGATTCTCCCGATTGAGGAGGCTCCAGATTTGGGCAGACTTTTTCGATGTTAATGCTTGTAGCATCTGTTCATCATATTTTTACATGGTCAAAGCTGTGTGTGTTTTAATCCAGCTCTTATATTGTGTCTTCACTTGTTGTAGCATAGGAATTCTTATTGCAAGAGGTAGACTTGACAGTTATTTTGGTGTGGTGGAACACAGTTTTCCTTAGATGTATTGTTGATCATATACATGCTTGTGTTTGTGTGTTATTTTAGAGAATGACAATGGATGGATGTGTTTGTTTTCTAGGCAGGGATAGAGACTCTGAGAGTTGTCACGAACTTGAGCGAGATAAGTACGATGCTGACTTCATATTGAAGGTTATTGTGAGCTTTTGTGCCAGATACGCATTTGGTTGGTTGTTTCTGGAAGCATGTTTGGATTTTGCTAACGTCGCATATTTCTTTGTGATAGCAGTTTTAGCTGAAAGTGTTTGTTTACTAGGCAAGGATAGAGACTATAAGAATTATCGCAAACTTGAGCCAAATAAGTTCGATGATGACTTCATCTTCTTTGTCTTTATTGTTAGTAGACCTGGATCTAGACGTTTCTTGGTTTTGTCAAATATAACAAAAGAGGGTTTATTCTGAGGATGGGGAGCCAAAGGCTTGTCTTGTGGATGAGAATCAGAAACCACAATGATCGAAGTGGTTGCAAATGAAGGAGAGATGGAGGTTTCATGAGAAGGATTAAGTTGCCAATTTTGCCCTGTTAATGGGTGCAGGAAGCATCTCACTATCCAATCTGCCCCAAAGGGGAGTAAGAAGGGGTGTTTGAGGGTCTCAAAAAGATTTGCATCATTAGGGAGACTTGGACATTCATTTTAGCATCTAAGGTCTCGTACAGCTTGGTCAGAGATAATAAAGCTGTGTTCATGTCATGTAGTGTCAGTTCTACAAAAGGTGGGGTGTCAATTTGTGGAGAATTTGGCTGATGTCAAGGTGGACACGTTGGTCTCAGAGGAGTAGGGTTGGCAAAGGAAATTGAAAGAGTAAACTAATTATGAGTGGAGTAACATTATAGGAGAATGTGACAGATTGGTAGGGCAAAAAATAAGTGGGGAAGAGGGTAGGCACTGGGGAATGGTTACTGCTTCTAAAGAAATAGGGGGTGCACAGGCATTTCCAGTTATGTCCGCATAAGTGGGACTAGAAGTAGAGATGGAATTGAAATCCTGATTGACAATTGCCTGAGTGTTTAAATGGGATTGGGGCTGAACGGAGATGGAGGTGATATGGGACAAATATGCACCTAAGCCATAGTTGTGCTTACAGAATAAGCCTCGTTATTTATAGAGATGCTTGAGTTTGTTATTAGTTGTGTCTATGACTGCACCACAGCTATTTGTTGGCAGGATGAATCAGATGCTTGTATAGGTCCAACAGCAGACAAGGAAAAACCGGCAGCTACTAAAGAATCTGCCAATGTGGATAGGTCGATTAAAGGCGTATCAACACATGGGGGCTCAGCCAATTGCTGAATTGCTGGAGTGGGACAAGATGTGGAAACTGGGATGCTAGTCACAGGTTTCAAAATACTCTTGGTGGTGGAATCGGCGGTACATAAACCTTGTATATCAGTAGTCAAGGACTGCGAACAAGTATGCAAGGAAGATCCGCCGATTCGAGTTAGCCTATAAGCATTCCAGTTTCTCGTGGGAGTGTGTTTCGCTTGAACAAAGAGCTTGCTAATATCTTTGCTGGTAGGCATGGCTATCTTGAGTGAATATAAACCAGACATTTTTTAATGTACAAGTAATAATTGTTTGAGCTCACTTCAGAGGAGTAATGCAAAATATTTAGCAAGTTTGCAGAAGTAGCATACATATAATAGCACTAACCAGTCACCAGCCAAACAGCGAAACAGCACTCAACACTGCACTCCACAAACACACACGCGGAAATGCACGCAACCTTCAGTTTTTATAACGAGATACAGGAAGTGGAGGGGCAGAGCCTATTTGTGTTTGCTTGTTTTGTAATTCCTTTAACAATTAAAGCAGTAGCTATGAAGGAAAATAGATACATCACATTAGATTATGTCCATGGTGGCAGTGAGGACTGAATTAGGGAGAAACATCCAGGCACAGTATGCCATCCAAGGATTCCAGAAAGGTTCAGCAAACCCAAATGATCTGGTCCAACAGCGAGGCAGCAAAACAGCACTCAACACTGCACTCCAAAAACGCTCACGTGCAAATGCGCGCAACCTTCAGTTTTTATAATGAGATACAGGAAGTGGAGGGCAGAGCCTATTTGATTTTGTTTGTTTTGTAATTCTTTTACCAAGTAAAGCAGTATCATCCAAGGATTCCAGAAAGGTTCAGTAAATAATCCCAAACGGTCTGGTCCAACAGCAAGGCAGCAAAACAGCTCTCAACACCGCACTCCACAAATGCGCCACAAAGTATATCATTATCCACGTTCAGCTGTGGCAATCAGTACTTCTGCCCTTCTGAGGTAACCCAGTGAAATTCACTGCTTGGAGCTAGTTGTCCAGTTGCTCCATTCACAAGAGCATTATCGCAGAACAATGGCCCATTATCCATCTGCTTCAATGATCTGAACCATGTTGCTTTGACCACTCCAGCCCTTGCTATTGGTCAAAGTCCCATCTTCATATTTTGGCTTTTCCTTTTCCATCAGAGTCTTATCAATGGCTGATTATACCACTTTTAGGGCCTGATTCATTGAATAATTTGCACAGGAAATAGGGAACTTGAGCGTCAACATTTGTGCAAAATCCTGTTCGTTGATTTGTGGAATCGATTGCGTGTGACTTTTCAAGGACTCGTGTGGGGTTTGCACAGGCTCTGTATGCCTCTGCGAGGCGTGACCTGCCTTGCATGAGACACCATGCAGAGCATGGGCGTGGCTTGAACAGAGAGTTGTGAAGGGGACGGAACACAGAAAATAGGGAAGAACATGCAAAAAGGTGGACATTCTGAGGCACAGTCGCAGGCAGTCCTCGCATTCCCACAATAGTGCCAAACGACATGTATTAATGGAACCACCCACACAGCCTCTCGGCATAAAAATGGCCACGCAAATCCCTTGATCTGTATGCCACCCGAAGGCAGGCGTAAAGACCCTTATGCATAGAAATCACACTTTTTAAGCACGATGCAATGTTAAGGAATAACACACGGAGTTTGGTTGAACACAGGAACACAGCTCTCCATTAGCATCGTCAATCTTCTATCCAGCACTTCTAGCCATAGAAAGGTTCCTCTCACAACACAAAGACATTGATTTCACGAATAAAGGCACCACGATGCTTGGTGCCTGCGTTTACATGCAGTGCACTTTGTTTTTGAGTTTCTTTACACTTGATGAGCACGATGCAAAAGTGTTTACAGGCACATGAATCTCAGCTGAAAGTAGGGGGGCCCTGGCTCCCTGTTCACCTGCACAAACATCCCCATTAAAGTGGTTTTATTTCGGACAATTGTTGCAGAAATGTGAATTGTTATCAGCACGATTTGTGAGGCGGTTTATAATGTTTTCCTACGGTCAAAATCAAGGGATTGTTGCAGCTCTGCATTTCTGAAAGGACATTTTATCTGTAACGTTTACAATTTAGCTCGTGTGTGTAATGTATTAAAATGAGGTGCAATTGTGTGTGAAATGGATGTATTTGTTAAGGGGTAAATATATCCATGGATTAAGAAATAAAATAAAAAAAAAACATTTCTGAATGCCTTTCTCAGAGCTTAAAAAAAACTCTTAGGCAAGTTATTCCAGCAATTTATTTTTAAGAATTACAGACATATACAGGCAAGGTAAATGTATAACCAAAGACTTGCCCACCATCTAATCAGGATTACCAGTGGGTCATTGTTGAGTTCCTTGTGCTGGCCCGACTGAAGAAGTGCAGGGGCCCATTTTAAAATGGTAGTTGGGGGTCCCTCCTTGCTTAGAACAGAAAACAGTCTGGGGCAACTGTGTGGTGCACATGTTCTAAAGGAGACAAATACAGCTTGGGTTAACAGTCGGCAATTATCAGGAGACGGCCACCCATCACGGAGCTGAAACACTCTATTTGCCACTAATAACCATCCTCAGAGCCTAAAATGGAGCATCCCTATGGGGCATTTATTAGAATTAGACACGATTGCTCCAATATGGAGGCCTTTGATTGTGAGAGCAGAATAACAGCGTTCAGTTTCCTTCACCAGCGGTGTCCCAGGAAAGTGATTGAACGGGAATATTTAAAAGCTTGCATTCTAAAGAGAGATTTCTTATTGATCTTGTACAAAACTGACATTAGTCCTGAAAATAATCAGGATGTCATTTGACCAAAATGCCTGGGGTAGCAGAAGTGTCGTCACATGACCTTTGACTGCTGATGACATCACAGGAAGTGATGTCATTTCACCCCATCGCCCCCACCCCCCGAAGTGACATCATGGGACGCGATGAAACACCACCTTTACACCCCTAAACATTATACAACAAAGGACGTGGCATCACATGGCAATGTTCTTAAGTACAATATGGTAATATGGTTACGTTATCACTATAATGTGATATACATTTCTTACAAGAATGGATCACCAAATGTATCTTTAATATCAGTGTGAATTACTGTGAATGCAAGCAGACATCCAAGGCCAAATAATAATGGTGTGTTATTATATAGCACTTACGCTTAAGCGTTTTATATAGAACAAATATACATACAATATCACCCAACCTGTGTTGGTACTCATTTATTGACCTCAGAAGGATGAAAGGCTTAGTTGAGGTGTTTAAGAACAGACTAAATCAGTGACTCACACCCTGAAGTGTGCCTGAAATAAACCTTTAATGAGTCTAGCAATTATTGTATAGAATTCCAGAATAAAAATTATTTGTTATTCTTATTTTCCTATTCTTTCTTATTTAGGGTCACTGCTCAAAATGTTACGCTTGTGGAACCCCTTGACTTTTTTAAAAAAAGGCCTGAACAAGAAAGCCAGCCACTCCAGAAACACAAATGGCGCAGGCCACAGCCCAGGAGCTTACATAAAAAAATAATTACAAAAAAATGTTTAGGGGTAGCAAGGGAGACCAAATGGGTAGCAAGAGAGACCTCGGGGGTCGCAATTGCGACCCCTGGTGACCCCTAAATGACGCCCCTGAAAGTAATGACGAGCCACGATTGGCTTTAGCATATGGTACACATGCTAAGCCTGTTAGACAAATCTTACATCGTCATTGGCATGTTTTAAGGTTGGATGTGAATTTTGTGCCAGTACTTGGAGATAGAGTAAACATCACTTTTCTTAAGTCCAACTCTTTGAAACACTCATTGATGTCCAGCGTTATACATACAGAAAAATCATTCCATAGCGAGAATTGGCTTAGCAAATCCATGAAACTCTGAAGGACTACAGCAAAGATTGTGCATTTTAGCAGGGGTGTCTGTAGCTCTCCAGAGTTGTTTCCTCCCTTTGTCCACTGTTTTCAGGGACTACGCAACACGGCTCTATTCTGACAAGCAGGTTTGAGAGCAGTGCCACTATCACGTCCTTCTGCCCCTACCTATTTGCTGGCCATGAACCACATGTATCATACACAAGAGCACACTTAGTGCAAGTGAGTAATTTGGTGACGGGAAGCCGTAACTTGTTGACATATATGTTGGTGACTCCACATCGCCAAATTTTCATAATTTGCATGGCAGAGTGCAAACGTGAAGGTGGTGTACATGTGTGTATGTTGTCTTTTGCCCTGCACTTTTGCACTCCACTGTACAAAATGAGTAAACGCTGCAGCATTTACTTTTAAATGTAAGCGCTGCTTGCCATTCTCACAAAGCAAGTGGCTCTCACAATTACAATTAAATGCTGCCCGACATGCTCACATGTAAGGCAGCATTTTATTTTCATTGTGAATACTGCTTACCATGCGTGTGTGGAAAGCAGTGTTCATAATTTCAAATAAATGCTGTTCAACATGTGAGCATGTCAACAGCCTTTCATTGCAATTGTACATCGAGGGTGGCAGGCCGTGTGTGCAATGTCTGATGCATGAATCAGGCAGACTCAATAAGAATCGCCAGCATTTGTGCCAGCACAAAAAGACATGCAGTTGCAAATGCTGGAGCATTTGTACAGCTGAGAGGAAGGAAGGCGTCCTCTCTAGTGAATATGTGGCGTGGCGTGAATGGGAGCCGATAAAGCCTTACTCAAGACTTTTATGCCTTTCATTCACGTTACGCCTCTGACCAGCATGAGTCAAGCAGTAACCAACACAAAATAGCCTGTATGAAGTCAAAAAGAAGTGAAAAAAACTCTGTCTGTATAAGGCCATTTTAAGGGTTTTTATGGCCCAGACCTGTTTGGGGACCTTCTCAAACAAAAAAACAAAAAAATAGAGGCATCCAAGAAACCCTGTACGCCACCCCTCTTTATCCCAATCACCACAGCGTGTTGTCTTCCCATCTCAGCGAATGAAATAAGCATTGGATAAAATATAAATTCCTCGAACTCCCTTTATCTGTTTTAGAATGAATACTACACCTCTGGCATTTCAAGGGCAACAACAGCAGCCCACAGTGTGCGTATCTGTGCTCTAGCATAGGTACGAAACTCAGTTCAACAATTACAGCCACGAGTCTACATGCAGGACATGGATCAGTAGCCATTTAAACAAGGAACATATACCTGACGGAAGATAATGAAATTAGAGGAGCAGCTGTGCAGAGTGTGCAAGTGCTCAACCATGGGTATGGAATCAGCTCGCAAGCATCAAGGAAGAGACATGCACCATACCATCAGCAGTGGATCCGCGCTCTGAAACACCTGTGTTGGAGCGCGATACAAATACAATATCATATAATATCATATCAGGTGAAGTTACCAGTAAGGTGCACATATGCGAACATACATAGTTAGAGGAGGGATATGTTTTATCAAGTGGCTTTATCATAAGTGAGCCAAGAAACAAATTGCGTTGTGGTGTGCAATATGTGATTGACCACAAAAATAAAATATGAAGAAACATTATAGCCAGGTATGCCATGAGTGTTGGTTGTTTGAAGAGCAAACGATGATAAGTAAATCACTCTTAGTGACAGACAATTATTAAATATTTAGGGATTTGATAAGTTGACAGATTACGCATTAGGAGATTAAATCTGTTGTCCAGGAGGACACACTTCGTTTAAATGGTGAAGCTGGGAATTAAAACTCAGTTTACAATTTTGGCATCTGACTAAATTGTTTCATAGTTCTTGTTTTACAGCAAGCTAAGATTTGTGTTTATTTTGGTGGTTTCAATACAAACAACAAAAGAAAATATGTGATTAGTTCACCTGCTTTGGTCCTTGTTTGACACAGACTTGAAGACGGCTAAACATTAGGTCAATAAAAACATTTAATATTCTAGAAAAAGCAAAGAGTTTGGGTCAAATAAGTGAAACAGAGACCTTTGACATGTATGCAGCTCTCTCCTGTCTACGACCTCTTCTACATACTCTTCTTCTACATACATGGCCCAAATGAAAAGAAAGAGCAGACCATGGGCTAAACAATGCCACCAGAAAATGAGAAAGCAAACTTTTTCTCCCAAGGCAGCCAGATACTGTATAGTCAATTAAGATGATCTGCCTTGATTATGGTGTGCCTTTGATTATCTGGAGGTGCGCTTCACGAACGAAGCATTTCTACTGCTTGCAGCCCATTCTGAGCCCAGCAGCACTGCGAGCCGAGCTCTTGCTGCTCCCCTGCTTCCTGGAGGAGGCGGGGCCTATCGCGTACACGTGAGCGACCACGTGACTTGATCCCAGCATTTACGGCCGGCATACCCGCCCGAGTGGCGTGTGCCTTTGATTATCTGGAGGTGCGCTTCACGAACGAAGCATTTCTACTGCTTGCAGCCCATTCTGAGCCCAGCAGCACTGCGAGCCGAGCTCTTGCTGCTCCCCTGCTTCCTGGAGGAGGCGGGGCCTATCGCGTACACGTGAGCGACCACGTGACTTGATCCCAGCATTTACGGCCAGCATACCCGCCCGAGTGGCGTGTGCCTTTGATTATCTGGAGGTGCGCTTCACGAACGAAGCATTTCTACTGCTTGCAGCCCATTCTGAGCCCAGCAGCACTGCGAGCCGAGCTCTTGCTGCTCCCCTGCTTCCTGGAGGAGGCGGGGCCTATCGCGTACACGTGAGCGACCACGTGACTTGATCCCAGCATTTACGGCCGGCATATCCACCCTTGTGGCGTTAAGCCCTGGAGGCTGTAAGGGCTGGAGACGCTGTTCTGCTGTTCGGCGTGGACGGTGATTTCCAACTAGAAATTGTGCTTTTAGAGACAGCGGAACTGCAGACCAATAACACTCATACTGACTGCTATTTCTTTACATCTGGTTACACTCATTCTCTGGTTTCCCAGATTGAAGATTAACTCAGTATTCTATTATTGGGGGTAGCTGGTGGCAAAGTTTTATTTCTACAACGCTATCTCATTGTTTAAACACTGATTTTATTTAACCCTACGATGAGATCTGGTTTGCGCAGCCAAAAAGGCCCTTTATTTTTATCAGACGCTATCTTAGTTGATCCAGCTATACAGGTTGACTCTACTTGTATCATGGCTAAGGGTAGACCATCTAATACTGTGTCTTCAATCACTTCTAAGTCTCTTTGCATTGCTTCATTCCCGGTGGAATCTACCCCTCTTTTAAATAATGCCATGTCCTGTAGCCTCACTTCGATAAAGCCTACCATTTTAAACCCCCTGGAACCTAGTATTCCATCAGCCACTCATAAAGCTATGATCCATAACCCTGAGACTACAGATGTTACTACCAGTGTTTCTGCAGCAGATGATATTGTAGTACATAAAACTCCTAGAAAGCCTAAATTATACCAACAAGTACTTGGGCAGACATACATGGACAAATATATCCTAAAAGCAACCTCAACCAGTACAGAAATAAAACTTCCAAAAGTTTTTAGAGGCAATGCTATGCTAGATCATTCAGCAATGTCTACACAAGCTTTTTTTGGTGGAAATAACAATATCACTGATCTCAGCATAATTGAGTGTGCGGATAAAGCGATGAATCTGCCATTTACTACTGGAATTCCGGAAATCTCCAGATCCTCTTCTCAAGAGCCAGTGGCCGATAATACACCCACCGCCCTAACTAACATTATTGAAGACATTGAAAACAACATAGCGGACTATGATCCGGACTTAGCTCCTGTGTCCACCAATCAGAACCAAGTAAATTCCCCACAATTACACCATACATTAAAAGACGTGGATGAACGGATTCGATTGACGCATCCGACAGTCTCAGCCCTCAATGTTGTTCTGAGCTCCTTTGTTGAGCTTTATGACAATGTTTGGTCCGAGCTTAAATCAGTCAAAATTGCAATGACAGAACTTAATCTGAAAATTGACTGTATTGGTACAGATATCTTAGTGGATCTTAATAATAAAGTGGACTGGATCGGCACTGAGATTTCTCAGAGGTGGCCGGTGCAAGTTCCACAGGGCGAAAGTTCTCCAACCCCCCTTAGTCAAACACCCATTGTCAATACCCAAATTATAGAGATATCGGATAACAACCTGCCAGTGGAACCCTCTAATATTGCTGCTGCTCATGATCAGGATTTACCAGCAATTCCTGCTGGTCTTGACACTCCTGCCATTTCTACAGGTTTACTGGCCGACCCTACTCAAAGTTTGCCTATTTTGATCCCCAATCCGGGTCAATCTAACTTTATTTGGTCCCCAGTTACTATAGTAAATGCCATTAGTAAAGAAATTCCTTCTGAACAAACTAAGCCCACTCCACCGGCTATTCCCCGCAATACTGCGGAGGATCTATTTAGTACTATAAAACTTACTCAGCCGACTGAGCCCAGTCCTACAACAAGCTTGATCCCAATTCAAGTGTCTAAACGTACACAAGACAACGCTACTAAGCACCCAGTCCTCAAGAAAATGTCGGCCCCACGTAAAACGCGCCTTATCAAGCGGAAATTGGCTACAAAGCAAACCAACTTTTTCTTCACTAAATCTACTGCAAAGGTCTCTACTTCCTTGAACACTGCCTCTATCTCTAAGGGTAATTCACCGAATGTCTTTAAGCCTCCAATGACCAAATTGGTTGATTCCATGGCCCAAATCGATAGTTGTAACCCTTCAGTTACTTACGATTCAGACATGCGGTCAGGAAACCCTTTAAAATTCTGTTTGCCCCCCCCAAACAGTCTATAAGTAAAACTCTACACGCCTCCCCTACTCCAAAACTGTGCCCTCTGTTACCACCTCAACAGGGATGTGGTACAGGCAAATTTAGGACCAGTGAGCAAACTCTAATGGTTCCAATGGTTGCACAAGCTGCAATCCCCAGCAATTCACAACCTGGAGCTGATACTAGTAAACTTAAAACCTACGAAGCAGCTCTGTTGGCTCCTGGCGCGGCTCTAGTCAGTGGTACTGGCAATTCTAAGAGCCGAGAAGAACTTCCTATTATTCTTTCGATTCCACAAGGTGTAAATCATACCAAATTACATCAGGGGTGTGGTATTGGAAAATTTACAAACTTCGAAGTAACTCCCCTATCTTATGTTAGGACTCAAACTACCGATCTAAAATTTATACAGAGCTCGGCGCCCTCAAGGCCTAATCAAATCCCGGCAAATTGGGGCCCCATTCAACTGCAACCTCTTACGAACACAATACCTAACCAGCCCCTGTTCCCTGCCTTCCCCTTGGATCGAGGATTGGAGAGGGGATTCTTTCAGGATACCAACTATCAGCCTGCCTCTACTCACCCCACAATCTCTGCTGGGATCCGCAACCTGGTGGATCGCCTATATAAACCACAAGCCAGACCCCTGCCCCCTGCTGCTGTCAAACATCTTGATTTAACCATGAAGGGTTCTCAAAATTTATCAGCGGGCACCTTAACACGCCAAGAACTTACGAACAATAAGAAACCTAATTCTCTACACTGGATAAAGATTCAAAGCCTGCTGAAATTGGATGAGCCTGTTTGTTTGAATCGGTGTAACGTATTATCTATCTTCTCTGAAATCCCAGCCCTCGCTCTCATCTCCTCTAAGGATATTGATAGAGTGGCCTTCCTGGACTGTAATTCTTTGGATATGAGCATGATTCTCCTTGCGTCACCACTTGTCAAAGAACTGATTCTTACCCAAAAAGACTCTCTGAAGGAATTGGGATTTAGTGTTGAAGCGGCTGCAGCATGGGAATTGTCGACCAATGGGCCCTCTTCTTCACAATCAGCAGTTAAATCAATAGGAGCCCATGCAGGTGGCCAGGATTCTCTGCCCATACCAATAACCTCATCGAAGCAACAAAACAAAGACGTTGACTGGGCCGCCATCATCTCCACCCTGTGGCAAAAACTTGTGCCTTAGGCTTACCCCCCCAAATTTGACCTCAGATACTCAGTCGAACCTTTGCATAAAATCTTGGAACTCCAGAGGCAATCAACACCTATTCTCGAACTTGGAATGCCTACAATTGTTGAGAGATGCAAATGTTATATGTATTCAAGAGACTTGGATGACCTCAACCCCTTGCTTAGATGGCTTCCAAATTTTCGATCAGCCGGCACGTTTTAATTTGAGGGGTAGACCTTCGGGTGGTTTATTGGTGGCAGTGGATAACTGCTTTGGGCTAGCCGGCAAGGTTCTACTGGGTCTCCCCTATGGGGCTCTGGGGGTAGTTCTGAATTCAAGTATTGGCCAACTAAAATTACTTATTATCAACATCTACTGGCACACAGGGGTTGGTGAAGTTAAGCTGTTTGTGTCTCTTATCTCGCAGATTATTTTGGAGTGGATGCTGGCTAATGATTCAGGTCATGTATTACTAGCTGGGGATTTGAACTGTGATTGTTTATTTAACTATTCTCCATGGGTATTATGTGAGCTGTATCCCCTTGATCGATGTGATAAAAGGAAAAAACTGGCTAGTCAAACTTGGTACACTGAATTGGGCAATCTATGCTTACAACCTCTGCGTGACCTCTCACAACCCTCTTCAAATCCTAGTAGTTATACCTGGCGGCGGGGGTCTTCCACCTCTATGCTCGACTACATCTTTGTGGATGATTATCTACTTATAAGATGCTCGAAGTTTGAAATCTTTCTGAACCCATGGAGTGACCATGGTATATTAACGGCAACTTTTAACATCTGCCTGACAAAGGGGCGGCTGTGCCATTCGACCGTGGCCTCTCCAAATTTATCAGGATCTGCTATTCGGTGGTCCCCTAAAAACATTGAAACTCTGAATGGTAAACTATGGGACATGCTTAACAAGACTACTCTTGACTGGAAATTGGCAACTTTTAACTCTGCAACTGTCACTACCCTGATACAAGGGGCAGTAGATGATATTGGCACTAATCTTGTAAGCCGAACTCCAGTCACTAGGCATTTACATCAATATAACTCTCAGGTGGCAGCAGCAAAAACTATCAAGTACAAAAATATTAGGATACTACAAACTGCAATAAGCGACTTGTCCACTCGCCTAATCCTTATTAAGAAGGTTAAACAAGCCTACAAGAATTACTGCAAAACAATTAAACATCAGTTAGTACAACAGGACTCGGAACTTATGTTACAGGTTATCTTGAAGGCAAATGTGGGAGCCTTCTGGCAGATCGTTAATGGACAGGATGGTAATCAGGCCATTGCTGAACTTAACCCGATTGCGGAACAAGGGTGGCTGGAGTTTTACTCAAATAGATTTGCTCCTAGCCCCCTAACGGCTATGGCCAGTTTTACTGACTATGACCCATTAGTCCCTCATCCTAAATGGGATCCACCGTTAGAGATTGATACGATCCTGGAGTTAATCCACAGATGTAAGAGATCAAGAGCCCCTGGCCCGAATGGGCTAACGAACAATACCTTTAAAGCAGACCCGAATCTCTGGGCCAATCTCCTATGTATTGAGTTCCGGGATATCTTGCAAACTGGGACATGTCCTAGCTCTTGGTCCACTGCATACGTTATTCCGATCTTCAAATGCGGTAGTAGGTCCGATCCCAAAAACTATCGGCCTATCGCTCTGATAGATGCGGACTGTAAAATCTTCTCTGCTTTTCTTCTTTCACACCTAAGGGAGTGGGAAAAAACTAGCCATCCTCTGTGCCCCTTTCAAACGGGCTTCCGCAAAAACCACTCCACTAACATCAATGGACTGGTAGTTAAGTGTATTCAAGAGACTGCTTGGAGTTCATCTAGGGGACCTATTTTTATGGCCTCAGTGGATCTCTCGGCAGCCTTTGATTGTGTTGACCGAAATAGGCTTTGGCAAAAACTTTACGCCTGGGGTCTGCCAAGGGGCTTAATTGGCCTATTGTAGGGGGTATATAACAATTCTACTGTTCGAATCCGGTTAAACAAAAAGGGGGACATGTCAGATGCTGTCCGTACTCATCGTGGAGTACGACAGGGTTGCGTGCTAGCCCCCTGGGTGTTTAATCAATATGTTTCAGATGTAGCAGAGCACCTGGTGAAAGAGGGGCTACTAGCGCCGAGTATTGGCACTTTGAAGCTTATTTGGTTGGCTTACGCTGACGATTTTGTTCTATTTGATCTAACTAAGGTGGGGTTACAGCGGTTGCTGGACGTATTCGCCAACTACGCTCAACTTAATGGCTTGAATATGAATCCTGCGAAAACCAAAATCCTTGCCTTATCTAAAGGGGTTGTTAGAAAGAAAACAAACCTCTGGAAGCTAGGAGGTGCAACTATAACCTGCTCCACTTGTCTTACTTATCTGGGCTATTATCTGGGAGCAAGTAGAGGCTCAAAAGGGCAGAACCTTCTTCTCCTGAATAAAGCTAAGGTACTGACCAGTCAGGTCCTTAAAATTGACCGTAAATATGGCCGTTTTTCTATTAGACCTGCTTTACTCTTTTTTGAGGGGAAAATCGCACCGAAATTGACATATGGCCTAGAGCTCGGTACTCGGCTAACCAGCGCCAAATTGGATGGTATTGAAGGGGACATATGGAGACGGGTCCTACTCGTCCCTAATGCAGTACCCCTGGCCGCCATTCGTTTCGAGCTGGGCTATATCTCTTTAACAGCACGAGTTGATTGGAGGAAGCTGCTGCTTTATGCTAAACTTAAGGCCCCTACTGCCAACACGTTATATGAACTGGTTGGCAATAACATCTACCGATCTGGATTCCTATATAAATTTGCTATGCTCTGCGAAGGTATTCTGGCCAATATCGGCTCAGATTTAGAGCAACTAATCAGTAATCCCACTAAAACTAAAATGAAGTTGTGGGACTTTGATTGGTGCCGGACTGTGGATACTTTTCATGCATATACTTCCATGTCACACTTGGCTCATGAACATAAAAAAAGAGGAATTCTTTCTTCAATTCTTAAGATCTTCCCAAATCGGGACCACAGACATACACTACTCAGACTACGGTGGAATATTTTACCTACTCTGGATACTAAACTGAGGTGGAAACAGATTACAGCGGCTAACAGTCGCTGCAGATTCTGCGGCTTAGTCCCTGAAACGGCTAAACACCTCATTCTGTTCTGTAGTCATCTCAATGTCCTGAGAGACTCTTGTTTGAATGCCTTGAAATTACAATTTCTAGGTCTCCCGACTGACCTAGTATGGCAACGCTGCCTGTGTATTGGAACAAGTAGGGAGGGTCTGGCTTTATCTAGCTTTATTCGTAACCTCCATCTTGAATAGATATACCTGTTGTTACCATGCTGTTTCAAGATATAGGTTAAAGGTTAAAGATATGGGTTAATCTGCTGCTACTGCGCTTGCTCTTGTTCTTGTTTGTTCTTGTAACTTTATGATGTTATGATGATTCTTGGATTTCTTCAATGCAAAATACTTCCAACCTTCTGTAATATTCTAAATATGTAATTGTGTAAATCTGTAATTGTGTATTTTATTCTATGTATGTGTTAATTCTATGTGCTAATGCTTTTTGTAAAGGTTTAATAAAACCATATACAAATTAAAAAAAAAATAAAAAAAATAAAAAAAAATTAAGATGATCTGTCCAGGATCACAGTATCATCCTATGGCAAAGTCGGGATATGAGTCTCAGCAAGTTGCTTTCACTGTCCCTTTCCCTGTCAAAATTTGATATCTTAAAACCTCCACCAACAAATACATTATTCTCTTCATAGGGATGGCAAATAGATTTGCACCATAGTGAACTGGATGATCTCCAAACAGCCCTTTAAGATGATTAGCAGTACCCTCAAGATAGATGGGGGATGCAGATTCATACTCATGCATCAAATAATTAAGACAACTCAATAGTTTGGCAAAGGGATTCCGTTTAATGACAAGTTCATAAAACGGGGAGTACAACGAACATCAGCAATCGCTCAATCTTCTCGCTCTCTTCACTTTTAGAAAAAAAACAATAATTATAGCAAAAACTCATCATTGCTGATGTACAACTTGCACACGTAACGTCATCCTTCGTGGCAATCTTAAAAACCTAACATGCAATGTGATTGGTTATAGGAAGGTAATTTAACATAGGTTCTATATCTATATCTGTATATGGTAACAGAGAGAGGGGATTGGATAATGAACTTCAGGTGGGGCAACTAAGCACTCCCTTCAAAACGGCCATTATGAACGTCATTAAAAGTATGACGTCCCATTGGTTCTACTCACTATAGGACCTTAGATTACATGGTCCACTATGATTGGGTTGGCATCAACGCCACACATACTTTTCCACCTATGTCTAGCAGCACGCAGAAAGAACATCCAGGTGCAGAGAAGCTCATCTGCACCCCAGATCCCCACCAATTATGCTACAATCAATCATCACCTCAGTAGTCATGTGTTAATTACTGCGTTGTAGTTTGGCCTTGTGTCTGCTCTGTGTTCTGAGAACTTTCAAGGAGTATGGGCATGGCGGGGATCCATGCGTAGGTTTGAAAGTTTCCTCCTTCCAGCCTGCCTTTGTCACGTGACTGGACACCGTGAAATTGGCTTTCTCCGTGTCATTTCATATATTTGATTTCATTCTGCCAGTCTTCTGACGTCAGTGGCTTATTTTAACTTTTCTGAACAGGATCCTTTGTACTTTTCTTTCCTTTATTGTATCCAATGTCAGCCTATTCCAGTCACAGAAAACCAGGACTTCTTGGCATGGTCATCCTTTAGCTGAGTTTTGTTCTGTCTTGATTCTCGTTTTTCTTGCTGTGACACACTCCATCTGAGCCCTTTAGTAACCTTTGTTCAATTCTGCTTATGTGCGTCGTGGACTTACATTTATACATAAATTGCTTCTTGAGGTATATATTTGTAAATGTCGGCACTTGACGCAATCTATCTACTATAAAGCATAAGCAAGCTTCACAATTTCTTTGCCTCTTGCAGTTACTTGCTTCTGTACACATGTAAACTAACTAAATATCTTCATCATGTATGTGGCATAGGTTTCTTCATTTTGATATCAACTTTTACACCTTAGGCTCAAGATGTCACTTATCCATGGTATTTCGTCTCTTGTCAGTATTCTCAGGTCATTATATCTTCTATATGTGCGTCAGTCCTGATTTCTTATGATGTCACCATTCATCTTCCTTCATTATCTTCTTTGATTCTTCAGGTATTTTATTCAAACAACCGTCATATTGTTTAGAATGTAGATATGGCTTCTTTAATGGATACCTTACTGTCCAGGGTTTCTTAGGTGTCGGTATATTAACAGGTGCTGTTATCCTGATAGGTACTGGGCAGAGCCCATGTGCTGCTTTCTGCTGAATTAACTGTTCATCATACATCACATACTTTGGTATGAACTCAATAGGTAATGGGAGGGGGGGCAACAGGAGTGAGGATGATACTCAACACTTCCTCTTCACTCCCCCCTCTGGGAAATTCATCGATCACTCTCACTTCTTTTGTTTACATCCACTTTTTCTTCATCCTTCACTTTTATTTCATCCTCTGGATCCAGACATTTTGGTCTGAAGAGATGCTTCCTTATGGTCCATATCTTTATGATTCCTTTCAAGCATCCTGCTGTTCTCACGTGCCCATCCTTGTTCCATGTCATCAGTTGACATTCTCCACTTGGACTTCAATAGATCCATCTTCCCACACATTTTTTCTATGATTTCTTGGATACAAGAACTTGGTCCCTCGGGTGCATAAATTCTGGTCTTCACAAAGTCTCTTATTTCTTCATCAGTTAGGTCTTTGGCCTTCCATCCTCACTCAACATCAATCATGATCTTCATGGCTTTCTTTGCAGTCTTCTGGCATTGTGAGATTATTAAGTTGTTCACACAGAATCCAAATAATATCACCAACAGGGCTCCTAGGAACTTGAATGCATCTGCCATCATCCATTGTGGAATCCCTGAAAACAGTGCTCCAAACCAACTGTCATCATCAATTTCGTCAGCTTCATCTATCATCTGATTCTGTCATTTTTTCAGCATATCTATGGCCTCTTTTAAGGTTCCATTTTCATCATCATGTGAAGGTTAAAAATGTGCAACATGATTCTCCGATTTTTGCCCAAACACCTCCATCCATAGCTGTGATCATGTCTAAGACGTATCTGTTCTGGAGTGTCATCAGTCTGATTGCTCTCAACTCTTCTCTGATTGCATTGAATCCTTTTATGGTCGTGTTGATGGTCTGCAGTTACTCACATCTGGCTATCTGCAGCCATTTAGTATTTGCTCCAACCTGAATTCTTGGCATCAGGATCCTCATAAACACTGATGAGGTCAGGCTGAACAACCTGTGTTCGTATGGGATAGCATCAATAGCTTCTTTTGGCTCTTATTTTCTTGATATGAGCTTTCACAAGCATGTCACGTAATACTTCTGTATAGCTCCTTCTTGCTGGAGGATTCTCAGGCATCTCCATCAGTAATCGGGTCATTTACATTTGTATTGTTCGACTAGGAGGTTGTGCAATTTGTTTCATCCTTTCAATATACCAATCAGGCATGAACATGTTTCTTATCATTTCTGTTCTTGTCTTCTCTCCAGGCACTGTATGATATCATATCTCACAGGATCAGGTTTGCTTGCATGTGTTTGTCTCTTTTTGCTTATTCTCTAAAGCCTTTTGTCTCTTTAAAAGTTCAGCTATCTTTGTTTGTCTCTCAACTTCTCTTGGTGTGAAACTTCTCATTGTTGTTCTCTGGGATGTGATTCTGAACTTATAGACATTAGACCAGGTGTGATTGTACTCATTATCTGTATAGGTGTAACTTTCATCGATCTCTTGGCTGGTTTACTTTGCCAACCCTGTCTCCGGTGTTTCAACTCATTTGCTTAAACAAGTGTTGTGTGTGTGTCATTGCTTACCACATCCATTTCAAGATCAGTCACTCTGTCATTTTTTCTTGCAACAGGAATGACTATATAAGGTATGGGCCCTCTTATGGGTATCAAGTGTGTATTCTGATGTGGGTGCATGGGAACAACACTTTGTGCACCTATAAAAAATGCAGTTCTGATCGTTAATGACAGTAATACGATTATGAATATAATGCATGCATAAACAATGCATTGGTAGGTTATCTTACAGCATTTGTTTCTTGGGCAATATGAATGTCTCTCTTGCTGAGGGAGAACAATACTTCTGTTCTGGCTTCCCATCTCGACCATCTAAGGAAGCAAAAACTGGTTCTTTAATACATTTTCATTTTTAACACTTTTTTCTGGATTCTGCTGTCTCTGCTTCACAGATCAATAGTTCTGGACCAGTTGTCCTCTGATTCTGAATAATGGACTGTCTCTCATCTCTGGAAACAGTCCTGTTTGCAATGTAATGTTCCAACAATGAACGATGACCTCGGTAAGTGTATAATACGTGTTCCATATAGACTAGTAACCAATCTATACCTCGAATCTGCTTCACTTCAGATGACATGTTTCTTCCTTGTCAGCAAAAGTGTATTTTTTTGTCAGTACTTCCACGATCTGTCCCTCGAATGAAAGTCTCTACACTCTTCTGTGATTTTGATGAGAAGAAAGTGCAACCTGTATTGTGATGCTATGTAGAAGCATACTCAATTTAGCAGTGTCGGCTGGATCACGGATGAAGCTGAGTACATCAACGTTTGCATGTCTCCCAACACGGTCTGGAAATTCTTCAATGAAATGAAAAAAGCACTGCATTCGCCAGTCTATGATTCTCTGTTGATACGGACATTTGTCTTGTCCTCGCTGTACTTTGGAAGTCAAAGAAACTGTTCTGCAATCACTGTGAGCAGTCTTATTGTTTTTTCATTATCAGGATCTTGCAAAAAATATGTTATCATTGTAAGTCTCCCCACCAATGACAGATAGTGCCTCAATACCAATTCGAAATAGGTCAGTATGTGCCTAGTGAGGTCACTATTGTGTGACACCATAAGTAAGTCCAAACAAAGACTCTGTGTGGAAGGACTCAGGATATTGTATTCTTTTCCAGTTAATATTTCCTCAATCAAAATTTGGCATAGCTTTTCTTATCAAGGCTTTAGTGTGCCTCAGTCCAAAGTCAACAAGCTACAGGAGTATTTGTATTTGTGTCCTTCTTTCCTTTATTTTGCTCAAAGGAAATGTCATATAATGGGACCACAACCTTATCACAAATGTTTCCTTCGCTTTTTCACTTGACTGGTCATACGTCCTTCTTCCTCGTCATAGATCTCGTCTGGACGTGCTGTGGTTCTTCCCCATTGTCTGTAGTTTCTCTGGGTTGATGTGCGGGCAGAGGGCTCTCTCCGATATATGGCTTGACGTCACCAAGGAAGATCCAAGCTCTTCTTCCCTGTAACTTGACTGCAGATGGTGTAATATCGTCTACAATGAAAGGTCCATGGAACCTTGGCTCGTCCCACCTTTTCTTTGTGGAATTTCAAACTAACACGGTATCCCCAGGGTATAGTTAAGGTACATGTAACTCCGGAACCTTGTAGGCTGTAGTATCTCCTTCTGTGTTCTGTACTGCCCTACAGCCTCCTTGTCGTCGCTACAGCTGTCCAGAAATTACAGAAAAACTGGAAGTCATACAGTTCAGGTAGTTTTGCATTTCCAATACTAGCACTTCTCCTGTTGTCTGAGCATCACATCTAGCTCTAGTTTGAATCATTAACAGCGTCCGCATTCTTCTGTCCATCACAATTTCATGTGGCGTATGATGGTGGTCAGAACCAGGCTGGTTTCTGAGTGCATACAATGCCATTGGAAGGCAGTGCAACCGTCCTTACTTTAGAGTAAGCTTCAACTTGGCTATCCTTTCTTTTAACAAGCCATTGAGCTTCTCGCATATCGCATTCCCTTGCGGATGATACACCAACGAAAACTTGTGCTTTATGCCAAACAACAAGCTGATCTGTTCAAATACTGTGTTAACAAAATGAGGACCGTTATCTGACCTCACCACTTCACAAACTTCCCAATCCAAGAAACACCTCCCTCACCAAGAATTTAGCTGCACAGGTAGAGTCTGGGTGTGTACACGGACCTGCTTCTATCCATCTAGAGAATGGACACACCACAACAATTAGATACCTGTACCCATTACATACTTGAATCATATCGACATAGTCGATGTGCAAGTGCTGAAAAGGACCATTAGGCCTTGTGATGACTGCTCTGATCACACGTGGTGTAAGCCTAGCCGTACATTTCTGACAGACTATGCAATTTACCATAATAAATGCAACATGCTCCGCTAAGTTTGGTACAAACCAGTGTTCGGCAATGGTTGCTGCTAGATTATCTCATGTTACATGCGCTGGATAGTGCAACTGCTCCGGTGCTATTTTCAGTAGGGCTATAGGCATTATTGGTTTAACAGTGCTGTCTTGTTGCCATAAAGCCAAAGAGAGGATTAAAGAACACCGTCTTCACTTCCAAAGGTTCTTTTCTTCCTGTGGTGCCTACCCTTGGAGCTCCATTAACTGAGCATTTGACATAATACTGTAGCCTTCCGGCTCACTCCTCACAACATTCATGTTCTCATGCACATCAGGCATTCCCACATCCATCATTATTTCATCTTCAGTTGCCACACACTTGGCTTCAGTGTCTGCTGCTTGATTTCCATGACTGCTAGGACCACTCAGAGTTGTAGTGCCTTAATCAGCCTGTCCAATAAGGCTGCGTGCTGCACTGGCATGTCGTCCACTCGGAGGTAGCCCCTCCTTTTCCAGCGCACTAAGCCTGCATGCACTGTTGATGTCACATAGGCAGAGTCACTGTATGCCGTTACTTCCTGGTCTGTGTGATTCTCAAGCACGAGTATCAATGCAAATAATTCTGCAGCCTTTGCTGAATAATGAGAGGGTAAACGTGCACCAAGAAGTACTCGACATTCCCCATTTGCCATGTGCTTTGCTACAGCGGCATCTGTATATCTTTGTCTGTCATTTTGATTGATCTAATGAAGACAATTTCTCCTTTTGGCAATGCATTTTCCTTTACTCTTGGGATCTCATCATAGAATTCTTCATATTTTGCGCAATCATGCATTGGCTCTCCTCAGTAACTGGCTCTGCTATAAACATAGCTGGGTTCACTATTCTGCATCAAATTATTTTAATTGCTGAATTTGATATGACCACTTCATAAGCAGAAGCTTTTTGGGATGTTAATGTACCCTTTGGTTTCTCTAAAATGGTGAATAATGCGTGATCAATGAATAACATCATCGGGCACCCCATTGCAATGGTTGTAGTTTTCTCTATGGTGAACCCGTCGGCAGCCAAACTTTGTTCGCAAGGGAAATGACCTCTCATTACTGGGTCTAAGATCCCATTGTAGTATGCCATGGGCTTGTACCCCAATGTGTTTTTTTGTGTAAGGACTGCTGTCAAAACCGTACCATCTGTGTGTGAAAACAGGTAGAATTCCTCTGCATAATTGGGAATCCCTATAACTGGTACCTTGCAAATGCCCTTTTTTAGTTTATCTAACTCTTCCTCCATGGCTTTAGTCCGCACAATTTTTTCTTTCATTGCCTGTGCTTTCTTTAAGGCTTGTAATATGGGCCTGGTATAAGAGCTATAGCAAAGACCCATGCCCTGACATATTTACATAATCCTAGAAAAATGTGCATTTGTTTTACCGTGTGCGGCTAAGCTATTCTCAAAATAGCTTCAGGTCTTGCAGGAGTAATCTTTTTTCTCTCTTTGAAATCAATTGGCCTATATACAATACCTCTTGTTGAAAATACTGTAACTTCTCCTGTCAACTTTATATCCTTTCTCAGCAAGTATAGTCCATAACTGAATGGAATTGTGTCTGCACTCTTTCTCTGTTGTGCTGCAGACTAAAATGCCATCCACGTATTGCAAAACAACACTCTCTAATACAATGTTGTTTAAGTTCATCTGCAGGACTCTATTGAAAATCGAAGGAAACTCACAATAAACTTGGGGCAACCTTGTGCTTTCCAGATGAACTTGCCTGAATGTGAAAGATGCAAAATCTTGTGAGTCTTTGTGCAATGGGATTGAGAAAAATGCATTTTTTAAGTCAATCACTGTGAAATAACGCACCTCAACAGGTATGGTACATAGGATTGTAGATGGGTAAGGGACGAAAGGGAACTCGGCCTCTACTATCTGGTTTATCGGTCTTAAATCTTGTATTGGATCCCAAGACCCTCCCTTTGATTTTTTGATCAGATAAACCGAAGTATTGCATGACGACTCTGACGTCACTAAGATACCTTGATCCATCATGCCAGAAATTGTCTTGAAAATCCCTTCATCTGCATTCCTAGACACAGGATATTGTTGTGCTCTTGGTGAAATTGCTCCTGGTTTCAATTTAATCTTCACTTCTCCAACTCCCTTTAGTAAGCCTACGTCATAAGGGCCTGTAGTCCATACTGAGACAGGCACCTTTGCCATGTCGTCATCAAAATATTCAGGACGTTTTTGTGCCAGCATCATCCTTTGGGGCGCCTCTCTTTTAATCATTTTCACACAATAAATGAGATTAACCTCAAATGTCATCTCATCTTCACCTATTTGTTCTTCAAATATATTGTCATCAGTGACGTCAGTCAATCTGTAACTTTCCTTAATGGCGATTATAGCGCAATATTGTCTGCCTTCATCATCACAGCCATCAAGCAAAGCCATCTCTATCGTCGCACTATGGCTGTATGTATTGTCAAGGGAAACACTTGTCCCTTTTCCTCATGCATAGGTATTCTTGATCTGAACAGAAACTCATCTGGTGTTCTCATAGTCTGTCTGCAAGGCCTGGTAGCCATGACATTAATATGCGCATTCCATATGCGAATATCTCAGGTTCTAATGGAATAGCTCTCATGGCCACTCGTCCGGTGTATACTCTAATCATTTCGCACACGTTCAAATAATGAATTCTTGGAGTTGAACACACTATGCCTTCCTCAGTTTACGAGATTGTCATATTTAGCTTTAGCATCAAATCTCTTCCCAATATATTGACAGGCGCTGTCTCGAATATAATAATGGCACTTTCATGTCACATTCTCCTATAGAAACTTTTTTTGTGAAAGGAATGTGGCTTGTTGCTCCTGTAAAACCTTGGGTATTCATAGCGTTGCTGTATAAAGAAAACTTGCCTTCACATATACATAAGCGTGTTGCACCTGTGTCCACTAGGAACGAATATTCTTTATCCCCTATAGTGATATCTACCCTTGGTTCCTTGTGAGGGTTTGGTGTCACTGATAGGATGGAACACATCAGGTTTCCCAGTGAGCTGTCCTAGTCCATGTACAATTTAGTCCCACAGTTAGTGAATGGATTTCCTCCATCACCTGTGGCATTTAGTGCACTAGAATTCAATACCTGTCCTGTGCCTGTAGTCTGTAGAAGTTGCATCGGAGACTGTTGAGACTGCCCTTGTGGGAAATTGTCACAGTCTGTTGTGGCTGTAAGCTTTGCTTCACTCTCGGCGCTTGCTGCTGTACAGTTTGATTCTGCAAAAATCTGTCTCCACCCTGCTGTAATAATGCAGGTGGATTCATGATCCCCCCTCTTATAAATTGGTCATTTTGCACCACCCCTTGGCTCCTGCATATCCGCGTTAGATGCCCTGTCATCCCACACGTCCAACACGTTGGTGGCGGTCTGCTCATTTGCCCATTTTGCATACTCTGATTTCCACCATGCATAGTCTGAAAGCCTCCCTGATTATTTGCCATCCCCTTCCTCGGTAGCCCCTTCCTCTTGGGCTGAACCCATTATTGTTTTGATCGAACTTCCTTTGGTTATTAAACTGCTGCGCATTGGATCCATCTGTGCTAGTTAACATTGCCCCTTCAATGGCAGATTTGGACAATTTTTTCTGCACTAATTTGGCTTCTTCGCCCTTTCTTGCGTCATTTTTCTTGCGATTTTTCTCTTACAATGCAATAATGCTCACTGTTCAGTTGTATTTCAGACCATGGCTTAGCTTCAATTCTTACCAATTTCTTGAGCTGCCTCTGCACCTGTTCTGGCAGCCCTTCACATAATCTATGGTAAAAAACGGGTATAGATTTCCCCCAAGATTCACGAGTTTCCAGCACCCATGCGCCTTGGAAATTCTGAATGTAAATCAACGGATCATCTCCCTCTTTCATCTTACGCGTCATTATATCTCCCATGTCAGAAGTGTCCGGGTATAGCACCCAAAGCGCTTTTCATACCGTGGTTCTGCAATTGTTAAACAGCGCTCCCTCATGTGCAGTATTGACTGTAGTTACACCGGGGTAACCTGCTTGTGTCCAAACATCGCTAACTCTGTCACCAAGTATAGCGATCAAAAGACCCTTAATATCTCCTATAGCCAACGTATTACCTCCTGTCATTTTTTCTAACTCGTGTATCCATTTCCCAGCTCCAGATGTCAACATTGGGAGCTTGTTTTTTAGATTCTCTCTATCCATTTGTGGCCATGGTATATACTGTGGCCTTGTCCCTCCCTTCTCTAATAAGGAAAACTGTGACACACTAAACTCCTTTTCTTCTCTCATCATTTGTCTGTCTACAACAGGGGTAATACTCCGGCATCGCCGTCTGCCTAGCAATGTCCTTAACCTGCTTACGTATGGCAGGGGAGACACCGCCCTCAGACCGTGTGGCAGTCCTTCATGCCGGTCTGGCTGTGTCACTGACTGTGGCACTTTAGATGTGGACACAGTTGAATCCGACCATCTTATTCCCTTTCCCCTAGAAAAACGTTTATTGCGACCTTGCTCGGTGTCTCTCTCTTATCTTTCTTCTTTTTCACAGGCTTCCCTTTCTTCACCTGATAATGCCTGTGCCCGACTCATGCAGCTTCTCTCATCTTCCTCATTTCTATTTAGTGTTAGATGATCTAACAACAGCTCTCTATGTCTGCTGCTGCGTGAAGCGTCCTCAGTATCGTTCAACTGAGTGCTTTCAAGGCGCTCATCCTTTCCCTTTCCTTGGGGTACTTTTTGTACTCCCATCTCATCGTATATCCTATCGATTGTCTCGCTGATGCTTCTGGTGTTGAAGTCATCTTCTAGAATCACTCTAGACGTGCTTAGTACTGAATCGTACTCAGGAAAGAATTCTTCTATCTCTTCCCATTCTACCACTGGACCTGGTTTTCTAAACTCCCTTTCCAGATATTCGAGATCATGTGTTCTCTGTCTTCGCTTGCGTCCTATGTCATTATCAAACTCTCTGCATTTCCTCACTTCCTCTCTAACCCTATCTTCCACTTTTTTCCTCGTTTCTCTTTGTTCATTCGCCCTTCGTATTTCCTCATCTTTCCATCTTTTTATTCTCTTCTCTCGTATCTTTTTCTCTTCTTCTTCAATTCTTCTTTGTTCTATTCTTTCCTGATCATCAGCTGTTCGCTGCTTATTATCGTGCTTTCTTTGCTTGTTCATCATGGTATAACTGCTCTGATTTCTGCCTATCCTTTTTTCTTGCTCCTTCATCCATCAATTGTCCTGCCTTTTCCTTATACTTTCTTTTTTGTTTGTCTCGTTCTCCCCTTTGTCTCATGTCCTCAATGCCTTTACCATTGAGTTTCAATAAGATCTGACCTCCCACCCATTTGTTCTGTATAAATGCCATCTCATCAGTTCTATCCTCATCTCCTTTCCATCTCTTTCCCTCTCTTCCTGTACCTAGAGATGTGCTTGCTTGCGTTTGATCACCTTTTTCCTTTTCGCATCTCTCCTTGTCCCTCTGGACTTTGGAGGCAATATTTATTTCCTTGTCTTGTTTTGGGCTTTCGTCACTACTTTGCGTAGGTGACTCATATGACGGGCTGCTATATCCCGTTACTGCTTTAAGTTCCCTCAGTGGGTACAATCCTTCATCTTTACTAGCTATGTTTTTTATTTCAGACGCGGCGGGTGGCGCAGAAGGCTCTTCACTCCCTTCTTTGCATATATTGAGTATCCAGTCTAACGGCGGCTCTTCCTCCTTTTCTTCCTGGTACATCTTCCAAAGTTCTAAACTAGCCAGGCGCTTGTTTAACTTTTTGCCAGTGTACGTCACATGTAAATATGTCATCATGTGCTGCAGGACCGTTTTAGATATTGATCCGCCTTCGGGCCACGGAATAAACATTTTGTCCGCGGTCCCTTTAACCCATTCCACACTGTACTTTTTAAGCTTAGGTGCATGTTTCCTCAACTGTTTGCACATGTGTATTAACGGAGTGATGTCTTCCATGCTTAAGATTTATATCCCTTTTTTTCTATTATTAATGTAGTTGAAACTCAACTTTACAATACATAAAATGTTAACATAATAAAAGCATTTCTCATAATTCATCAATACAACTCAATATGCATAACATAAAAACATATAAACATATAACAGATAAGTATATAACAGAATATATAAAAATGAATGAATGAATATAAGATGCAGTGATTACAAGATCATTTACAACTGATGATCAGCAGACATCCTGTTACATCCTCACTTTCCGGCAAGTCTATTAAATGTCAATACCAATGTGAGTTATACATTTCGCAATAGCTAGCTGCACCTTAACAAGGCGAGTGTGGTAAAGCTTAGTCCATAGATCATTAGATGTCAATAGTCTATATTGTTCACAATAAGGTTTAAAATAGAGAATTAGTTTCAGCGTTAAAGCAGTACATACAGTACATAGATGTTGCATGGTCTCTTTTTGGCTTTGGACACTGTAAAATCGACAAAAGTTCTCCAAATCTGTTATGAGCCTTCTACGAGACTGTATTTGTTTTGTGTTACATAAGTTCAGGTGAAATCGCATAAAAATTTGCCTCAGATTAGTAGAAGGGAACTTTAAGAGATACTGCTCAGTAGTCCCCATTTTTTTATATTCAAATGGATTTTTTTTTAACAAAGTATACCAATTGCACCATTCTATTGTGTGGATCCAGTCGGTTTCCCATAACTTAGTTTTTGCTTTTGCTAGATTTAAGATTAGGAGGTCCATTGTGATATTTGCGGCATCCATTACAGTTTGCGCATGATTCCTTCACAAGTATGGAAAAGTATGATGCGAAGTAAGCATATACATAGATATTTTATTTAATAACAACCCATTTTGAGAGGCCATGCACATCTTCCTATAAAGGTTGAGAACTCTCCATGAGTACATGACAAATAGCAAAGGAAGACCTAATTAATGTCTCAGAATAGGCATCGGCAGGCTATTAGGTAGACCAAGAAATTTCTTCCAAAAAATGCCCTTGATTCGTGGCTAGAACTGCTCTGTCCTAGGTATTTTGGTATCAGATGCATAGAGTGTAATTGCTGAAGCCTTTTGTAAATAGCATTTAATTATGGCAGAAATGGTGAATTTACCCATTTTTGCCTGGATAACCTTGGCTTGAGATGCTGCTGTTTGCATCTTTATTTCTATAGATCGCACACATGGTAGATCCATGATATTGTTGCTAATGTTTGTGCCTAGGTATTTGTAATGGTCTGTAGTCTCAAGAGAATTGCCATTTAGGTGCCACCTACATTTTTGTGAATTTTTCTGTGAATTAGGGTGGCAACATAAAATCTTGGTCTTCTCAATATTAATTTCCAGATGATTTACAGTGGCATATTTTTGAAGGGCCGTTAGAATTTTCTGTAAACCAATTGGCATTTTCGATAGTAAAAGCAAATTGCCCGAGTAAAGTAACCACAGAAGTGGTAGAACACCAAGCCTCGGGGGTCAGATTGTCCAGACGCAAATACTTCACCCATGTCAGCAATAAAGAAATTAAAGATGGTTGACGCAAGGATGCATGCTTGTTTCAGTCCACGATACATCAGGACAGGCACTGATAATTTGCAGTCTGTTGTTAGTCTAATCTGTGTAGTGGTGTCTGTAGTTAGCTGTGTGATCAGGGAGAGTAACACATCCGGACACCCAGAAGTTACTAATTTTTGCAATATTGGTGATCTACTAATGGAGTCAAAGACTGATTTGAAATCGATAAACGCAATGTATACCGGCTGTTTTATTTGAATAATTTGTCGCTGTATTACTGTTATGGTGATAAGATTGATGGATGTACATTTCCAGGGATAAAACCCGTTTGGTGTGGATCAAAGAGACTATTATGATTAATCCATGACGTTAGCTGTCTCAATATTATACACGAAAATATTTTAGCCGGAATATCCAGCAGTGCAACTGGTCTGTAACTGGAAGGTAATTGTCTGTTACCTTTTTTAAAAATAGGAACTATGACAGACTTCCCCCAGCTAGCTGTAATTTGGTTTGTGTTGCACACTTCTTGGTATGTCAGGGTAAGTATTTGTGCCCATGCGTCAGGGTGTACTTTGAGAATGGCATTTGAAAGACCATCAGGGCCCGGGGCCCTTGAGGTATTCAGTTTTGCTATAAAGAGTTGTATGCCATCTGTGTCAAAATCCAACAACATCTTACAATGTCCGCCTTTTCTAATTAAGTTTGGATCCTCATCTTTGTTGGCATATAACTCAGTGAAATGAGTGATCCATACAGATTCTGGAACAGAGTTTATTTGGAGCGAAGATTGAGAGGTTAGAGAGGCACGATGCAAGAGGTGCCAAATTGCTCCTGAATTTTTGGAAGCAAGTGCGTGGAGCAACAATTCACTGTCATGCTGGAGCAAAAATGCTTTACGAGACATAATCCAGTGTTTATAATTACTTTTAGCTGTCTTTATTAAAGATAGATGTTTGAAACGTTTAGAACTTAAAAGACATCTTATTTCTTTTCTTAATCGTGTTTTCCTCATCCTTATTTCTGGATCATATTCATGCTCATGTCAGAAAATAGGCTTATCACATTGAGTTTTGACCTCAGCAAATAAGTGGAGCATCGATACATAATCACAATTCTCCAAGTAGCTCATATTTGCAGCTACCATATTTATTTCCAATTTACCATGACATTTTTTTAACCTGTCATCTTCCAAATTAAGCAATTGCGTCCACTATTTATTAGCAATTGCCCATTCATAGTATCTGTTGACCGTGATGTAATACCTATACTCCATTCTCAGATCATAGTTAGCTGCTTGTGGTCGCTCCCACGTTGTTTTCTAATGCTAAATTTGTTTACACAGGTAAAGGTGTTTCAGTCAACTTAGATGTAATGTAGAATGGCATGCTGTGATGGCCTTTGTCACGTTGGTTGTGCCGACAAATCGCCCTCCACTGCTCCATTGAGGAGTATCATTTGCCTATTTGCCATGAATTCTGACCATCTAGATTTTACTTGTGTATGGACTGATTTTGTGTTAGGCAGATCATGTAAGTTAAGATCACCTGCACTGAATGTGGACTTAATAGTCGTGTCAACCATGATGAGACCCATAATTGAGTGCATTGCTTCAAAAAAAAGCTCCTCCGATATGGCCAGATGGTTCCAATATATGTTTACCAATGCAATAGTGTGTGGTGACACTGCAACATTTTACCAAATGGATGAAAGGATTGGGGTGAGCCCAGTGAGTGAGGGTTAGCCCACTGGAGATTTTGACTGCCACCAGTTGGCCAGCCATTGGTCTACCTTTCTTTGGGCTTACAGCCAGATTAATAAGAATACAATGGCTAACCACATCTCCTGCAATTCTATTATATCAAAAGCATCTAGACCACTGGATAGATTACAGAGATGACTATGTCCATGGGTGTTCCAGGATAGAAGAGATAGTGATGTTTTAGATTCTAATTTTAGTGGCTACAAATCCTCTTTGCATCATTGGTGGGTATTAACTCGACTTTGATAAGCTCTGGTTAATGACTGTGAATCATGTGGTCTATTGATAATTCCAGTTTGTTGGCACAACTTTGATGTCGGGTTTCCCTTAAAATATTCCACCATACTGTTATAATCTTGATAGGGCTCATAAGTCAATGTGAAGTCCAACTTGAATATTTCATCCTTAGCCTGCCAAATAAGATTTCAAATAGCACCTGAACGAATCCATAATCTTGAACTGGTTAAGTAATTTTCCTGTAAGAAGTCAACCTGCTCTATGTCAGAGGTTGTTAAGTCCTCTAACGTGAATACATCAGTTAGAATGTTCAAGACTAATGTCCTGTTAAGATCATATCTTTGATAAAGATCAGATCTACACTGTATTATCAGTGTGTATAGTGGAACGTTTTGGGGAGCTTGACGAGAATCCTGCATCAATTTAGTGTTGTGCTCCATATGTGTTCTTTCCTTCTGCCTTATACTAGGTGTATACTGATTGCTTTCAGTAATCTGTATATCTTGTGAATGTATAAGAGATTGAACTTGTGCAGCAGGCATAGTTATGTTGTCTTTTGGTTGCAAAGCATTTCCAGGGCCAGAGTTTTTCCATATCAGCAAGCCTTTTTTCGTGTAAGTTGGATGTTTCAGACATAAGATGATTATCACACAATAATGGTTGAGGTACAGATGGTAAGACCCTTACTTCCTTCAGTGCATTATTTGTATGTGTGTCATTTTTTTGTATAGCCTCCAGTTATTCGTCCAGTGGCTCATGCGGTTCAGAGTCCAATGGTACGGGCAAACTCCCTTTCATGGATTTATTGCCATAATGATGTTCATGTATCTTTTTGTTATAGCAGCACTCACATCTGTAATGCGTTTGTTAGGTCATGATAGACTTTTAATAAAGTGTTTAGATGCAGCACTAGATGGAGTAGAAAGGAGTGGAAAGGTTCTTAATATTTTTTGTTTTTTTAGCAGTCAATATAACTCAATTTTTCTTAACTATTGTTTTGGACGCTTTAGTGAATATGTCAAAATCCGCCGATGCCCCTACTGTGTTAAGAACATTCGGGGTCACTGCAATTGTGTTTGACACAATGTCCAAAACAGGGGCCTCCAACGTTAATGAAGTCAAATCGTGGGAGACTTTATTCAATGGGTTCGAGAAAAACACATTTTTCAAATGATCTTTCTAAAGTATCGAGCTTCTACTGGGATGCTCCATAATATTGTCATTGGATTAGGAACTAAAGGAAACTCAGCATCTTCAATTTGTTTAAGAGGTCTCAAATCCTGGATAAATCTCCATGACCCTGCTTTAGATTTCTTAATTGGATACACCACGGTATTACACGATGACTGTGATGGCACCAAAATACCCTGATTAATCAGTGATGAAATGCTCTGAAATATTCCTTCATCAGCTTCTTGTGACATGGGGTACTGTTTTGCTCAGGGTAAAATTTCTCCTGGCTTAAGCTTTATTTTCACCTCTCATATCACCTTCAATAAACCTACATCATAAGGGCCTCGAGTTCATTGGGCACTCAGCACCTTTTCAAGATCCTCCTGAAAGAATGCTGGTTGTTGCCGCATTATTGCCATTCACTGTGGGACTTCCCTTTTTGTTATCCTTATCCAGTATGTAATGCTCATGAAGAGCACTACTTCATCATTGCTTATCATAATCAGTTATTTCAGTCAATCTGTATCCGTCTTCAAGAGCTAACATTGTTCTCCATGGTCTACCCTCATCATAAACACCTTCAAGCATTGCAATTCCTTTTCATACTATAGCTGCTTCCAACTCTATAGGAATAGTTTGTCCACCATCCTCATCTATGGGTATTTGTGGTCTAAATAGAAACTCATTAGGTATTCTCACAGTCTTTCCTATCAGACCAGGTAGCTATGTCAGTAAAATTCGCACCCTATATAGAAAAATCATTGTATCTACTGGGATGCCTTGCAGAGCCACTTGCCCTGTGAATGCCAGTATGAACTCTTCCATGTTTAAATAGTGTATTTCTGGACTGGAGCACACTATTCCTTGATCAGTAAATGAAATCATCATGTAAAGTTTCATCATTAAATCTCTTTCCAAAATATTAACCAGTGTCTGCCGTGCATATAACAGGGGAACAGACATGTCACATTCCCATATGGAGACTGGTAATTTATCAGTAAAAGGAACTTGACTCATAGCTCCAGAGTACTCTTGTGCATTCATGGCAATACCTGAGATTGGATATTTTCCCTCTCGTTTGCAAGAAAAGAAAAGGTATTTGCCTCCTATCGTCACATTAACCCTTGGTTCCTCTTGGGGGTCTGGTGTCACAGATAGTACTGAACACATCAAGCCACTTTGTGAGCTATCCTATTGTGGATACAAGCTCATCCCCGTCCCTATGAAAGGATTTCCTCCTACCATAGTGATACCTCCTTTTCTGGATGTCAATACTTGTCCTGTGTTTGCATACTGCTGTGTCCGCATAGGGGCTTGTTGCGACTGCCCTTGTGTCGGATTCATTTGTACTTTTCCCTGCTGTACTTGCGGTTCTTGTCCCTGATAAGATGTGTGATCTTGGGCAAAGCCCACTCTAGTCTGTGTGCTCTATGGTGGAGGATACGCTGTCCCCCATCTGGAAAATTGTCCATTTTGTTCTCTCCCTTGGCTCCCACATACGTGTGCAATATGTCCCGTCATTCCACAATTCCAACATACTCGAGGTGCACTTCTGTTAATCCCTGCTTGGTTATATCCTCCCTGAGTACTCTGGTTCTCATGCTGTATATTTTGAAACCCATCTTGGTGATTCTGAAATCCGCCTCCTCTTCCTTTAATGCCCAAACCTCTGTCACGTGGCATAAACCCACATCGACCTTGGTCCATCGAGCGTGAATGATTTGCTTACGATGTACCTATTGCTTCCTGCATTCCCAATCCTTCTCCGCTTGTCAGTACTGCCCCTTCTATGGCAAATTTTGAGATTTTTTCTGAACTAACTTGGCTTCCTCGATTTTCGTATTCTCATCTTTCTTCTTGTTTTTCACTTGTAATAACCGACAATGATGTACTATCTCAACTGTCTCTCAGCAAATGGCTTGGCTTCCATCCTCACTTGTTTTTTCATCTGCCTCTGTACTGGCTCAGGCAACCCTTAAAATATCATAAAATAAGGCAACTGTCTTTTCCCAGGGCTCGCGGGTTTCAAGCTGCCATTTCTCCTGAATATCCTGAATGTAAAAAATAAGGTCTTCATCTTCTTTCATTTTACGTGCCATAATTGGACCTGTATCTGATGTATCAGGGTACTATACCCTGAGAGCCTTCCAAATGTCTGCTCTACAATTTTTAAATGGCGCTCCATCATGTGCTGTGTTGTGTGCAGTTACACCTGAATATACAGCTCTTCTCCATATGTCATCAGCTCTCTCCCCAAGAATAGCTGTCATGAGACATTTTATGTCCCCTATGGCCAGCATATTTCCTCCTGCAATCTTCTCTAATTCATATATCCATTTCCCAGCCCCTGAAGTCAAACTAGGGAGTTTACATCTTAAGTTATCCTTGTCCATCTGTGGCCATGGAATGTATTGTGGTCTTGCTCCCCCGTTCCCCAACAAGGGGAACTGTGTGAACCCCATCCCATAGTCGGATCCCACTATTAGTTTATCCATGGCAGGGATAATCATCCCTGTCTGTCTCCTTGTTGGTAATGACCTTAACCTGCTTACATATGGTGGTGACTCCCTCTTCTCACTATGTGATCATCCTAAGGGACGCTCAGGATATGCTATGGGATCTGGTGTTCCATCTTTAGAATGTTCCAGATCTGACCATCTCACTTTCTTATCCATTTGCGGGCTTCCTTCAGGGGTGCACGCACTACCTCCGTCTGCCCCAACACCTGACTCCCTTTCCTCGCCTGACATGTCTAGTCCCGAACTAGTGTGTCTATAATCCCCCTTTTCCTTGTCTAAGTTCAGTCTGCTCAAAGAAAATGCCTGACGTTCGTCTCCGAACAGGTTTCCCTCCTCACTTTGTGGTTGTGGTGTTGGGGATCGATCACCATTTCCTCAAGCTCCATACTCGCTACCCCATCTTAACTGTTGATAGACCTTATTGATCCTTTCTCCAATGCTTTCTGCATTAAATCTTTCTTCGTCTAACGCTACTCTAGATGCTGCTGGCGTTCCTTCCTTTATCGGGAGAATCTCTTCCACTCTGTCCCATTGTATTTCTGGGCTCGGCCTCAGTTGTTCTTTATGAATGAGACTGCTGTCAAAACCTTGCTTTCTCCACTTTCGTTCTACTTCTTCATCTACTTCCCTTTGTTTTCTTGCATTCTTTCTAATTCTTTCTTCCTCTGGCCTCCGTTCTTCTCTGCTACTTACTCCTTCCCTTCTTTCCTCTTATTCCCTTCATCTCTTTGTGCTTCCTCCTCCTCTTTCTCGCTTTGCTTTCTATCCCTTTCTTCTATCTCTCTTTGTCTATTGTCATACTTTCTTTGTTCTTCTGCCTGTTCTTCGATTTTCTCTTGCTGCTCTTGATATATCTGCTCTTGTCGCTCCCTGCTTTTCCTTTTTTTCTCATCCTCTTTCAATCTTTTGTCTCATTCCTTATCCATCCTTTCTTGATCATCCTTATCTTCTCTTTGCCTAACTTCCTCAATACTTTTGCCACATATCTTGAGCAATATCTGTCCTCCCATCCATTTGTTTTGTACGAGCGCTATCTTGCCAGCCTTATCTTTTTCTCCTTTCCATCTCTTGATTTCCCTGTCTATTTCTGTCGACAAAATCAACCGCTCACTTCTTCCGTCCTCGTCTTGTATGAATTCAAATATATCTCCTTTCTTTTATTCTCTTCCAGATTATCATCTCTACTGTAAGTGAGGGAGTCACATATCGGATTACTGTACCTTGTTGCTGCTCTTAGTTCCTTTAAAGGATACACTCCTATCCCTACCGTAGCAACACTTTTTGCTTTAGGCAAGGTACGAGGATCAGTGGGCTCAATGCCTTCGTCCTTATGCTGATTAAGGATCCAATCCGCAGATAGCCGATATTCACTTTCCTCTTGATACATCTTCCAGAGCTCTAAAATTGCTAATCTTTTCTCTAATTTCTTCCCTGTGTATGCAGTGTGCAAGTATGTGGTCATTTCTTGCAATACCGCTCTTGACAATGATCCCCCTCGTGCCCACGGCATGAACATTGTATCTGCTGTGCCATTTACCCATTCTGCACTGTACTGTTCAAGCCTTGGCATGTGATTTGGCAGTGTCTTGCATAGGTGCATGAGAGGAGTATCCCACATAATGACAATCCTCAATTGACTGTCAGTACTTACCAGACTATTAAATAAACCTTTTACCTTGGCTTAAATCACCAATTTCAATGTTTTTTAAAACAACAGATCTGAGCAAGCACTGTCAATCGCTGCTCAATCCTCTTGTTTCAGTGGCCTATCTATTCTTTTGATTGGCGCCAATCGTTTACTACACTTTTACTCACTGTTACTTTTTCATTTCTTCACAATCTCTATTGCTCTTCGATATTCTACTTAACAAACAACATTTAGACTAGTCAGACATTTACACTTTTATAAAACACTGTAATAACTTCTTCCCTCGCCTTTACTATTTTGCCCTGTACAGGGTTTGAAATATCACCTAAGTAGTCCTGACTATGCATTTTATATTTCACCCTAAACCCATTGGTGTTTAAAATGTCTCCATCGAAATCCCTTGAAATAGGTATCTCTAGGCAGTCTCTCTTATCTCTACAATGTTATCCTGTTACTCAAAATTATCACAATCCATCCCCTTATTTGCCACTCCCTTTGTCTACTCACCATTTGTTAATTGACTAGAAGCCTTCAGTATCGTCTCCTCCTCCAATCCGACCACTTTGCCGTCTGTCCGTAGAGCGCCCGTGAAAACCGGGCAGGGATTTCTTCAAGGGGGAACCTGCCCACCGTCTCGGTACTTCTTGCAAGTTCATTTCTATTTGGCTGCTTTCCGCAGGATACTCTGCGATCTTCCAGCTAATGGCAGAGAATGCCTGATCATCCAAAAATCTGGAGCAGAACTGGTTTGGATATTTTGGACCATCCGGACCACTACCAGATGAGCTTAGGGCCCTTTAGGAATGTGCATGTAATGGATGGGTTCACACAGAATAACTTCAAAGCCAAAAAACTGAACCAACTCAGGAAGATGGCAAAGTACTGTTTTAACAATTATCTAAAACAGGGAAGTTACAACAAATATCAAAGGATGTACGCTCGATTTCTCTCAGCAATCGTTTCACACAACATAGACTTTATATTTAAAGTATGTCGGAAGTGACATCATACCACGTGGAAATACTGAAAAACCTACTTGGGATCAGGATAGGCTTAATGAGGAACACCTAAGTATATAATCTAGAGGAACTAGGATTGTAATTGGCTGCCCACTGTCAGGTGGCCAATATATGCCTACCTCGAAAACATGTAATCTTCAGAAACATTAGATACACAGTTTCTCATTGGTCTTCAAACTATAAGGTCCTCTGTTATATGGACCACTATAATTGGTTGGTACGCTTGTGCCATGTCTGGAACATTCGGTTCACTTAGCAGCACGTAAGCTCAGACCCAGGTGCAAGGAGATGGGCCTGGCTCTACCACCCCACCCAATTAGCCCAGCATCTCTCATCACCCAAGACCTCTGCCATGAAGAGTGTCTCTGAACTTGGCCTTGCAAAGTATCCTTGTCTCTGAGAATACATGGGAGTGTGGGCACTCACTATCGTGTTCTAGGACTCCAATCACGAAATCTATTTTCTTTCTTGGCTCACGTGACAGGAGACCACGATTTGGTCCTTTTTGCAGGTTTTAAATGTCTTATATGAATAAAACTTGCCACTCTTGGTGTTAATTCTTTGCACCTTAACAGGAGATGATTCATCCTTGCACGTTCGCTCCTTTTCTGAATAGATAACCGACCTTGGCTGCTTCAGTCTTGACTTCATGCCAAACAGCCTTGTCATGCAGCTCCACAATTCACCTTATTCTTGCTGCAACATAGTTTTTCTTCTTCCCTCTTCATGGGTCCTGGCTTACTAAAATTCATGATACGGATGTCCAGCTTCCATACAATGGCAGCTTCGCCTGCATTCTATTCACTACATATAGCCAGCTTCTATGATAACTCAGTCTGCTTGTGTTTCAGCATCTGTATAGTTATTGAACGGTTGATTCTGTGGAGCACTTTGTGCATGTGTAATCTTCTTTTTCATATTTAAAAGTTTACTTGATTCTTTACTTTCGCATTAGTTTCTGTAGGATCCATACATCCTCTTCAGCCAGTATCCTGAGACATTGTTCATACTCTCTTATGATGTCACAGGCTTCTTTCTTTGCTCTTTTTCAAATTCCTTCAGTGATTTACTCACACAAATTGTCATCCCTTCACAGATACATTTGATAGGATTGTCTCAATGGGTTTCTTCTTTCGAACATAAATTGCGTTATTGGCACAACTGCTGGTGTCAAACACAACACGATCTCAGGCTTCCAACACATGGGAGGTAGGGGTGCAGGGATTCCTGCAGAGACATGCAGCTGATCCTCTACATTGGTATAACAGAAGTATTGTTACCTTACTGAATTTCACAACTGGGCATCTTTCCGTCTTGCCAGCTCGCGACAGTCAATAATTTGCCTGCATAGTTAAGGTCTGGCAAGGACTTTCCATCATGGCTTCCCTGCTTGGGCCAGAAACACATGATCCTCATCACTGTGTAATGCTCGCCTGCTTACCTCATTGGCTGGGCATTTTGTTAATCTGAGGAGTCACCTGAGCCATCAGGTGATCACTGGCCCCCTCAAAGGCCGGTGTATTTAAGGTACGATTTTGCACTTTGCTTGACCTTACTCAATTTCACAACTCATCTGCTTTCCATCCTGCCAGCCTGCCACAGATACCAGTTTGCCTGCATTGTTAAGGTCCAGCAACGGCCTGCCATCATGGCCACTGCGCTCGGCCCAGAAACATGCTGATCTGCATCACTGCGTGATGCTCTCCTGCTCGCCTGATTGGCTGGTCATTTTATTCATCTGAGGAGAGTCATCAGAACTGGCAGCCAGTCTCCGGCCCCCTCAAGGGCCTCTTAAAAGGGTCAGGGCTCTCCCTGTTTGGCCCTGTTCGGACCTAAGAGGGCCCACCCCTTCTGCATCAGTATGGCGCAACAGGGCTCCTCACTCTGACCTTCTGCATTCCTGGTAAGCCTCCCATGCCCAGACATAGTTGAAAGCCTCATTATCCATGGCCTCTTAGCCAGTTTTGTCTTTGCCCTCCACCCCCTTCCATGCTGCTCTCCCCTACCTCACCCGCATTCACATGCCTATGGGCCCCTGCCTTCAATACTGGCCTAATAACGTTGAACTTTACCGCTGCTCCTTGCATCTTGGTGGCACTCCTGTCTACATGGTGCCCTCTACCATGACCCAGAACTTTTTCTCCTCATCCGCACCATGCAAATTACTCACTCCTGGACTTCTGGCACAATTGCCTTCACATGCTACCATTTCCTTATGCTGTTGGCCTAAAAAAGAAGAAATTGATTCTTTTTGCAATCTGTTGCTTCATTTAAATGTGTGTCTTTTTTACTGGTTAGCTGAAAATCGAATCTAGTTGTGCTGGTATCTGTTGATACAGTCAAATGTGTGCCTTTTTAAATGGTTAGCAGAAACTAGAATCTATGTGTGTGATATCTGTGGTTGGCTTCACCTGAATTGTTGCATAATGCATACCTGCTGGAATAAAAAATGTAGCTGTTTCAGTTCTCTGCTAACCTTACAGAGATTTGCTCTTTTGCATATCTCTTGGAGCTTCTTGCTGCCCAATATTGTATTCTCCCTCACCCCTCATCTGCATCTTCAGATAATGATTTTTTAAATGTGGCCCTTTTTTCTGTGCTATATTTATGTGCTCAGACAGTTCTCATGTAAGTCTGACTTATTGTACCTCTAACTCGTCTGCCCTCACTGTTGTCCTGTTTTCAGTGCTGTTTTATTCTGCTCTGTTTGGCTGCTAGGCAGCCTGGTGAGTTGTGTAGTGCACTGGGCAGTTCTGTTCCTCTCCATCCACTGTGCACCCTTGGATCCACCCCACCCCGTCCCTATGGTGCTCTCCATCCCTTATATCTGTTCTAACTGCTCCTCCATCAACTACCCTCCCTCTCTCATGATGTTTGGGAGGAAGTTGTTTAAGAAGGCTCTCCTGGTCTCAACCCACGACTGCCCATAGCAGACACCTACATCAATGGTTCCTCCAGACAGACTGTCACTGACATTGGGCCTCATTACACGGACGGCGGTAAGGGTTAACGGTCACCGTTAATGGCAACGGTGACCGTTAACCCTTACTGCCGTACTACGAGGTCCCTTTGCGGGTTGGAGGATTTAACGCCTGCTTCTTGCAGGCGTTAAAATCCAACCCGCTAAGGGACCTCGGAGCTAATTACGGCACCGCAAAATTGCGGTGGCGTAATTAGCGCCTTCCCCATTTCCATAGAGCCCTATGGGGCAGAAATGGGAATGGGGAAGGGCAATGGCGGAAAGGGGATTTACCGCCCCTCCAACCTTGAAATGGGGCGGTAAATCCCCTTTCCGCCAAGGCGGTGCCGGTATTTTACCGGCATGAGCCATGGCGCTAATAGCACCATGGCTCACCGCCTACCGTGTAATGAGGCCCATTCTCTTGGTATTTTCTTCTCCGGACCTATGGACACCTCATATGGTCTCTGTCCTCTCCTCTTTCTCTTCCTTGCCCAATGATGGTGGTACCAGATGGGAAGTGCTCTTGGCTCACTTCTCATCATCAAGGTGCATCATCAATGTCTATAGTAACAGCACTATCATGGCCCAGGGCTCTAACCCTAACATCCTCCTTCTTTACAGATATCTACAGTCTCTTTTCAACTCTCACGCTCCTTTCACCCCAGTGTCTCCCCTCAGCCTTCCTATCCTCCTTCCAGTGGTGGTACCCCACCCATGTACCCCCCTCGGAAAATATTTAAAGGGGGAAACCAGCTTCACTTAGCTGTCCTCAATTTTTCACTCTGCTGTCAAACACTCTTCTGACATCCGTTTCCTTCTTGAACACCTTGACATTCTTGCTCTCACTGAAACATGGTTTAAGGCCCGTTCTGTCACTGCTTTTAACACCCTTCTCCCCAACGGTTACAAGATCCTATCCAGTCCAAGGCCAACCCGGTCTGGGGGCATAGTGGTCCTGATTGTCCCTGAGTGGGTGCCAGCCACCATCATTCCCACTCAATTCTACTCCTCTTTTCAATGCCTTTTGTGCAAGCTCTCTGTCTCTCCTACCCTCTCCCTCACTCTCACTACTATCTACAGGCCCCCCCAGAGCTACCCCCTCTTCCTCTCAGAATGGGCGGACCGCTCCTTCTACCGCCTGGCCTGCTCCCCCAAACTTCTCTTCCTTGGGGTTTTTAACATCCATCTTGATTCTCCAGATTTGGCCACTGTACTCTTTTGTGACCTCTGTGACTAACTTTCCCTTACAATTCTTCCCTCTGGTCCAACCAACTCAGCCGGACACACCTTGAATGCTCTCAGCCCTCTATATATCTCTCTCTCCAACCCTCTAACTACTCCTCTCTCCTGCCCTGACCACTCTCTCCTCTCCCCCCATCTTGAGCTCCCTGGCCCCTAGACGATGCATTTCCTGCCATGTTCATCCCTCCTACCGCCCCTACCTCTGACTCTTCTACTGACTCCGTACTGGCTAACCTCCACCTTTTCATCTCTAACACTCTTGAAATCCTTGCCCCTGCCATTAGGATCGGTTTGAAGCCTGCCTCCAAATGAAACTCTTGGTATGACTCTGACTTGGTAGCTTTGAAATGCAAGTGCAAAGCTGCTGAGCGGAAGTGGCAGGCCTCAGATACATCTTCTGACAAACTGGCCTGCTGCCTGCTCCAAAGGCAAAATCGTCTCACCATCCTCTCAAAGAAGAGAGCTCATGTCCAAGCCCACATCTCTGGGGCAACTAATAACACGGCTAAACATTTCAAAATCTGCAAGGAACTTGCCAATCCTACTGCAATTTCCTCACCTCCTCTTCCCTCCCAGTCCCTCTGCACTGCACTTGCGTCCCACTTCTCCACTAAAACTCATGACATTCTTCCTCACTGTCATCTACTCGCCCCACCACATTCTGCTGCCTACCTTGGCCCTCTCCTCCCTCGCTCCCATTCTCTCCTCCTTCTCGCCCATTGAACCGGATAAGGTCTCTAGAGTCTCTAGAGTAGTCCACTCTATGAAAGCTCCTCCAAAACTATCAAGGACATAGATCAAACATTGAACAAATAATGAAAAATCTCCAGTTTCTAGACATTTTATGACAAAACCCCATACAATCTCACAATTAAGATTGATAATTTTGGAATTGGTATCCAGACCAGCACGAGGTGGCAACTTGCAACAAATCCTATCTCAAAGAGAAATGTTTTGGATTCAGAAACTGGAATCCCTTGAACCACAAGGGATGAATGAGGAATTCTCATTACATGCGTTCTTGTAAAGGCAACATATCGCCTTATGATTGGACTATTGTGCCCCACAGTAAAACAAATGATCACCAATCATGAAAAGATGACCAGTTGATGGTCACTGGATTATCACTCCCAAAACACAATAGTTATCACTCAACTGAAAAGGTCTATACTCACCATACCTATACACTGAATCATGATTTGTTCGCATTAACCACAAGTTGATACATAGAGACTACAATTCGGGAGATTGTTTTCCAATTGAGGTGACTTGCTCTCCATTCTGTCCATGGTATCTGCACTTATCTGTTAATACTGTGATTAATTAACCATATGACACAAATGGGTTGCAAATATAGATATGGTTTTATGTTTCGTATGAAAATGACAAAACTGCCAGAATCAAGATTGTGAAATTATGGTCACCACTAGAGTACGTAATGTTCACAACAGGCTACTATGAGCGATTTCTTTATCTCCAATGACTCATTATTGAAGACCAGTCTGCATGACATTCCTTATCCCGCCACAATGAGGATTCCAAATAGTAGCAATTTTTCATGTCAAACATGTCACGTTGATTTCCATTATCATGGCCACCACTGCAGTACGCAATGTTAGTTATCATAACTGATGACTATCACGAGCGACCACTTTTACTATTTTTTCAGTACACACATTTGCAGACACGTCTACATTAAAGTCTGTAATACTAGGTGGACTTGAGATCATTGACAATACATAAGAATGTAAGTTACACCCCATATGCACTTCAACTCCCAGAAACCTTTGCCATCAACGTGAACACATGACATAGCCGACACGCCGCTCACTATGCAGCGGTCTCCTAGCAATCTGCTTTTCAACACACACGACCGCGGTGGCAACGCCGGAATTGTGTGTCTTCGAACACGTACGAAGGTGAGTTCCTCCAACTTTGTCTTACACCGTGTGAACTGCTAGATCGTCTCGCTACGCTTAGGGTAACTTGTTACTGAGAGATTGTCATTTTCACTAAATCACGAGCGACAACTCTCCATGCCCTCAATACAGCCAGATGAAAAGGGCATCCTACATAGAAATTTAGAAGTATGAGCACGTAAGGTGAGCTATTTCAAAATGGTATTTTGAAAATGGTAGTTTGATGTCAAATTTGACAACACAGAACAAACTAGAGAGTGACGCCTCGCATGGGCAGACAGCACCACTAGAGATTTAAAGCCATTTCCTATATTGCAGGATCCCGTCTAGACGTCAAAGGGTGAAAAACCGCACAGACCGTGTCTATGCAACTTTCTGAAGCATCTACTGATCCACTCTGGATACTACTCTAATACGCTGCAGGTATACAGCCTAAGCATAGTTGATGCATTCACACAATATTATTACCAGATTCACAACCATTAGAACCACCCATATAACACTATGTTATCTGTATTAATTGCAGGATTCTGCTTAGGACACCTGGGTAACCGTCATTCCACAAGGAGTATATACAGGATTTGAGAGGTCAAACACTAGTATTAAGTTGCTGAATGGAGAATTCCTGGAGATCACTCCACATACAAACTCACAGTTCCATTGTGGATTAAGAGACTTAAGTTATATTGCTCCTGAAGAAGATAGGTTATTTATTTAAACGCGCTGAGCTCTCATTTTATTTTCTTTTAAAAATGTATATGTTGATTCTTTGTGAATTTTTGAATTTCTGAACTTAGAATTGTGTAGTTTTGTGGAACTTTTGAATTCTGAATTTCATATTACGTATTGTGCACCAGATATTACCATATAGGCACAAAATATTTGTATGAAACTAATACAACTATTATGAAAAACAGTTATGAGTATGTCTTCTTAAATGTTATCCTAATATGCTCTCTGGAATGATAATATGAATGAAGGTATATGAGTGACAACTAACGATATCACCTCTGATTGCAATTTATTAAAGAGAAATACTTTCATTTTTGACTGGTGACCATTACCAGTACCAATAGGTGTGCAGGGGATGGGAGAACTCATGTTCCATGAGTTTCCACCTTTTTCAGTTAACTTTCTCTGACTTTTGATACAAGAGTCTTTCTTTTCTCTACTTGTATTTACCAGTGAGCTTCACAAGCTCCTAGTGTTAAAACTTTGTTTTGACCCCATTAAAGATTTAACCACATGGTGTGCATGTTCTCTATTGTTTAGAATAGCACAGAAACTGTTCTCCTGAACACCAATGAGGACCTGTTTTTAAACCTGGACTCCAGCTCTCCCTCTGTTTCTGATCCGTCTCGATTTTTTCCTCTGACTTTGACACGGTCAATCATGCCATCCTCGTAAATCTTCTGCACGATACCCTTGGCATCATGGACCAGGCACTGCCGCGGTGTACCTCCGACCCTCCCAAGTGCAATTGGGCCCTTTTCTTTCCTCCTCCTCACTTTCTACCTGTGGCATCCCTCAGGGCTCGATCCTATCGCCATGGCTCTTCAAAATCTACCTTGCCCACCTGGCCCACTTTATCTCCACCTTCTCTCCTAACTTCCAGTGTTCCAGCCCTTTAAGATGAGGTTGCAATACTCTTTAGATGGATAGGGATGCAGAAGTTACTAAAAGATCAATAATCAAACTGACTCAGGTAGTTGGCAAAATGATAACTTTTTTAATATCAATTATCTAAAACAGGGAGTACAATGGATATCAACGGATGTCTCAGCGTAAGATCTCTCGATGCATCTTAAAAAAAGCATTCTTTTATAGCAGAAAATCATCATAGGTGACATCAACCTACGTATTACTAACATCATGCGGCATGGCAATCTACAAAAACTTAGTGGCAATTGTGATAGGTTCTAAGGGAATATCTAAGTATACAATCCATACTCATCTACAAAAGTGAAGAAAAGTGATAGGTTTCTTAAAATCAGGTAGTGAAACGAAGCCCTCCCCTTAAACAGGTATCTTTGGACATCGCTAAATACACAACGTCCCATTGGCTACACAAACTACAAAACCCTTAATCGCGCGGCTCTCTACCATTGGTTTCCACTCTAACCGCCATCAGTACTTTTCCACCTACAATAGCAGCACGCAGACTGAGCTTCCAGGTGCTGGTGAGCTAGTCTTCAACTATAGCTTCCCACCAATTCGAATATTCATCTATTTTCACCTAAGTGGTTTGCAGTCATTAGGGCTTTGTACTTGTCCTTGGGAGTGTTCTTTGCTCTAGAGAACTCAGGGGAATGAAGGCACGCTCTGCCCTCATGAGTAGGTGTGACCATCTTGTTTGTCCAACTTCATCCTTCCACCTGACTGAAGACCCCATATCCAGCTTCTTGTGTATATAAAATACTATTTTCGAATAGACCTCTGATGTCTTCCTTGTTTTTGTCCACGTCTTCTGAACAGAAGCTTTGTTCTTTCACACGATTAGTATCCAATGTCTGGTCACCACAGCTTGATATGGCCTTGGCTTCTTGGCTCATCCAGTCACGCCTTTCTGAGATTCACGTAGTACTTCACTTGTTTTCTTACTGCGACACACTGGAAAAGAGGCCTCCTTCTTTTGCCCAGCCCTGATATAATGCTTAGTGGAAACATCCATTCTTTACTCACTTCAATATATATTTATATGTTGACGCATGATGCAATCTATTTACTACTTAGCTAGCCCAAAGAATACTTCATCTGCTTGCGTTTCTTTACATCTGTACAGGTGTAAAATGACTTGATGTCTTCATCAGTTCTGTAGCATTAAGTTTCTTCATCTTGATCTCAAGATGCCACTTTTATTTGACACTTTCTTGGTGCCTTTATAGACTATCTGCATTCTCTAGTCTCTGCATCTCTTCTGTGTATGTCAGCTCTGCTCTGCGTGAAAATGAAACACAGGAAAATAGCATATTTGAAGGTCAGTAAACATGCAAATTCCATAAGTCTAGAGGTGGCAGGGGGGAGTGGCTAGAGAGCACCAAGTGGAGTGGAATTTGGGAGTTGGAGGGGGTCTAGGGTCTGAGTTTGCAATATAAATCTTTCTGTAGCGTTGGCTATAGCTTCGAATAACTAACATCTCAAGCAAACTACATCTCAGAACCAGCATGTGTTGCGGTGGTAAAGAGTGTTGGCAGGGGAGGTCAGTAGGCCATTTGGGGAGTCGGGGGAGCTGGCACAGATGAGGGGGACACATGGTGAGGGCAGGAAAGAGGTTTATTTTTGGAGGTTTTTCTGATATACGCGCCTATAAGGGACTACGGATAGCCAAGGGTATTTGTAGCTCAGTACCAGTGGTTACAGTATTTTTCTTAGTTTTAAATATCTCATAACACACGGCATCCACATTATTATTTTGAAAACCGTGCTACTATCAGTCCTTGAAGGTTTTGCACTCAGAGACCATTATTTTACCTTTTGCTGAAATGCATTCTGGTATTTGTATTCTCACAGTCAAGATGGGGGGAATAATGCCACAATTGTACACTTTTTGCGTAGCATAGATCTATAAGGATGTATATATTTGAGTGACACTATGGTATGTGTACTTTTCAAGTTAGCTCTATAAAGCATTGTATTGTTGAATGCCAGACATTGGGGTGAGGAGTGGAAAAGATGAGACTGCAAGAAAGTCATGAGTATTTGACCACAACGTGGCAAGAGAGTTTGTAATCCTGGACACTGGTGAAGTTATTTTCCCTTGATTGTGGCTGCTTTTCAGGGCACAAATAAATGAAGCATGTGGGTGGACACAGTAACTTTTTTTCAGAGGGCGGATGCAACCCCTTCTGGTTTTGTGAGGTTGGCAAGCTTGCTCAAGTATTTGGCTAGCAGGATTTTACTCAGGTTTTCATGTGCCCAGTGCAGACACTTACCCCCAACGCCACAAGCACTTGTTTTGTGTTGGGATTTTGTTTACCAGGGAATGTTTCACAACAGATTGCTGGGTTTAAAAGGTGAGCATCTTTTATACTGTGCCAGAATATTTATTGGAACATTTCCTCTCTCAGGTTATTTTTCTGGTGTTCATAACTTTTTTTCAAAAGTCCAATGCTATTTTGTCTTGCACACTTTCTTCTAAGGGGAAAGTCAAATGAACTACATTTGTATATTTCACTTTAAGATATATGCTCACTCACTGTGCGTGTATTTATGGGTGCCAGCTTTTGATTTTCCCTATGTTTGCAGAATGTACCTGGGCATATGTTATTCCTGCAGCTGGTCATTTCTTTCCTGTTTCTGTTCTGCTTAAATATGGTTAGTTGGGGTGGTGCGATGTATCACAACAGTTACCAAGAGACCGGCCATAAAACAAGGGGTTTGGAGAACGCTGCTTAACCAAAGTGTGTGGTCCACGGCAAATCATTTAATCTCACTGCACATTGCCTAAAAACACTGTGAGTTCTCCATGCCTGCAATCTTTTATTCATAACAATACCACAGTCAAAACAGGACAAAATCAGTTTGTGATTGATGAACTTCTTTGACCGATGGGTTGCAAGTGTTTTAAAATATAGACTGGCTGTGCCCTCTGGCCATGTCCGAAGGCCATGGCTAGTGGTTTTCTAGTGTTCGGTAATGCCCACCAGCCATGGCCGAAGCCCATGGCTAGTGGTCTGGTAGCTTTTTAAAATCTCTGATCATGGCCGATGACCATTTTAGTGGTCTGAAAGCGTTGTGAAAATCTTTGGAATAACAAAACCCTTGAAATTCAAGGAAAAAACTTTAGTTGCAGGGACATTATAAATTAACACAGCAAAACCCCTGATATTCAGCTAAGGCCACCTTAACTTTGTGCCCGCAGTTGAGCAGACTATGACCACAATGATGACATCTCAGATCACATCACTGATGATATCACTAATTAAATTACATCAGTAGAATGCAGGATACGGCATAAAAAATATAAATCTCCCTTCTAGGGACAGTAAAGCGGTTTGTTGAACTCTTAAGGTTACTGTGCAGGGCTGGGATATATTGGAGACACACTTGTCTCTGTTGGAGAGGTATGAGGTAAACCATGCAAAACTGTTTCATCAAAGCTTTGCGCATGCTGAGGATTTTGAAGAGGGGTAGATGCATGAGGGGGCAATTGCTGACCATGTCACCTGGGCCGAGTGTGGTATTCTTCAGCGGTGAGAGTATCTATCCCATTTTAGTGCATGAAGGTGCCTTGAATGATGGATGCATTTATGATGTTGAGAAGTAGTGTGAGTGCTTCACCATTGCTGACATTCACAATGGAGGAGGGGATAATATCATCTTTGGACTTTGTCTGTTTGGGGACTGAGTGATGATGAGGTCTTCTGGCGTAATTTTCCTGAATGTGTCCATATTGATCTGGATTGGGCTGGTATGGGTTGCATGTCCGTGGTGTGGAGCTGTCAGTTTGTTGCGTTTTCCTGTCTATGTTGTCAGTGAAGAAGTGAAGAAGCAATTGATGGCACTTCATTTGGCACTTGATTGTGGTATTTCAAAGTCTCAATACGGGTAGATGCAATGCTTCAGAGATTGGGAGATTGGTCGGCTCTTGTTGGATACTTCCATTATGGATGTTATGAAGTAGTTTGCTTCAGGAGTGTTTGATGAGTTTTCTATATACTGATTTGATGGTTCTCATAGTGATGAGGTATTCTAGCTGTTGTGATTTTCTCTAGAACTTTTCTTTTCTATAGATCACATGCTTGCTGTTGAGTTTGTGTGTGTCCAAAGTGTGGAGGGCTTATGTTTGTAGAGTTAAAGTTTCAGTAGTTCATCAGTGTTGGTGGTTTCAGGTGTGGGTCAGTGCACTGAGACAAGGCTTAACATTTCCCAAGGGGTTGGACATGGAGGCCAAGGTAATGAGACTTCTTTCCAGTGCATCTATGGGCAAGTTCTTGAAAGAGTGGTCCTGTGTTTTGGAATGTGTGGATTAGTCCTGATGGGAGAAGAAGTGTGTGGTTGAGCAGGCTGGATATTGCTGCATGGTCTGCAACGTCCAAAGGTGGTGGAGAGGCCTACAGTGGCTGGAGAGGTAGTGAATACCAGGCTGAGTGTGTTGTCTTGGCTGTAGATTGGTTCAGCGAACAGCTGATTGATGTCCATTTTGCTGAGCAGTTTAAGAAGAGTGTTTTTAGCTTTCTTTATTTTTTGGGCCCCAGGCAGGTTGAGATCACCATTGAATATGTTATTTATGTTGTGGACAGCTGCCGTTGTAATGGAATCTGTGATTTCATAGAGAAACACATTGTTGGTTTGGGGTGGCCATAGATAAGGTGAAAGGTAGCTGTCTGAGTGTGGTTGAGCAGGAAGTGGCCAGTGGGGTCCATGGATGCAGGTGTGATGTGTTCCTGAAGGGTGCATGTCCAGGAGGTCTTGTGGAAAACAGCCAGTACCACGGCAGTCCTCCCTTTGCTGCCCTTGTAGTGTATGTTGTAACCTGTGGCGATGAGGAAAAACAAAAAGTGTGTTGAGGTGGGGAGAGCCATGTCTCTGTAATAATGAGTGTGGGTAGTGTTGAGAACAGCAATGTCTGATGCATGTATTACTGAAAACTGAGCACTGAGCAGCATGAGGTTGCGTTTGTGTTTTGTAGCGGAAGTTTGTATGTGAGCAGAGGGATGTGGATCATGGTCTTTGGAATGCAAGCAGGGTGTGGATAGAGGGTTTTGAGTGTTTGGGTGAGGGTGGGTCTGGGATGCATATACCTCTGCAGGCTTACATGAGATGAGTGGAGCAGGGCAATAGGCCCTCTCTAGGTCTTCAGAGGACCAAACAGGAATGACCCTTTTCTTCGTCTACCCTTTGCTTCAAGAACAGAAACAGATGGGCGGGATCAATAAAAGAGCACCAACTGCAAAGGAAAATAGGCTAGAAGGCAATTTAAGAAGGAAAGAAAGGGCCAGTGCTAGAAAAAGTGCATAAAAAGAGCACCAAAAGATTAGCTGTGAGTAGAGGTGTATGGGCTAGAATTCACGTGACATAGTGAAGAAGTGGGTGGACACACAATGACGAAATACTTTCTACACAACTGAAATATTTTGCTGAACAACACTTTCCTGCCACTTTTCAAAAACCAGTGGCATTAGAGGAAGCATTTTACATTCACGCCAGTCCCTATGTATAAATGCACCCGGTCGAGCATTGCATCTTACCATGCGTCCCATTGCACAGTGGCATGCTGCACACTGTGAAGGCCAGAGAGCAGGCTGTGAGGAAATGTAAGACGTTGCCTATTTCCAGTGAGAGCTTCGTAGTTCGTACACTTGACTGTGCACGTATTGCCTTGTAGCCATCACACCACACTGAGCATTTTTATCAGCAATTCTAAGCACTGGCACTCCATCAATGTGTAATTAATGAGTGAGCATCATGCATGCAAATGCCCAATTCCCTGATGGTTAATAGCTACATTTTCCTGCACACTGGGATTGCTGCCCAGGTTCCCGCTGGTACCCAGTGAAAAATGTGACTGCTTGAAATATATTGATTCCTTTCCTCACAAACAGGAATCATGTTGATATTCAAATTATTCAAGCAGCAAATATGGCAATCACTGGGAATCCATGCATTTATTGATTTCCCTATGCAATGGTTTACCTTGAACGTTCCACAAAAACATTAAAATAAATAGCTTATGTTTCCATCAATTTAAATACATATATACAGTAATAACACAGGGCTAAAATCAGTAACCAAGCACTGGAAAATGCAGATGTGAGGATGTCATGGACATTCATCCTACGTACCCAGTTAAGGGTGGGCATCCCCGCAACCCCTCTCTGCGAACACCACTCTATAGCCAAAGTTTCCAGGCACATGTAAAGATGCACATAAAAGGTGTAAAGAGGCACATAAATCACAATACTCTGCAGAATGTACTTTTGGTGTATCACAAGCATATTCCAGTTCTCTGAATCTGACAGGTAAGGTGCTACTCCACACAATACCCATAGCGAACTTGAATATTGTGGCCTTTTGTGGGTTCCAAACAATCACTATTCTTTAGGCCCAACATAGTGATGTCACTCCCGACCTGTGTCCACGTTCACACCCTCATGAAGCCCTGCATTACGGGGAGGGCACAGGGGCCAGCGAGCAAGCTTTCGGAATTATCTGATGAAGCCACAATTGACACGAGCCTTCACCTGGTTTGAATGGCTTGAGTTCCTTGTCAATATCAGCCACAGGGGTGTGCATTATTGATAACATCTGTTGCTGCCTGAAGACCAGCCATACGCTTCTGAGATGTCCATATCTGTACACAGCCACAGTTACGACCAGGCAGCCCATTGTCCAAGAAACTCATGTAATGTTGCTGGCTTTACACCACCATCCTCTGATAGGTATGTGCCTTTGCTACCGTATTTGTGGCAGCGCTTCTAGAGAGGTGTTCCTGGGAATGTGGCATGTCCTTCAGATATGAAATGCTTCAACCAAATAAGTGTCACTTGTAATTTAGTGTTGATCCAAAAGAAAACAATGACTTGATACCTTAATTAGGATAACAAAGACATGTATTTTGCATGTTTCCAAACTTTCATGGAATATCTCCACTTCCTCAAGCAGATGTGGAATGAAACCTTTGATAAACATGAATGCATTACAGCTTACATGGTCCCTCCTGGAAAGACCCTGTTATCTGTGCCTGCCTGTGTGCCTGATTGCTAGATTTGCTCAGAGAGACATGTATTATTTTTTTAACTCCCCCACATGTTGCAATCTTCAAGGTCTGAATGGTACACTGTGTTAAGTGGGGCAAGGGTCAGTGGAACTGAAGAGCAAGGAAAGAAATAAACAGTCCACCCTCTTAGTGCTCTCTGGAAGGCAGAAAATGGGTTAGCAACAGTCATAGTAGGTGCAGTCCAGTGAGATTCGGTATCTCAGGCCCTTCACAAGATCAGTGGTAGCACAATCATTAACATATCATGCTTCTTGTGCCTCTAGAAGGCTGAAAGATGGGATACACAACCAGTCAAGTGCTAGGCCTGTGGCATGTGGAGCCCAGTGTGGTAACTTTCTGTCAAATACCGTCTCAGGATTGTGTTGCATTACAATCATGAGGAAAGGGCAGGGTTTGCCTAGAGACAGGGCGCCCTGACATGTGACCCATACAAGAGTAAAGACGGAAGAAGTCATGGCCTCATTATGAGTTTTCTGGTCCGAAAATAAGGGTGCCAGTAGCAAGTATCAACACCCTTTGTGGACCGGCAAACTGTGAGTCTGACGGTAGGGGACACAGAACACCCATCAGGCTTGACCTGCTCGGAAGTCAGGCCCCTGCTGGCAGACTTGTCACGGAAGCACCAACACCATTTCTAACAGTGCTGGTGCTTCAGTGTCCCCATTCCCTTGGATTCTTATGGGACTCCACAGGAATGGGGAGTAGCCAATCTGCCGCAACTTGTGATATCCAGGGGTGCTACAGGGATATCAAGCGGTGGAATCAGTGTTACAGGGTCGGCAGGTTACCGCCGACCTTGTAATGAGGCAGGATAGTGCACCGGACTAGGCAATACCATTTTGGAATTCAAGACAAGAACAAGGGGTAGAGTTTCCCTCATTTTTGATACATGGGAACTATGTTTAAATAGTCATCCATTGTGTTTCATACCACAAACTGAACTTTACAAAGGGGACCATGTCCACACCGAGAGAAGCCTCCTTCTGGATCAAGAAGATGCACAGTGTTCCTTAGTTAGTATAGTGTGAGGGAAGGAAATAGGTTTTGACACAGGACGGTAGACATTATAATTTTGACGGACATCCTGACAGTCCTCAGTGTTTGGTTTGAAGCGGGGAAACCCATTTTAGTAATAGGGGTTTTCCTTTTCTTTATTTTTTATAATAAACCTCTTTGCCAACCAGCATGCCACCACAGTGTCAAAGTCGTACCTCTGCACCCTTACAGGTGGCACTCTGAAGAAAATTGATCTCCAGTACTTTGGAAAGCTTAATAATATGACAGAAATACCATATTGTACTATGCCAATTGTACTTGTATTTTGTACTGATTTCAATTGCATGCATCTCAAGTAGAGACACTTTCACAGAATCAAATGGTAGGCTGGGCCTTCCTTTAGTGAGGTGCCTTATAATAGAATTTACAAATGTATTAGTTATAGGCAAGGGCTCAAAATGTGCACTCACATCTAGGCAGTGGCTAATGATAATTGACTCCTGGTGAGTGAGAAATGGTGTGGTGTGTGTATGTGTAGAATTGATGTGGTGAGTGACATGTCATGCCTGGCTAGTAGCTTAGAACTTTAAATGTTGCCCCCTGGCATAGACAACTTCATGAAGGTGGTGAGGAGAGGTGAATGATGTTTGAGCATGATTGGAGAGAGTTCTTGTGCAAAGTTAAGGACATTGTCAATGTGAGTAAAGGAGCATCATGGGAGGTACATCTGGAACTTGAGCAGTAGTCAAGGAGTGAGGACTATGGTGTTTCCTAGAGATTTTGCAGAGTAATAGGGGGGGAGTGTGGATTTTGTAGATGTTGAGAAGATTGACCCTAGCAGCAGTGGCTCTGGATGTGATAAAGTGCTAGAGCAGGTGATCACTGTTGAAAAGGAACACAAGGTTGCATGTCTTGGGGGAGGGTGTGAGGATGTCATGTGGAAAGAAATATGTGAGGGGGAAGAAGAGGACCATTAGAAGAGAGGAGATTAATTACCTAAATTGAAGAAGAACTTAGCATATGACATTTAGGGAAGACACAGTGGCATACAGCATAGAGGAACTTGCACACCCTCAAAGAATGGTCAGGGGGAAGGGAAGGAGAAGAAGATTTGGAAATCATCTGCAAAGAGGTGTTAGGAGAACCCGAAAGAGAAGATATAGTTTTCAAGGGATGGTGAGAGGCAGGGGAAAGCTTTGTGGCTTTGCCCAAACCTTGAGGGACAGCTTACGTGAGTAGGTTAGGAACAGTAGTGCCTGTGTTCCTGAAACAGAGACGGTACAGTTGTAGTGGTAGGAGGCAAACCAGGTGAAAGCAATGTCTTGGATTCCAGGGTTAAAGACAGTAAGAAGGAGAGAAGGGTAGTTAACTGTGTCAAAGGCAGAAGATAGCATGGAGAATGAAGATGGAGGAGAACTAGGAGTGATGAAGAGAAGAGAGCACGTCAGTGAAGTTGGTCAGTGCCATCTCAGTGGAGTGACAGCTGCAAACACTGGATTGAAGAGGGTTAGTTTCAAGGAACTCAGGGATCCTGTTAAAGAACACTTTGACCGCTCTCTCCAGGATATTTGAATTGTGGTGCAGAGAGAAACAAGCCAATGATTGGCAGGGCAATTCGGGTCAGCACATGGCTCTTTGAGGATAGATAGTACTGTGGCTACCTTGAAGCATGCAGGAAATATTAGTAAAGAATGAAAAGTTGAAGTGGGATGACAGCTAGTAGAAGGTTATTTGTGCAAATACTTTGATAGTTTATGGGGATAATGGGTCCACCAGACCACACAAAGTGTTTGGCAATCCTGAAGATGAGAACTAGAAAAAGAGCAAAGGCTAGAGGTGGTAGCGAAGATTGGAAGGGGAGAAAGAGGAGAGAAGGGTAGATAAGGTGTCACAGCAGTTCCTAGAGATTTTTGAGGAAAAGTAGATTGTTAAATTGAGGGAGAAGGATATATTTCGAGGGTTGGGATGGGTCATCATGCCTTGAAACGTAGAGGAGAGTGTGTGGGGGTGAGCTAGGAGATCATGTAGATGTCCCATTTGAGACTAGGTGGTGGGACTGAGGTACCACCACCCATTCCATGATGCAGGCCAAGTGGCCATACACAGAAGATAGCCCAGGAGCCTCAGTGCATACATAGCCTCATTTGTGTCCAACATCATACTAATCCCAACCATCCTTGCCATCATGAAGATAGACTACATTATCATCAGTATAGCAGTGAATCAATTGTATGGTATGTCAACTTAGTCACGACAGAGGAAATAATAATGGTCACTAGGTATACAGTGCAGTGGACATTAATCGTCAATGCAGTTCAATGGGATAAAAGTTCCCTCAGGTGTTCTCCAGTTCTCACCTGGCAGTGTGTTTCCACGTTGAAAAAAGGGAAGGGAAAACAAACAGGGAAAACTCATCCCTTCACCAATCTCCTAGGGGGAGTCCCAAAAAAAAGTCTCTTATGGCTCTCCTTCTGATGGAACTTGGTGTTGCTAGTCCAATGTTCAGTCCTCACTGCTTCTTGCTTCAACATTGCAAGCTATTGGGTTCTCAATCCCTCTCCTTCTCTTCCATAGCAAGGGCCCCACAAGTACATGGTACAGCTTTGTCTTGGATTTTTAACCAGTTGGAAATTGTGTGTTATCCTTGTCCAGACTCTCCCACTCTCAGATTGCTGTCCACCTCTACGTTCTGAGGTTTTGCTTCCCTACGCTAGGTCCCGGTAGTTGTTTTATGCCCATCTCATGCCTCCTCTCAACTCTGTGAACTGCCCTGGACCAATGTGGTCGGCAGAACCTCCCTGTTCTCACTATCAGACCCACCTGTACTGCTTTCTCCTTCTTGGCCTGGATGGTGATATTGCCCCCTTTAGTCAGTGCATCTGCACCCTGCCTGTCATTCACCAGGACCTCTCATGCAGGGGCTATATTTCCTCCAAACCTGCTCTCAGATGGAAACTCTACCTCGTCAACAGACCTTCCAGATGGTAACTCTTAGTCCCCCTCTCCAACAACAATACCAGAGGTTTACACTCCTCCAGCCTCCTCCAATTTCTTTCCACCCGCTTCCTCCTCAAAGCACCACTACCTCACAAACCATTTCCATACTCTTTCCTCCAGCTAATTCTCCAAAAACTCACATAACTAGTCTGGCTGAGCTGGCATGTATATCCTGATCTCGCCTCCTCTGGGGTAGGATTTAGATTCATGATTCACACCTGTGTGGTGAGAGTTAGGCTGCAAAGAATATCAAGTCCTGCTGCCATTTTGGATTTTACACTGGATCTGAGTATGAGCTTGATTTCTCCCTCTCTATCTCTTATTGTCTCTCTCTCTTTCCCTCTCTGTCTCCCTCTCCCTCTTACTCTCTCTTTCACTGTATTTATCTTCTACTTAGAGCCTATCTGGAGTTGCTTGTCTTGAAAGATCCTTCCCTGCCTATGTTACATATAAATGAAAGGCTGGTGGAGAGAGCGAATTTTTGATACTTGACCTTGTCAGCATTGTACATCTTAAAGAGTTCTGTAATGCAGGAGAACAATGATTGTTTGTCTCATGCTTCACACAAAAGAAAGGTACACCTTTTCTTTGCTGTTGAACGACTGCCAGACTTGATTTCATTCTTTAGGATCTTGTTTACAATTATTCGCTTCAGCAAGGACATCAAAGAGATAAATATATCCAACCTCTTGTCACTTAGTACCAACTTGTGTAACTTCTGTCTCTTAAAGGGACATGTGCTGATTTCTACACTGGAGGTTTTACATTGGCTTATGTGCTAGAATCACACTCCCTGCAATCCAGGTTTGAAGGCGGGATGATCAGTAAGGATTTTTCGGTTCATGTTCTCACCACAAAAGAGTATCAACTCTAAGCCTAATCTTGCAGTAGTGTGGAAGGGTCTTGTGGCAGTATAATGCTTGGAAGAGAGACCGGCTGAGCCAGGCTTGCATTGCTGATCTCCTGATAAGAGCCCATCACGCATTCAATGGGACAGGTGCTAACTATGGAGTCATATGCAAGGAAAATGGTGGGTGGGGCGTATGCAGTAATACACAGTAATGTGTTCCTTTAATCGTAAGCGATCAACGTGTTTTACACTCCCAGAGCTTTCCCAAAATGCTCTACATCACAACAATGATCCTCCCTGATGTCAGTCAATCTACAAGCAACGCACACATCCCCAGATGTGGTGAACACGAGAGGCTGTTGCTAAGCCTACAAACAGCACTCAGACTATGTCCATAGGTAGCTCACAGACTCAGCCAACAAGCAACCCCCAGACTTCCAGCCTGGCTCACAGTCCTCCCACAAACCTGCCGACTCAGCACTCTAGGCATCCACAGACTTGGTACAAAGGCCATTGCAGATAATCTTTTCACAGGTAGCCCTAGGAATCAAGTCCAAAGCAGTCTCCAAGATTTCAAGGCCCACAACATCCCCCAAGTCTCAGGCCCACAGGTGGGTCCACACATTCTCACCTACTGTAATCATCATATGAAGGAGATAGTCACAGTTCCCTTCCCAAATCAGCTTCTGTTGAATATATCTGTTTGGAACTGGGACTTATATCTCTTAGAGCCCAGTTGTTAATCAGAAGAGGTTGTCTGATGTTGAAATCTAGAACGTCACCCACATGTCCTATTTTGAGCATTTTGGGTGTGAGCTACAGCCCCAAACAGGGTGACGGTAATAATTCTGTCCACGTTTTATTATTCCATGAGCACTATGAGGAGGTGGGATGGCAACCCGATTATGACCGCTGTGCCAATTTTGAATCCTTAAAAGGCACTCTTAAGCACAGAATACAGAAACACGATTGGATATGTAATTATAACCATTTTAACACTCTAAAAAGCCATATGAGTGTTGTGCTTGTGGTACATCGGTATTTGAGTGTTACCATGAACTTTGTCCCGACCCGTAGGTCCGTGATTTATATTTCCAGCTGCGCATGAATCAATTGCCAGTGCTGTCTGTTTGAGGGGCATGGAAAAAGATCCCCTGCAAGGTCAGATACTGCAGGATTTGTAAAACTGGTACCAACTCGGAGACAGCAAAGCATGTGCTGATGGAATACCCAAGACTTGGTTCCCTGTATATGCTTGCTCTGGGACATTTGGTAGATACCAAATAAAAGTGACATGTTTTGGGTGTTCTGTGTAAACACTACATCAATGTCAGCAGTGCTGGCATTTTTTGGGTCTGGCAGATTGTGAAGTTATTGCTGGTTTAGTTCACCCGAAGTAAGGAGTCATATCGGGATAATTCTGGTCAGTGGTTCGCCTGAGTAAACGTTAACAGTGGGGCCTCCGTGTGGGTTATTGGGCAATTGCTGAATAATGATTTCATTCTTCCTTCCCTTTTCATTCCTTTTAACGTGATGTGTTTTATTATTTTAAGTTGGACACATATTCTCTTAAGTGCTGGAAATGTATTACTTGTAATACTCAAGTTAATATGTGTGATTTGCATTTTAGTAATTGTAAGTATTGTAAAATTTCAATTTATATTGAACTGTTACACAATAAATAAATAAATAAATAATAGTCACAATTCCAAACAAATGTCTGCCCCACAACATCAGCACATACAAACCCCAAATTCAAGGACTGCCTGAAGTCGCAGCACCACTCACCCAACAAAAATGGCCCTTCATTGTCCCTTAAGCTATCATCAGTTACCCCAGATCGTCCATCTAGCCATGATAGTCATTTTCCACATTGCAAACCTTCACTCCACTTTGGAGGCTATGCTCTTAAAGGAGAATTTTGTTCAAAAATATTACGGTCTTGATCGCTGGGGCATGTATTTTTAAGCATACTGTAATCGATTAAAAAAAAGATTCCTGTCCATCTTACCTTAGTTGTGCTCACTTTTACACATGCAAAAACAACGGGTTGGGTGTTGCCATCTTGTGTTAATCTTACCCGTTGATGCATCATCCTAAGTTCAAGTGCCCCTGTGGCAAGAATACAGATCGCCCTGCCCGCCAAACTGATATCACTCGTCCAAACGATATGCTCCACCTATGTTAATGATGTTCTTGGCTAGCGTAGCCAAACATGCCCTGTCATTACCTACGCCATAACGTTACTTAACTCGGAACCAGGAAGATAAACACACACCTCACCTCACAGCGCATAACTTTTCCTTCTTGTCTCAAATCAGAGAGCAAAACATTTATTTTTAAGAAAACATTAATAGTCTGCAATGTAACAAGGGCTTTTATTTTGCAAAGAACGCTCACAAGAGAACATTAAGTCCACGAAATGAACAGTATCTGTTTTCAATACAAGTTATATTTAGCGAAATTCGCATGCTTCTAATGTTTTTTATAACTTCCTCATGATATGCTGATTGTGATTAGCGATTGATCAATCCCTGTAGTCCAATTCTTGTGTGTTCTTATGTTACACCAGCAAAACCTTCTAATGACATGCATGGTGTTCCGTTCGTGAGAAGATATGGATTCTTTGCACTTTCAAGCGCAACGCTTTTGCATCTTCATGTTTTCAGATCATAAACGTTGACAGGTTGCTCCTTTTTGCTGGTACCGCTAAAGGGCAGATTGGTCCCTGACGGTTGTCCGACATAACGGCTATCAAATAATCACCGTTGATGATTATCTGCCTATGTTGATTGAAGAATCCATCCGACGGTAGCTGGAAACTATGAAATGCGCAGAACAGTACAATAGAGCTGTGTAGATATGATATGATATGATTGTTTATTTATATAGCGCCTATACACAGAAGTGTTTCAAAGCGCTTCAAGGAGGGAGGGAACATAGGAAATACAGTACATTCAGTAAAGTCCTTGAGCAACATAGAATGTGGAAAATAACTACCATAATAGGCCTGACGACATTTCTGATAGTGCAAGTGCCAAAAAAATAAGTAGGGTAGGAGGGAATGGAGAAGGAGAACAAAGCAAGCGTAACATTACTATGTCTGTCGACAATTTACGCAGTGCGGGAGGAATACAAGAGGAGGATTGGGGGGCAGGGATAGAGGGGGTGAGGAGGAACAAGACAACTGCTGAGCCAAATTCATCAGATAAATTTAGAAGCAGGGGAGGGGGAATGGAGAACAAAGGGTAAGAGGGGGGACAGACAAGCTACTATCATCGGTCAAGGAACAGAAGATAGGAGTAAGTGCAAGGAGGGAAGACCTCGAGGAAGTGTCTAGGTCCCCAGAGGAGGGGGAGATGCAGGCAAGTGAGAGTAGGAAGTAGAGTGGGAAGTAGAAGAGGGTGGGTTTGTGGTACATAGGACAGGGTAGGCATCTCAAGAGCGTGCGTAGGGTCAGCGCAGAGCAGGGGTAGGAAGGTCACAAAGTTCCGGAGGCAGGGGCAAGAAGTGGACAGGCAAATGGCATTGTCAGGCCGTAACGGGACCAAGTCTCGACAGAGGCGGGCACGCTTAGGCATTTAAGGAATGAGAAGAGAGAGGGAGGGAGACGGCCAGAGGGGAGAGGGAATGGGGCAAGGGGCGAAAAAGGGGGGGTGGGGGAGAGAAGTGGAAGGGTCAGAGCAGGTGTACAAGGCACAAATTATGCAGAAGCAGGCAATCAAAATAAATTAAAAACAGTGAATGCAACACAGGAACATGCATAGATAATGATCAAGATCAAGCATATGCAGTGCGTTTGTTTAGAGGAAGGGTGAAACATGAATGAGGTACGGGTAAATCCCCCAAAGCAATGGAGGGCAGATGTGTGGTATACACATTTAGTGCAAAGACCACTACAAGCAGTATTAACAGTGTTAAGTTACAAGTTTCCACTGTGGTGGAATTAGAGACTGTAGATGACCAGCTCATGAAGATGATGGCATGCAAAATAACTTGTGGCCAAAACGCGAATGATTGTTGTGGTACTGAGGGTTAGGGTCCACTGACAGGTAGAGAGGCCGAAACAAGAGTCAACTGGTGATGGAGGGCAGTGAAAGAGTCACGTTGGTGCTGCAAGTCAAGATAACTACTGTGCTGGGTTATTCGGTAGGATCAGAAGGGAAGGCGGACATGGAAAAGGAGGGGCAAGCGGAGGTGCGTGCACACCTTACATTTGTGCCGTGACTCTGCAACAAGGTGTTGAAAAGAACTCTGGGTGACCAGGAGGGTAGGCTGCAGGCAAAGTCCATAGACAAGTCCATGGAAAGGACAGGGAAAAGACAGGAAGGAGCCCTTAAGCGCTGCCCTTAAATGCACGGACCCGGCTTCGCCTCACGGCTAGGTCGGGTCTCTGCATTTGAGGAGGGCAGGGGCCAATCAGGAGGCAGTAGAGGGGGACGTGCCTCCAAGCACCAAGGACGGTGCAAAAAACGCAGAAGGAAGCACAGCGGCCATCTTGGCATGGCCTCGTCGGATGCTGCAGAGAAGTAGAAAGCAGCATTCCGGGTCCCACGGTGGTTGAGGGGGCCATCCTTCCAGGTGGAGGGCACAGGGAAAAGACAGGAAGGATTCCTTAAGCGCTGCCCTTAAATGCGCGGACCCGGCTTCACCTCACGGCTAGGTCGGGTCTCTGCATTTGAGGAGGGCAGGGGCCAATCAGGAGGCAGTAGAGGGGGACGTGCCTCCAAGCACCGAGGACGGTGCAAAAAACGCAGAAGGAAGCACAGCGGCCACCTTGGCATGGCCTCGTCGGATGCTGCAGAGAAGTAGAAAGCAGTATTCCGGGTCCCACGGTGGTCAAGGGGGCCATCCTTCCAGGTGGAGGGCACAGGGAAAAGACAGGAAGGAGCCCTTAAGCGCTGCCCTTAAATGTGCGAACACGGCTTCGCCTCACAGCTAGGTCGGGTCTCTGCATTTGAGGAGGGCAGGGGCCAATCAGGAGGCAGTAGAGGGGGACGTGCCTCCAAGCACCGAGGACGGTGCAAAAAATGCAGCAGGAAGCACGGCGGCCATCTTGGCATGGCCTCATCGGATGCTGCAGAGAAGTAGAAAGCAGCATTCCGGGTCCCACGGTGGTCGAGGGGGCCATCCTTCCAGGTGGAGGGCACAGGGAAAAGACAGGAAGGAGCCCTTAAGCGCTGCCCTTAAATGCGCGGAACCGGCTTCGCCTCATGGCTAGGTCGGGTCTCTGCATTTGAGGAGGGCAGGGGCCAATCAGGAGGCAGTAGAGGGGGACGTGCCTCCAAGCACCGAGGACGGTGCAAAAAACGCAGAAGGAAGCACGGCGGCCATCTTGGCATGGCCTCGTCGGATGCTGCAGAGAAGTAGAAAGCAGCATTCCAAGTCCCACGGTGGTCGAGGGGGCCATTCTTCCAGGTGGAGGGCACAGGGAAAAGACAGGAAGGAGCCCTTAAGCGCTGCCCTTAAATGCGCGGACACGGCTTCGCCTCACGGCTAGGTCAGGTCTCTGCATTTGAGGAGGGCAGGGGCCAATCAGGAGGCAGTAGAGGGGGACGTGCCTCCAAGCACCGAGGATGGTGCAAAAAACGCAGAAGGAAGTAAGGCGGCCATCTTGGCATGGCCTCGTCGGATGCTGCAGAGAAGTAGAAAGCAGCATTCCGGGTCCCACGGTGGTCGAGGGGGCCATCCTTCCAGGTGGAGGGCACAGGGAAAAGACAGGAAGGAGCCCTTAAGCGCTGCCCTTAAATGCGCGGACCCTGCTTCGCCTCATGGCTAGGTCGTGTTTCTGCATTTGAGGAGGACAGGGGCCAATCAGGAGGCAGTAGAGGGGGACGTGCCTCCAAGCACCGAGGACGGTGCAAAAAACGCAGAAGGAAGCATGGCGGCCATCTTGGCATGGCCTCGTCGGATGCTGCAGAGAAGTAGAAAGCAGCATTCCGGGTCCCACGGTGGTCGAGGGTGCCATCCTTCCAGGTGGAGGGCACAGGGAAAAGACAGGAAGGAGCCCTTAAGCGCTGCCCTTAAATGCGCGGACCCAGCTTCGCTGACCCGCCTTCGGGATAACAGAATTAAACAATATATTTTAGTAGCCATTCTCTAATCAAATATATCAAGTTACCATATAATTCAGAACCGGGTGAAACCTAATCATAAACACAAACCACTAAGAATTAACACAGACATGACAACATGGGGCAGTAGGTGAGACCACGACGTGCATGAAAGGTTTGCTCTGTGAAGTAGGTATACCTTCCAATGGGATTGAGTACCAGATGCGCCCGCTTCACATAGCTCAGCCCTCTTTTAAAGCCAAACGGGCCCTAGTGATTGGTGCCAACTAAGCCCACCTTAATGAACCAATCCTGGTCCCCACCAAAAATCTTCAGTGATGCTTCAGTCCAGAATCAGAGCACTTGACAGCAGACAGCGAAGGATGACAACCTATACTTTTAGGTCCCACATATTTTCCTATCTGCTGTACATCAAAGTGTCTCCATAATTAACTGAGCCCTATGTGGCGCTTGGTCACAACAAAGGGTCTCCTTTGAAGTAGGGATTGCAGGCAGACTTTCGTCTCCTACAATTCACATACTTCCCTGGTCTGAAAGGAGTGCTTCAGACAGGACATTCACTGCCCTTTCATACCAAGGAGGGGTGTTAGTACCAAGTTCACACATTGAATTACAAAGAAGTGTTGGTCTCTGGTCTCCATTGTCACTTCCTGCAGCCAGCCCTTCGCTGAGGCATGCTAATTAACATTCATCAGTATTCACCACCACCAGCAAGGTGTAACAATGGAAATGCTAATCCATGGAGCTTTGAAAAGCTAATGAGGGTACCAACGGCCAGAGGCTTTTGATGTAGCCACAGCCGTCAGCTGCCAGCTACACATGACAGGTGAGGGCGGCGCTGGAAACTGTGTCCTCCCAGAGTACATGACTATTTTTGAGCTGTGCAGTGAGCGTGGAAAATATGTGCAGGAATGGCCCCACATATTTTCCAGAGGTTGATCTCCCATCATTCATTCTTTTAAATAAATCAAAAAGCCCAGGCAAGCCACTCTCCCTGTGCGGATGGTTGAATTCCTCACAGGGACGTAAGCGTCTAGTGATGTCAGTTTGAGGGGCGGGCGATCTGTATTCTTGCTGCAGGGGCACTTGAACTTAGGGCAAAGCATCAACGGATAATATAAGCAAAAGATGGCAGCGCCCATCTCGTTGTTTTCACATGTGTAAAAATTTGCAAAACTAAGGTAAGATGCACAGGACATTTTTTTAAGATAGATTACAGTATGGTTAAAAATACATGCCCAAACGATCGGGACAGTAACGTTTTGGAGCGAACGTCCACTTTAGCTACGGATTCACTCACAAAACATTTTAGATCCCGGACAATCTCAGATTTTGAGGAATGCTAATTCTGTGGTGGGCAATGCCTGTAGGTCATGGTTTTGACAGCTATCACGTCTGATTCCATTAACTCAAACTGTGATGACAGGGCCGTAAACACTCAAAGGATCAACTATTACTACTCTCTGCACCTTTGTAGGATCACCCTAATGAACCCTGACAACTCTTGCTAAGCCATCACTTTCAAGACGTATTTCCAACAGCTAAACAAAAATAAAATGTGGACAGTGAATCGCATCAGCACTACTGAACCTCAACTAAGAGAACCCACACACAAGGCAACAGCCAATGCCTTCAAACAGCTGTGATCACACAAAGCACTGCAGGAGCCATGTTATCACTGCTGAGGGGTTATTCCCACACTTCCGTCTTCCCTGCTTAGTCAAAGACAAGTAATGCTAAAATTGCTGGAATCTCAATCACTTTGGCCCTGTGAGCCTTTCACCACCTCCTACCACCCAAGAGCACCGCTGAGGGGTTATTCCCACACTTCCGTCATCCCTGCTTAGTCAAGGACAAGTAATGCTAAAATTGCTAGAATCTCAATCACTTTGGCTCTGTGAGCCTTTCACCACCTCCTACCACCCACGAGCACTGCTCACAGCATGCATGCTAAGCAAGCATAGGAATTTTCACCAGGTGACCCGACCATACCTCTTGACTGTATGCTTTATCCACATGACTCCCTAGATCACATCTATGACCAGGACAGATATTTCTACTTCTTACCCCCCAAAAATAATATTAATCTCACCTCACTAACGGCAGACAGCATATGGAGGCAGTGAAGGAGAATACAAAGGAAAAATAAACGTATATAGACAAATATAACCTAATATAACCTATACAATCATATCAAATTTTGCCCTGCAAAAATGTTCAAATATTGCTTGGGTAATGATTAATTGTAACATGGGGTGTGTGATATGGCTGTTCATAGCATAGTTCTTAACAAAAAGGGTACCTGTATATCAAACGGCCCTTCAGGTAAGTAACATCTTTACATATAAACAAAATAGGCTGTGGGTAGTGAGGTTGAAAAACCAAACTGATAATACACTAATTAACAAAAAATGTATATTTTATTTTTTACAATAGTTTTTCAAACACTAAAATCAAATACTCAAATCCCGTACAAGGTATACTTTTCTTGTGAAAAATCCCTTTCACCTCTCATCCACATTCATACCATCATATGTACACGTTCACGCCACTCATTGCAGTGATATGGCTAGACAATATTCATATGGTCTCTTCCCATCACTATTGACACCCAGTTTTTCAGATTTGTTGTATGCAGACCACTTTTTAGTCCTTACACTAGTCCAATGATGTTCCCATATTTCAGTCGATTCTTATGTATCGATGAAAGGTGTCTTCACCCCTTCTACGGATTCTCACTCCCTCCACTACCCCAGTGGTGGAGATGTAGCAGGTCCAAAGGAAATTATTTCCAAATGTTCGAGATCACTGGGCACCTCAGTTTACTCAAAATCACTCCTTACCACTAGGAGGAAAACGTCCCGCAGTGTAACGTCTCACTGATATTAGTCGTTCCTACTGCAGCCACATTCTCTAATACCATGCGTCCATCCACGTCTACATGGCGTCACCAATCTGTTGTTCATCTGTAGTCAACATGAATACAAGCTTCTGTATGTAGCCCTCGTAATGCTAATTTCCATCTAATGCCACTTTATACAGGCGCAGCTGTCACTTTCCGTGTATCTGTGCAGCACCACTCGTACGAGTCTGGAACTGTAATTCTTCACGTTTACTTGTGACATTTAGTGTGCTTGGCTCATGTAGCTTTCAAGGGTGTTTGCTACTGAGAGGGGCGCTCGTTCCAGTGGGGGGGGGGGGAGGCGCAGGCTCCTAGGAGGGGGTGGTGTTACTCCAGTTACGAGAGCGACTGACAGGGGGCAGGAGAGAATGCAGCACAACCGTAACTGTCGCACCACATGTTGCAGGGGTGGACCTCATTTTTAGTATGCCATAGAACCTACAGAGCTTCAAAGACAGAATAAGAGATATCCTTAGCCAGCTTTGCGGCACATTCAGACATGCTCTACGTGTCTTGTCTTCAGTCTCCCGCCATCCAGACATCACCCTCGCCAGACAGGTTCCTCTTTACCATACTTAAAAAAAAGCTATAATGTAGTAGTTGCAAGACAGGATCATTATCTGAAAGGTTTCAGGAAAGACGTGTTTGTCCTTCTGCATAGTAAATCACCACCCTTTTATGGTTATGTTCTTATCTGCGTCTCTGAAGAAAGAAGAAATATTGCAGCCCTTTCTTTTAAACTGCCCCCTGTGCAGCTAATTGCTAAATTAACTGTTCTGATACATTTTGGTATTTAAGTATGCTCCTCACCAGTGCAAAGTCAGTGCAAAGTCACTTTGCACTGCAGAAATACACTTTGCACCGTTCTGCGAGTCAGGGGTGTGTTGTCAGTGCAAAGTCACTTTGCACTGCACTAAAAGCTCCATGAATCAGGCATTAAGTCTCTTGTTAGGAAGAATCAAGTTTGGTATTTGCTTCAGTGCCCATTATCTTGCAGTTTGGATGAGCGTTGTGCACTCGTCACTCTTTTAAGCACTGCCACAGGGCGAGTGCCACACTTGTCGGCAGTTCATCCATATTTCAGAGCCAGCCACGGGTTTCATCAATAGGGTAGTGATCTCGATGACGAAGCGCTTGTACCTTTCCCCAGCAGCCTCTACCCTGAGAAGTGCCTCCCGGATGCGTGGCTAGCAGGACAGTGGCAGCCTCACTGTGTTTGTGACACTGCAGACATCTGAGGTGAAAGTGAGAGCAAGGGTGATGGAGCGATTTAAGGATATTGAAAAGGATGAACACATTGGTTTAATAGATGCAGGTTAAAAGAAGAAAAGATTAATTGAACTTTTCTCTGTCATATTGTCACAAGAACAACTAGTATCAAAGTCACCAATCTAACAAATTTGACTTTATGTTTCCCAAAATGGCAAGCGCCCTAGTCTTTAGAAACCATACCAAATAGGTTTTGCGAACGCGCTGCAACTTTAAAGGCAGGTACTGCTCTACCCTGGAGTTTGCCAGCTCGGTGCTTTCTCTAGCAATGCTTTTAATGGACAAGGTTGTCTGAGATAAACTCCTTATATGTGCTTTTGTTAACTTCATATTCTGATATAAATGCTAATACCAGGCGAGTCCAGGGTGAGCTGGCTAATAAGCACGAGCAAACTGAGTTGTGCAAAACGTGAACTACCCACATTTCATTGTGGTTGATCAAGCAGAACGTCCCAGTTTGAAATGCAAAAAAGGTACATGCTAATTCGACAGTGAGAAATATTGTAAAAGATACAGGCCCTCATTACGAGTCTGTTGGTAACACGCCTTTACCGGCAGACTTGCCTCACCGTTTCCACCACCTGATATCCACCGCCTGGTATCTGGTAATACCAGGATTTTGAAGGCGACTCAGGAGCAGTACGTTCCCATTCCAGTGGAGTCCAATGTGACTAAACGGGAATGGGAACCCTGAAGCACCAGCACCGCTAGTAAGGTTGAAAGTGATTCAGTGAAAATTCTGCTGGTATGGGCTAGAACTACCGACATATCAGGCCTGCTGGTAGTTAACTGCCTCTACCGGCAGACTTGTAGTTTCTACTATTAACTGAGGATTTGTTGATTCTCTTGGGATAATTGTGTGATTAAAACACAAATCTTTTACAGCATATTTTCAAATTAGTATATTTTGAACACCTGATCATCGAAGCAAGTAAACTAGTAATAATATAATCGAAGATTGAAGCAAACATATTACAAACAAAAGCTTTTAATTTTGGAACTTGAGAACAAATGAACTGAGCTCCTTTCGAGGTGCAACGAGGAGGACCAGGCTAAAGCCTGGATCCCACTCTGTTTTTCTTTTGGTAACCATTGTTATTGCCACTTTTTTCTGGACCGGCAAACGTTTAATGAGGGGCTGCAGTGTTGGTTTCAAAACGAATAACATTTCTGTTTGACTGTTTTGTGAAAGTACAAAATTGCACCCTTCCTATACAGTTTTTGAAAGTTTCAGTTTAATTGAAAAGGTGTCAAAAAATATCAATGACGAGCTGATGTTTGTAATTGAGGAGACCAACCACCAAACAGAAGTTCTGTTAGCCTTTTGCTTTATATCTGACTGTTATGGTGTAAACCTGTGGGGCTGCCACAGGGTGGATGTGCCGTCCCACATGGTGTCCCCTTCAAGTTATGACACAGCAAATGGGACACATCTTGAGCAACTCTTCCACTGTATCATCAAGCGGCGGGATCCACACCATCTGCCTCAGCTGCCATTTGGTTGACACAATGCCCCTGTGCCCCTCATGTGCTAACTCCATCACCTGGTGCCTCAATGATGATGGTATAAGGAGTTCATTTCCTTTGCGAAGTAGCCCCTCCTCTGACCTAGAGACTTCCTCTTTAACCAATAAAAGATTCCTAATGACTTTCTGAACATCTTGTGACTCTGTTTCCACTTTCTTCTTGGCATGTTTATATCGTCCAAACTTGAGACTTTCCACATTGATGCAGAATGACTGGTCCTGCTCATATTCATGCAGCATCCATTAGCAATCCAGAACTTTTGGAGTGAATATACTTATCTGCCACAGATGGTTACAGGATCGCCGATTTCAGTGGATTTCATGATAGGAAGTCAGTCTGATTATCCTCCTTTCTGGATCGATGTACTATATTAAATGCATAGTCCTGTAGTCATAAGCCCCAACTCGCTATCCTTGGAGGAATTCTGGACTGAGGGTTGCCATAAATTAACATTAAGGCTTGATGATGTGCTATTATGGTGAAATGCTTTCCGTACATGCCCACACTTTTCGACTTGGGGGTGCGCTTGTTCCATCTTGAACAGTCTCCGACTCGCGTAGGACACTATGTGATGCCTGTGGGATGCATATTCATCCACGTTTGCTACAATGGCCCCTAGCCCCACCGGGTTCGCATCCACTGTAAACTGCGTGTTTCATGTATCAAAGTATGCCATATTTTCTGCTGCTTAGATCCTTTGACAGATAATCTCAAAAGCCTTTTGGCATTCTTTGGACCACAGATATGGGACACATTTTTTAATAAGGTCTGTCAGGGGCCCTCTGATGGTTGCAAAATACTTAATATATCGGGTGCAGTAGCTGAGCAGTCCTAGGAACGATCGCAGCTCCAAGACTTTGGTAGGTTGAGGTGTCTAAATCAGGGCATCCATATTCTGTCAGTCTGGTTTCATTCCCTTTGCCGAGAAGATGTGACCAAAGAATCTAAGCATGCCTTTGTGGAATTTGCACTTGTTCTTGTTTAGCATTAGGTTTGCTGCTTTAAGTGGCATGCATGCACTTGCAAGGGTGTTGTTGTGCTGTTCATTGTCACTCTCACGGGCAGGCCACGCCACTTTTATAGTGTGTGATCATCACCATGGCGGCTTCCTGACTTATTGTAGTCTGATTTAAGCACTGCTTACTGTCGCCCCTGTGGTGTCCTGATTCTTCGTCACTTCAATTCTGCGCTCCTCCTGTGATACCTCTCATTGCTGCTCCCACGGCTCTTGCTTGATTTCATCGCTGTCTATGCGTGGCTTTGTAGAGGAGCAGGTCGATGCTATCTTGCCAGTTCCCACCCCCTCACCACCGTCATACTGGAACAGTCGAAGATGAGCCAAAATGTGACCTGCTGCATGTTCCCTTAGCGCATTGAGTCTATGAGAGACGCTATTACCTCAGACAGCCATACAGAATGTGCCCTCGCACTGAAAGTGTGGAAGGATGTTGCATGGAAGAACGCTACATGGAAGGATGTAGCCTGCCAAGATGTCAGAATGCATCAATGAATATTATGGACGGACGTTAAAGTGAAATCTGATAAGGACAAAGTGATGTCATAAAGAAGATATATGACACTATACTGAAATGATATGAAAATACCTCGAAGTAATGATGTAACTGAAGCACTAAAAGTAACATGTAGCTAAAGCTAAAGCAATCATGGATCTAAAGAAGATGAAGTAACTTACTGACCAATAACTGTAAATATGCAATAACGCAAGATAGAAAGAAAATGTATAGAAGCTTGCTATCGAGGAATATATAAATTGGCATGGACGGCCATAATGGGAAAATGGATGCTGGCTCACGCTGAACTTAATCAAGCTACCTCAGATATAGGCCGAGAATGGAAGACATGGAAAAACAGCTCTGTGTGCAGACCCGATGATGAGTCAAGTTTGTCCCAGAGTTAAGGAAGTTGTTTCGAGGGGTAAGCACAGAGCACAAAGGGAGTAAATGGATAATCTCTGAATGTGGGACATTCATCATAGATGAAATATGAAGAACACATCTGGGAGAGCCAAACTGTTGGTCAATTAAAGTATACAAAGGTCATATGAGATAGAGTGTGCATGTCTCTAGAGGCCAAGAGGAGAAACAGCATCCGGTATAATTATAACAAATAACAGTGGGCTGAAATGGACAAATTCGTGTTCTCTTCACACGTGACTCAGAAGTAAAAATACAAAGGCTATTCATTAGAGCCTTAAGGTAAAATAGTGTTGTCAACTACAACCGGAAGACTTTGGCTGATTGCCTACCGATGAGAGATGATTGACTATCTGGAAAAACGGGTAGTAGTTTGACGGGATTCAAACACCTACGTTTTGTTTCGCGTACGTACTGCTAAAGAGCCAAAAGTCCAAGGTTGGAATGGTATGCCAACCAAAAAGTGGAGTTGAGGGACAACCTAACAAGCAATATAGCATAGCTCAATCCACTGTTGTTTTGTCCTCTATAATCTGTAGTATACGTATTTAGAGGCAGTTCAAGGCATGCCCTACAGATAAAGTGTAGCCAATGAATTACTAATCTTTACATGATCTATAAGTTCATATGGTCCTTTAACCAATCCCTTCCCTTGATAGGTTTTGTATTTTGCCATGTAGAATGACATCATAGATGACGCATATTGGGGTACAAGACCTCCAGGTAATAAAGATGCAATTCGAGTGTGCATGCATCAGTCCGATGTCTGTGAGATCTCCCTACTTTATTAAATTGACAATAAAGTAGTACCTCACCATATTGCTTGAGTCTGTCCAATTATTTGGTTTGAGATCATTATTTTTAGTCCATCTTGCACAAATAGACGCTTCAAGGTGCTACAGAACATTTGGTAGGGGTGCGGATGGTTGCGGTATAGACGCCCCAGGCCAGATCCAGATCCCTGGATGCTTGGTTAGTCCCGCCATTATGCCAGAAGTCTGTGGAGCTTCCTGTGGAGATTGGTGTGTAGAGTGTCATGCAAAAAGATTCGGTCGACAGGTCCCCCTTTGAAAAAATTCCTGTCCAGTCACTGCAGGCGCCACGTGTATGGAAGGCGAACTGGTCGGTTGAGGGAAAGTTGATTCACGGATGTAAGTAGAACAATGAAAGTGGCGAAATAGGGGGAAGGATTGTTTTGTAAATAAAAGGTTTAAAAAGTAATGAGATTTTGGGGGAAAATATAATGAGAAGTAGATACCTTGATTCCTGGTTCCAAGGGGACAGAAGGGTACGTACTAAAGGACAGGGTGTCAAGGATTCCTGAGGCAAGGCCCGCAGAAGAGTGTGCATCAAACTCCAACATGGAGTGAAACAAATAAGGGATACATTTACTAAGATAGTAAAGGAAGGCGTATGCAGTACAATTAAAAAAGTGCACATATGTTCGGATATACAACTGTTAATATAAATCTTTTGTTGTGTTTAGACTAATGAATTTAAAATAATAGTAAATAAATTAAAGACATTGGTGAAAAACTTGGACCAAGAGATTGATGTCAATCAGGAAATGAAAAATCAAAGGAAAGTAATATGAATAAAGAAGACTCTTAAAATGCTAATAATAAAAGAACGATATAATACATTTTGATAGAAAGTGTAAATAAAGGAGGAAATAGGATATCAAACAGTGATTGATGGTGCCTGCACCAAATGACTGGCATGGTATATTTGATAAAATAAAGAATCAAATAAAACAACGGGTAGGTATTGACAATCAAAACCGATCTGTCATCATTGGGGATATACCTCTTTTACATTTATGTAGGACATTACCGAGATACACAGCAAAGATAAAGAAATATCATTTGGAATGGGTTAGAGGCATGACGAATAAGACACTTATGCCGTGGCCTCGGGAGCGTTCGCTGTCAAAAGATGTATTGCGGCATATGATGACATATTTGCATGCCATATATAAAGGAACAAAGTTGCTGAAAAGGCTGACCATTTTAGAGTGTTGGAAAATGTACCAGAGTGAAAAGGAATATCCAGCCTATGGGGAGTGGATACTCAATCCGCATAAAAGGGGAGGATGAAATGACTTTGTCTCCCCTTTCCCCTGCTGAAGACAAGAGTGTAGACACAGAGGAGAAGGGATTTGACCCTTTAAAGGAATTAAAAGCAGTGGCGCAGTATGTTAATCTAAGATAGCGCACCCCGCTTATAGCAGCAAGGATAATGCGGAAGAAAGCAAGAGGAGAGAAAGCAAAGATATATCAGCACGTGATGAAAGTAAACAGCGTGATGAGAGAAAAGACAGAAAAGACTGACAAATGTAGATAGAGAAAGAAGTAGGGAAACAGAAAGAAAATAAGGATACTGTCAATGGAATAACAATATTACATAATGATTCGATGGGAGGACAAATATTGCTTAAGCTAGATGATAAGGGCATTGATGGGGTTCCAGAAAGAGAGGAGAGAGAAGAGTGGGAAAATAAAGAGAAGGAAGAAGAAAGAGCATACAAAGAAGAGATGGATAAAGAATGCAAGGAAAGGGAAGATCAAAGAAAATATGAGGTGAGGAAAGAAAAGGAGAGATTAGGGCAGAAGACAAGAGAAGAGATAGAAGCCCAAAGAATGAAAGTACATAGGTTGCAACAAAGACGAGAGGAAGATAAATTGAGAGGGGATAAGGAGAAGAGAAGAAGAAATGAACAAGAGTAGGGGATTAAAAGACGAGATCGAATATTTATGCTACAAGCGTATGGTGCCGATTGATGCATGAGAACGACTGGAGGAAGAGAGAGGCTCACAACAGCCTATAGGGAGCTGCAAGGAATTGCAAGATTAGCATGTGCTGGTGGGCAGGACACAGAAGACATAGAGCAGAGACTTGGAAATGTATACAGACAAAAGAGGTAAAAAGACAGGTATACAACCCAAGAGAATGTAGAAGGATCCCTATTAAAGGGAAATGAAGGTAGATTAGATGACGTGATAACAGATGAGTACAGAACGTTGTCTTTAAATAAGTTAGGCCTTGATGACGCAGAAGAAAACAATAGTCACATGAGCTAGGGCATGATGAGGTCAGACGAAGAAAGGGAGGAGAATGAGATGCAAAGAGAGGGCGCATGCAGGTTTTTAAAAGAATCAAGTGCCGAAAAAGGGGTAAAATTGTCAGATTTAGAGGACCCTAAAGAAAGGACAACAAAACCAACACCCTATGCTGAGCGACTACAAGCATGATCGCGTAGTATAGGGGATGTTCCAGGCTAATTACCAGGAAGGAAACAAGTGGGTGAGGCTAGCTCTGCCTTGAAGACAAGGGGCCTCATTACGACCCTGGTGGAAGACCATGGTGCTATTAGCACCATGGTCCATGCCGGTAAATTACCGACTCTGCCATGGAGAAGGGGATTTACCACCCCATTACAAGGTTGGCGGGGTGGTAATTCCCCCTTCCTCCATGGCCGTTCCCCATTCCCATTTTTGCCCCATGGGGCTCAATTGGAATGGGGAAGGCGCTAAGTACGGTGCTGCAAATTGCGGCACCGTAATTAGCACCAAGGTCCCTTTGCGGGTCCCTACTTTAACGGCTGGTCTACACCAGCCGTTAAGGTCGGGTCCCGCAAAGGGACCTCGTAATTAGGCGCTAATAGGTTAACGGCGCCGCAGCCTTTTACGGCGCCGTTAGCCCATTAGTGCCTGGGTCGTAATGAGGCCCAAGGAGTGTAGGTAAATATGATTATGGACCAGGATTTTCACAATTCCCATTATTGGAGAAGGGGAGAGGACGACCACACTATAAACCATGACCGTTGATAGATAAAGAAAATTGAAGGTGTAAATTGCTGAGTTTAACTTCAGGAATGACGTTAGCTATAGGTGATGTAAAAGGGCTGCTAGTAGCTATCATAGGTGAGAGAGCTGACGACATTTGGAAGTTAGCAGGATACGGAGGTGTGACTGCGCAAAACACGACATACGATGGAGTGCCATTTAATAATTGCAGAGCAGATGTATGGCGCTCAGAGTGCAATACCCTGATACATGAGACATGGGTGCGATTATGAGTAGGAAAAGGGGATAGGATGAAGATACTGTAGCTTATATTCAAGATATTCAAGGTAAATGGCAGCAATATACTCCTGAAACGTTGGATAAAATGGTAGCATTATTTTACCATATTTTGTGTCTGGGGGTGCCCAAGCCAGTGCAATGGCAATTGGAAAAACAGGTGGGAATGTAAGCAAAGCATTGGCCAGAAATTCAATTGATAATCATGCATCACTGCCGATTAATTAAGGAGAAAACCAACAAAAAAGAAACAGGAACAGAAAGCAGGAGGAAGCAGAGTCAGTTCAAAAGAAGTTGTCCAAAATAGCCATCGAGGGAGCGGTATTGACAAGTAATGATGGAGGGGTGACACAGGAGATTCAACCAGGACAGCAAAATAATGCAAGGTATCCCACTGACCGGAGTGGGTACTGTTTTTGGCTAATAAGATGAGAGAATGGGCATAGAGGAGTAGGACAAGGTGGATTTCAAAACTCTCAGGGACGAGAAGGATTTAATGCTGGATAGCCACAACAATGTTGGAATTGTGGTAGAATGGGACATATAGCTAGCTCTTGCAGAAGCAGAGGAGACATGCAACAGAATTGACAAGGTCCAAGAGAGGGGATGGGTTCTGCTCCACAATATAATACAGAACCACCCGAATATTATGCCCAAAATCACACGTATGCTTATACATATACTCCACAATCCCAACAAATGCAGCCAGCACCGCTACAAATGCAATCGCTGCAAGGGCAACCACAGAATGTGCACATGCAAAAACAACAGGCACAACCACAGCAAGCACAGACACAGCAGTCTATGGTACCACAATGGAACATGACTCCAGGAAGCCAACAGGCAACCGCACCTAAATTGGGGAGTGTGACTGTGATATGAGCAAATCCTTTTACAGGAATGGGAGGAATTTATATCCACTAAAAGACCACCCATAGAGCGACTTGATGTGTTTAGTACTATTAGTGACACCAGACCCCTAAGAGGAACCAAGGGTCAAGGTAACGATAGGAGGCAATGCATTTTAATTTCTGGTAAACATCGGAGCACTCGTTCTTGTGTCCGTGAGGGAAAATGCCCAATGTCAGCTACTGCCATGAATGCTCAAGGATTATCTGGGGTGATGAGTTTAGTTCCTTTTACAGATGAGTTACCAATCTCTCTAGGTGAACATGATATGTCAATGCCATTACTATAATCTAGGCAGACGCCAGTCAATATTTGGGACCTCACTTAGTAACAAAGCTTAACATGACTATGGCCCTCATTACATGTGTGCTCCAGCACCGTTGTTTCTGGACCGGCACACTATGAGTTTGCCTCCCGAAGCCGCTGTGCCCGACAGGGCAGACCCTGACAGAAACAGCAGCCAGTGTAGGCAAGCCATAACAGAAGCACAGTTACCGTTATTAACCGTGTTGGTGCTTCCGTGTTCCCCATTCCCATGGGGAAAATTACAGTTTACCTGTGCCTAACTTTTCCCGGACACGATGGGGTTGTAATCCCCCAGTGTTACCGGCAAGCCAGGCACCAGTAAATCTTACAAGTCTGCTGGCAACCGGCTGTAAACACCGGCAGGGTTACCACCGGACGTGTAATGAGGCACTATATATTTTACTGATGAAGGAATAGTGTGCTCTTCTCAAGAGATACACTATATGAAGGTGGGAGAGTTTATATTAGCCTTTAAAGGCAGAGGATGGAGGACAGTGATAGCCCTCAGTGAAGGATGCAGATTGACAGATTTGTCAGACAAAGAACTGTTTAGAGATGACGGCTCGGACAAAGAACTACTGTTTTTTATAAGTGTCACTTATTGGATTAAAGTAAAGCATATCGAAATACCGCAGAAAATGGCATTGGTAAAACGAAGATTGCCATTCTTTCAGGAAGATTTAGAGAAAGTGCCAGAGATGTTATGAACTGCGGGCCCATATGATGTGGGACTATTAAAAGGGATATGTGCACTTAAAATTAAATTGAAACCAGGAGCTCTTTTACCACCAGCAAAGCAATACCCCATGTCCATAGAGGCAGATTAAGGTTTATTTGAGACCATTTCCACTTTAATGAATCAAAACATATTAGTGCCATCAGGTTCATCATGTAATACAGCTAAGTACCCCATGAGGAAATCAAAGGGGTGTCATGGAGATTTATTCAGGACCTTCAACTTCTAAACAATATTGTCGAATCTGAGTTTCCTTTAGTTCCAAATCCTGCGACAATACTCTGCAACATCCCATCAATGGCCAACTATTTCACAGTTGTCGATTTGAAGAATGCATTCTTTTCGATTCCACTTCATGAAGACTCACAAGATTTGACTTCCATTTCATATAGAAATATGTGCCTGAAACAGACTTGTTTGTCCCAGGGGTACTGTTAGTCTGCTTCTATCTTTAACAGGGTCCTCCAGATGGACATGCTTAGTGTCCAACTTGAGAGTGCAATAATTCAGTGCGTGAATGACATTTTGGTGTGTAGTAAGACAGAAAAAAGATGTAGAGAAGACTCAGTTAAACTCATGACCATACTCTCAGAGAAAGTATATAAAGCGACAAGGAGAAATTACAATATTGTCAAGAAAACGTTTTGTAAATAGGAGAGTTGATCCCTCACAAAGGGAGAAAAATGACACCTGAAAGTGCAGAAGCAATCATGAAAACCATAGCACCTAAAAAGGTGGGGGAAATGCAACAGTTTCTAGGCTTATGAAATTATTGCAGAGCCTGGGTTGTTGATTACACTGCCTCCATTCGACTAATTTAAAAGGCACTCAAATAAGCACAGGTAGATAAGAGCACAATAACATGACCAGATGAGATGACTGAAGGGTTTGAATAATTAAAAAAAGCAATCAGTACAGCCCCTGTATTGGGGATCCCAGATTACAATGAAGAATTTAATGTATTCTCCCATTCAAAAGGAGAAGTCATGACAGCAGTTCTTACACTGAAAATGACATAAGAACATGGACAAAAACCATTGGTATACTACAGTGGGATTTTAGATCTGCTAATGAAGGGACACTATCCCTGTGAGCAATCTTAATCTGCTGCTGAATTCGCAATTGAAAAAGCTTCAAGTATAATGATGGGGTGTCCAATAACATTATTTGTAGAGCATGCATTATTTTCAATCTTAGAGAAGCCCAAAAGTACATTGACCACTGTTTCTGAAGTCCAACTAAGGGCTTAGTAAAACCATTCAACTGAGACAGTACAAGACTCCACTCCTAGTGTAAGGATGTACCACCTTAGTATATGTAGCACAGACAGAGCAGCTGGGCTTATTTTAGGAGGGAGAGAGGGCTGTAGAAAAGTACATAGAACCTGTAGTATACCAAGGATGCAATAGAAACACTTCCAACCAGAAGAATTATAACGGTTTATTATAAATACAAGTAGACCAAGTTAAGTATTTATAATGTGTTTATGACTCAGACAATGCACTTACTTCAAGAACTGTCTCATAGTATTCAATATATGAGAATGAAACACACTGGCCCTCATTACGACCCTGGCGGAAAGGGGTTTACGCCGGCGTAAACCATGGCGCCCCTTTCCGCCTGAGTACGAGTTCCCTTAGCGCCATGGTGATTTTAACGCCTGCTTTTAGCAGGCGTTAAAATCCATGGCGCTAAGGGACCTTGTTGTTAATTACGCCACCGTAATTTACTGTGGCGTAATTAACGCCTTCCCCACTCCCATTATACCCTATGGGGCAAAAATGGGAATGGGGAAGGGTAAATGGGGATTGGGGACTTACTGCCCCGCCAAGGTCGGAATGGGGCGGTAAGTCCGCCAACCACCATGGCGGAGTTGGCAGCTTAGCGCCATGGACCATGGTGCAAATAGCACCATGGTTCTCCGCCAAGGTCGTAATGAGGGCCACTGAGAACGACCTAGTGTGGACAGTTCATAAGAAGGTACCAATATTTAAAAGAGAAGGGGACATAGGTGCTGTGTTCCTGAAACGTGAACAACTTTGGATTTTTTGCCTCAATACCGATAGAGAGGGTCTTAATGAAGAGATCTGTTGGCAGACTCTAGCAACACTAGGGTAAAGTCTATTTGGGGCTGTTGCGGCTTTCAATATGAATAGAACAAAATGTGTGACACTTGATACACATGCAATTTTGTTTTCAGTTTAAGAAAAAAAAATGCATGAGGAATTCTGACTACGCACTGCATGATGCAAGAAATCCAGTTCTGTGTACAACCTTAGGTATAGAATTGGTAAGAACAACAATGTATTTAGCACCTAGTAGGAAATCTGTATAGAAAGCTATCAAATAGGTGTGGTGACCTAATAAAAGCTGTCTCCTGATTCATTCCAGAAATGTAGTAAAATGTCAGTAAGTGGGAATATGCCGAGATGAAGGGTTGTGCCTCCTGATATTTGAATTAGAAGTAATTAAGAGGTATTTGGAGAGGTAGTCAGAATAATATGTGAAGGGGTCATAGGCATTTAACCCATAAAGGCGCAACAAAGACTCCCCTCCAAGATGGTGGAGCTTTTTTCGAGTATAAATCATGAAGCAGAACTGAGATCAGTAACGTGATAAAGTAACATGTACTGAACACCAACTAAGCAACGTGCATGGGGAGATTATCACTCCCAGGTATCCAGCGTCGGAAGAGCGCATGTCACAAGAACGGGCACATTTGAGCACAGTGGCGTTTGCATATGAGGAACGCTGACTGCATGAATGTGAATGAGAATAGAGTGGGGCTGCTTAGAGCATGCAAAGGCATTTGGTTCTGGCTGCAATCTGCAGTATGGATAAGTGGATGAACAAATATTGCCTGTATTACAACTGTAAATAGGATCCCCATGAGGGGACTGAAACAGTAATTGTGATCCCTCTAAAGAGGGAGAAATATGTGAGATCTGTATACATAACCCATACTAGTGCTTTGGAACGAAAAGTAGATTCTGTGAGAACCACTGACAAACCCTCTAGGGGAGCATTTTGCCTGATATCTGGCTGCAGAATGAATTTCGACTGAAGGTATTTTACCTACAGGAGAACTGAGCCAGAACTGAGAAAAAATAGATACCTACAAGTGGCCATTCAATAGCCCATGGGTAAGACAATGTTTTTTGCAAGGACTCAACCTTAGGTTGTGTTCTGGTCCTGAAGAAAGTGGGTAGACTTAGCAAAATCCGCAGAAACCCGTAGACCCATGCTAAGTGTTCAGGCTAATCCCATTAACCCCCAGGACACTCAGATTGATCAAGTGCCCGGGTGGTTAAAATTATGAATTTTCTTACTGTATAGCAGAATTATCTGCACAATTTGTATACACTCATGATGGAGAGATTAAAGTAAAAAACACTCACCCGTGTGTTTGGGTTTTAAATATAAGCAAAGACAGTAAAGTAGTGAGCTAGGCTAGGGCCAGCCCATCTTCTATCCCCGTTTCTAGATAGGCAGCACATCAGCACCTTCTAGAGACAGACAAGTAATCATAATGAGGGATATTTAGACTTTCTAATGGGGAGATTTAGTGAGCTACAAACCACTGTTTTGAAGATTTGAATAGAGTCTTCTAATGGTTTCATGTGATAAAATTGTGAGCATCAGGTAGAAGTTGCTGATCAAGAGACCCCCATAGTGTTTTTGATTGCACAGTTTGTCAGAAATGTACCTCAGGGCACACTTTGAGAACAGTGAGAGGAGCGATCCCTAGAACCAATGGCCCATTTCAGCATCAACATACAGATTATGTAGATATGCTACAGATATGCAACGGCTACAGATATATGCTGATCGTAGTATGTCCATTTTGTAGATGGATAGAGGCAGGTCCATGCACACACTCTGATGCCGCGTGTGCTGCCAAGTTCTTTGTGTGTGAGGTGTTCCCCAGGTGGGGGTTTGCGGGGTTTTGAGGTTTGACAATGGACCTCATTTTGTAAAAAACTATTTGAACAGATAGTACTTCAGTTAGGTATAAAATATATGTTTTCTTCTGCTTATCACCCACATGCGAATGTCATATGTGAGAGATTAAACTGATTGTTAACGGAGCACATAGCAAGTTGAATATCACTTTGAAAAAGGGATGGCTACTTTGCCTACCCCTTGCCTTATATGATCTCAGAAATCAGCCTTGTTCAGATAACAATCTAACTGAAATGGGCATTCTAACTCCTCATGAGTTGGTGACTGGACGCTGAATGAGAACCCCACAACCCCTCCAACTAGGGTAAGAACTGATGCCCATAGTGTAGTGAAGGCATTAGGCAACGGGATGTATGATTACCTAACAACCATGAAGTGTTTCGTTCATGTCTCAACAGATCATGAACAGAAGGAAGGCCTCAAAGGGAAGTGACAAAGACAATCCACCTTGTGAAACAGAAGATTTGCTGAAAACTCCAAGAGTGTATCCAGGTGAAAAGGTGCTAGCGTGCAAATGTATATGCACCTGAAGTACCCCCCACTTTGAGGGGTCACATGAGGTAGAAGAAGCTAGCCTCACTGCTGTCAAACTAAAGGGGCAAAGAGCGTGGCTACATCTACATGACATCAAACCCTATAAAGGTGAAATGTCGACGCCTATCCGAACTGAAGCAAGAGAAGTAGTTCTGTGAGTGCTGATCCATCCAAGAGAAGCAAGAGAAGAAGTTCTGCGCATACAGACTCGCCTAATGGCTAGATGCGAGAACAAGGAAAATTAAGTGCACACAAGCACCATAGATTAGGGTCTGGCATTTCTCAGAATTTGACAAGAATACAATAGACTTGCAGCTACCGAGGAACACTTTTTAGACAGTCTTTAAGGAACAATGTGAGAAGAATCCAAACTTGAAGAAGAAAGAAAAGTATTGACCATTATTTATGATACCTGTTATAGCAATAGTATACACACTCTTGTCTGTAATTTCTTTCTATATATTGCAGACTTATCCATCCCTAATATGAAGGTGAATAGACACTATCCCATTTCTGCAAGAATAACTGCATTGTCTGGAGAGTGATAATCACAATTATATTGCAGTTTCTGATATAAAAGTGATTAAAAAGGAGATACAAATTTGCATACTAAAGTGAATACAAAATAGAGAGGCTTCAACATTTCAGAGATTCATTGCCATCCATAAAGTCAATGGGCCTCATTACGCAGTAGGCGGTAAGGGATTACCGGCACTGGTAAGGGCACTGGTGCCGGTAATCCCTTACCACCCTATTCCGAGGTCCCTTAGCGGGTCCCTTCCTTAACGCCTGGTTTTACCAGGCGTCATGGAAGGGACCCGTTAAGGGACTTCAGAGCTAACAATGGTACCACAAATTGCGGTACCGTTATTAACTCCATTCCCATTGAGCCCTATGGGGGCTCTAATGGGGAATGGTTCCCGTAATGGGGACTTGCCAGGTCTTCCAAGGTTGGAATGACCCAGTAAGTCCCTATTTCGGGAACCCGGACCCGGAATGCGGCAAGGGGGTAGCCATGGCGCTAATAGCGCCATGGCTACCGCCTACCACGTAATGAGGCCCAATAGGTTTTCATGGAATATTTATGATGATATCAGAATATATCATGATGTGTGTTTTTCTCATTATTATGGCATTACCACATGTTGCAAAAGGTGGTACAGATTTGGAGGATGTCAATGAAACATCTATTATTGTCCCCACGAAAGGTACAGACAGCCTGTTTTACAATATAAGTAGGAGTCTATTTCGATTTATAAGGGATGTAGAGGAAAACCTTGAAGGTATAAATACACTTCTTGATAATTTGGCTAATTTAAAAAATAACCTATGGTGTCAGCACATGAAGGAGGTGAGAGAGAGTACATCAAATGAAAGTTGCAATGTCTGTTCCTTAAAATTGTATACCATGAATGCAGCAAGGCCTTTTATTACCAAGGAAATGCCATCAAATGAAACAATATGTCTCAGTCAACAAACAGCATGAATAACCAGAGGGCAATTTGAAGGAAAATGGGCAACTTTACGATGGCGATCAAGAGGAACATTTCCATATGAAGATGCTTATGTGAAGACAAAAAAGATGGAAGGTGGGATGGACAAAAAAAAGATATGTATCCAGCCCAGATATGAGAACGAATAAAAATTGTCAAGATGAAGAGGACGGACTGCTCAGATATGGCTGAATGAGCAGGAGAGCCAGGATGCTGGTGTGAAAACAAAGAGAAAATATCGAGGCTGAGTACCCCCAAAAGGTAATACACCGAACACGGGTTACAAAAGAAACATACAAAGATCTTTATTTTATACTGAACAGTTTCAAAGGACAAAACAACAGATAGGTATCGGCCCTCAGTACAACACAGCGAACTCCAGCGTGGTTCGGTGTGCTCAGTGAGTGGGACTGTACATTAGAATAGTTGTACCTTTTATACCTTTGAAAACATGATGTCCAACCCCACTGTGGGTTAATATTTGTTAATACATTACGGATATAGGGTTTGTGCCGAGTTCACACATCTATACGTTTAGGGTTTACTTTTAATGTATTCACCAACAAGCCTTAATAGTAGCAGTGTATCTTAGGATCTCGTGTTGAGCCTTCTTAAACATCTTTACAATGTAGTCAAACAAGTGTTCACATTTCAGTATTTGAATACATTGTTCGTAACATATGCTCGTGGATTAGCTTCATTGGCACGAGTAATCCTTTACACACAGGTCAACGAGGGACAAGGTCTCAGTTCATGATCCTAACACGTGGCCTGCAGGCAAGTTACACATTAGTTTATACATAGAGGTCAAGACGGCCATGTTACATTTTCGGAATGACACTGTCCACCATTTTAGCTCACAGGGTGACTTTGCAGAGAAAACCTAAAATGGCGGTTTGACCTAAAATGGCGGCTTACATTGATTCTAAGGCCGGGACCTTGTAACACAGATTTCTTCGCAAGTGGCTTACAAGCAGCTTGGCCTAGGCCAATATACATATATTCATTACAATAGGAGGCACAATATAATTTCCCGTTTGACACTGGGAGAGACCAGCATGCTGGGATGCTGGTCTATGGACGTGTTGCAACAAGTACTGGATGGGAAGAAATACTATTATCTTACCCTGCACACCTATTGAAGTAGGAACTAGTAGGCACAGTGCAAATAGTGAATGACGGATGCCTAGAATCATAGGCCAAGTATTCTAAGTTACTAACATGGGTTGATAAAGAAGCAGGACCAGTAGCCATAATACCATTGAAGATTGCAACAACATGCTTCAAGAACGGAGGCTCATCTCTGGTTGGAGAGAACAAAGGATGTGGACAGACAATCGAGGTCCCAGGAATGAATGGAGGAACTGCAGTACTGATTGACCGATATTGGGCCTGTGCATCTAGAGCTTACATGCAGTTACCTAAAAATTGGGTATGCTCTATTGTAATGGTACATGTTCCAGTATTAGTGATTCCTAAAAGTGATCTCAATATCGATGAATTTCCAAAAATGGATGGACACCAGAGAAGAAAGAGGTCACTTATTCTTCCCTGCATGAAAAGGGAGAATTACTTTTTGTCAAACTCAATAAAGGCTTATGAAGACATTCCAGATGAACATTAACTGGTCAGCAAGACAGCAATGCTAATGACATCTCTGTGTATGACAGGACTCCAGACTGCAGTGAGCGCCAAGTGGCTGCAGATTACCAGATGGGAGCTGTTACAGATGATCAATGCAATAATAAAATGATTTAATGCGATTAGAGAAGAATTGAGAGCCATCAGGCTGATGACTCTCCAGAACAGGTATGTCTTGGATCTAATTACAGCATTAGCAGGAGGCGTATGCGTGAAGGTCAAGCCTTCCTGCATTAAATTCATACTACCTCATGATAGAGAACATTGAACCCTGACAGAAGCAATAACCATGCTGAGGACTTTACATACGAATAAGGAAGATGAAGCTGATGAGACAGCAGGATATGACTGTTTTTGTTTCTGTTATCATGGAATCCAACCTGGCTGGCCAATGCTTTCAAAATACTCGGAGCAATACTAGTGTTGGTATTGCTTGGATTCTGTCTTATAAGGATCATTTTAGGACTGTGCCAGAAGACAGCCAAGAAGGCTATTGGGGATGAAGATAATGATTGACATTGATGCTGGAACGGGTGAGCAGATGTCAGCAAAATGAAGCCAATACCCATGAGAAAATAAAGAACAGTACCCTTGCACCTCCAGGAACCAAGTTCCATTACCTCAAGGATCGGAAAATATATGTAGGACATTGGATATTCTGTTCACCATGTGAAGAGTGCTGTGACATGACCTGGAGTGTGGATGAACACATAAAGAATGCAGGTCACCTAAGGGGTGGGTGACAAAGGTGTGGATCCCAAAGAAGAAGCAGGATGAAGAGAAGATGCTGATAAATGATGAAAAGGAGATCAAGACCATGGGAGAAGAGAGTTGGGGGGGGAATACAGAGGAGCAGGTGAATGCTATCTTTCCAGTTCCTGCCTCCTCACCGCCGTCATATTGGAACAGTCAGAGAAGAGCAATAAATGGGACCCCAATGCATTGATAGTATGAGAGACGTTATGCACCCAGACAGCCATACAGAATGAAATTGTGGAAGGATGTTGCATGGAAGAATGCTACATGGAAGGATGTTGCCTGCCAAAATGTCAGAATGCAAATTAACAAGGGGGTTCTGGGAGTCCCTCTGCCAGACATTAGTCCTGGTTACAAGAGACTTACCCAGAGTCTTTAGCTCACTATCTTTCACAGAGAAGAAGTATCCCAAACATATCAGTCTTTGTCCTGCCCTGGGGCAGTCCAGCACTGAAATGCTCGGCAATTCTCCTCTGAAAAAGAGTACCAACAGAAACCCCAGACATGTGTTTTGGTCCGGTTGGACCTCATCAGTAGGGTGGATCTGTGCCTCTCTAAGAATAGTGAGCAAGGGGTCCACGTCTGGATTCCCATAGTAACTCAGGGTGAGACCCAAAGTTACTTAAATATGTAAATTAACAAGGGGGGTCCTGGGAGTCCCTCTGCCAGACATTAGTCCTGGTTACGAGAGACTTACCCAGAGTCTTTACTCTGGGATAGTCTCTTACTGGGTTCACTATCTTTCACAGAGAAGAAATATCCCAAACATATCAGTCTTTGTCCTGCCCTGGGGCAGTCCAGCACCAAAATGCTAGGCAATTCACCTCTGAACAAGAGTACCAACAGAAACCCCAGACACGTGTTTCGGTCTGGTTGGACCTCATCAGTAGGGTGGATCTGTGCCTCTCTAAGAATAGTGAGCAAGGGGTCCACGTCTGGATTCCCCTAGTAACTTAGGGTGAGACCCAAAATTACTTAAATATGCAAATTAACAAGGGGGGTCCTGGGAGTCCCTCTTCCAGACATTAGTCCTGATTATGACAGACTTACCCAGAGTCTTTAGCTCACTATCTTTCACAGAGAAGAAATATCCCAAACATATCAGTCTTTGTCCTGCCCTGGGGCAGTCCAGCACTGAAATGCTAGGCAATTCTCCTCTGAACAAGAGTACCAACAGAAACCCCAGACACATGTTTCGGTCTGGTTGGACCTCATCAGTAGGGTGGATCTGTGCCTCTCTAAGAATAGTGAGCAAGGGGTCCACGTCTGGATTCCCCTAGTAATTTAGGGTGAGACCCAAAGTTACTTAAATATGCTAATTAACAAGGGGGGTCCTGGGAGTCCCTCTGCCAGACATTAGTCCTGGTTACGAGAGACTTACCCAGAGTCTTTAGCTCACTATCTTTCACAGAGAAGACATATCCCAAACATATCAAATGCTAGGCAATTCTCCTCTGAACAAGAGTACCAACAGAAACCCCAGACATGTGTTTCGGTCTGGTTGGACCACTTCAGTAGGGTGGATCTGTGCCTCTCAGAATGCATCAATAGATAGAACGGATGGATGTTAAAATGAAATCTGACGTGGACAAAGTGATGTCATAAAGAAGATATATGAACCTAAGCTGAAACAATATGAAAATACTTAGAAGTTATGATATAACTGAAGCACTAAGAGTAATATGGAGCTAAAGCTAAAGTAATCAAGGATCTAAAGAAAATGAAGTAATTTACTGACCAATAACTGTAAATACGCAGTAACGCAAGGTAGAAAGAAAACATATAGAAACTTGCTATAGAGGAATATATAACGTAGCAAGGATGGCCATAATGGGAAAATGAATGCTGACTCACATTGAACTTAACCAAGCTACCTCAGAGACAGGTTGAGGCTGTAGAATCATGAGATGTGCAAAAACAGCTCCATGTGCAGACCCAACGATGAGTCAAGGTTGGTCCAGAGTTAAGGATGTTATTTTGAGGGATAAGCACAGAGCACAAAGGGAGTGCATGGATAAGCTCTGAATGTGGGACATTCTTAATAGATGAAAGAAGAAGAAAACATCTGCGAAAGCCAAACTGTTCAATTGAAAGTATACAAAGTTTATATGAGATAGAGTGAGCAGGTTTCTAGAGTCCAAGAGGAGCAACAGCACCCTGCATAAATACATCAAATAGCAGTAACTAGAAGGCTGAAATTGACACATTTGTGGTCTCTTCACGCGTGACTCAGAAGTCTAAAAGAATGGCTTTTCATTAGAGCCTTAAGCTAAGATAGTTGGGTGCTCACACTCCTTGAATGTACCAGGACAGAGAGCAGGCGACAAGGTCCAGGTCTACAAATGGAAGACTTTGGCTGATGGCCTACCAATGAGAAGACTTTGGCTGATGGCCTACCAATGAGAGATGCTGGACTAATTGGGAAAACGGGGAGTAGTTTGGCGGGATTGAAACACCTACGTTTCGTTTCATGTATGTACTGCTAAAGAGCCAAAAGTCCAAGGTTGGGATGGCATGCCAACCAATCGGTGGAGTTGAGGGACAACCTAACAAGCAATGTCGCATAAACCAATCCACTGTTTGTTTGTCTGCTATAATCAGTGATATAAGTATTTAGAGGTATTTCAATGTGTGCCCTACAGATAAGGGGTAGCTACTAATCCTTATAGGTTCTGTAAGTAGATATGTTCCCTTAACCAATCCCTTCCATTGATAGGTTTTGTATTTAGAATGACGTCATAGATGACTCATATTGTGGTATAAGACCTCCATGTAATGAAGCTGCTATGCGTGTGTGCATGCATCAGTCCGATGTCTGTGAGATATCCCTACTTTATTAAACTGCCAATAAAGTAGTACTTTGCCATATTGTTTGAATCTGTGAGATTATTTGGTTTGAGAACATTATTGTAATTTCATCTTGCCCAAATAGACGCTGCAAGGCGCTAGAGCACATAGCTTTATGTTATGTACTGGGCGAGCTTGCAGCACTGGAGTCCCTCACTGGTGCCTCGCGCACCTGCTCCTTCCTCGGAGCGCTTCCGCCGCCCATGGTGGCCGTCTGCACTCAGCACGGGGTCATCCGGAGTCATCTGCTTTGTTGCCAGTGTTATTGTGTAACCCCGTGGGGCTGCCACAGGGTGGATGTGTGGTCCCACAGAGCGTCCAATTTCCCCAAGAAGATGCGTACTCTGAGGAACCGGCACACACGTCTGTATTATTCTCATGCTCCAATCCTTCTCCTCACTCCTACGTCCCATCCCTGTCTCCCCCCTCCTTCAGAACTCACCCCCTCCTGGAACAACTAGAACCATACCCACACAACACTACACTGACACTGGTCTTTTGCAGAGCAGACGTTAAATTAGTGATGGGAAAATTAGTAAGGAAAAAGAAGAACTCCATGGCCTGATTCCAAAATGGTGCAGAGCATCAGGCATCTTTTCCTTATGACTGAATGAGTCACAGACTGGCCCAAACAGATTTCTGGCTGTGCCATCTCAAGCCCTTCTATAATCTGGTTACAGAAATTCCTTGCTCAGAGCCAACTGGCTGTTTGAAGTGATTCTAAGGGGAGAGTTCTATTTTTCCTTTGCTTTTATTCAATTTGTGTGTATTTACACATGTGCTAAATTAGCATACCATTCCTACCTGTTACTCTCTGGTAAGACAGCTCAGTGGTGTAACTGAGCTGCTATCGACATCTGTGTGCAGCCTGTAGATCGCTCGTTCGTTCAAACATGGGCTTTGAGAGGGCCCAATCTTTCATCCTTCTCAAGTTGATGAAATGCGCACCACTGACTCGGGAAATAACTTCTAACACAGCACAAAGGAAACATGTCGTTTGTGGTTTGCACAGCTCAAGGCACATTTGGAAACACCAGAAGTTATTTCCGAGCTCAGTAGAACTAATCCTGCTCAGTTTACAAGGTTGAAAGGTTGAGCACTCCCTGGCCATATTCAAACTCGAGATTATGGGTTGCAAGCAGATGTTAAAAGGGGACCTTTTTAACCCGCTGAGCTCTGTTACTGGGCTGTTGGTAACAGCAAAATACCTCAAGCCTCCGTTTATGACACTCAGGTCATCTGACATCCCCATTGCTGCCTTGAGATCCCTGTATGTTCAAGTAATACAGGGAGATACAAAGGCAGAAACAATGGTTCTCGGACACTAGTTTGAAGAAAGTCCGAGAGGGGTCTGTGAATTCTTTTCAGAATATTTTCCCAAGCTACTGTTTAATAAATACTGGGCATTGGTCATTAATATTGAATTGGGACTCTGCATGTAAATTGACAACTATACACAAAATCAACACAGAGTAAACATACAATCCCAGACCATGGCAGTTATAAGTCTAGAAAATGTCGTGTCTTTGAAAAGTGATTACTAGTATTGGAAGAACATTTCCAAGGTTGTTTGTAATCTAACAAATTACACGGCCACAGAAATTAAGTCATTTTTCCAAGAATGGCAGTAATTCTGCGTTTTTGACACAGAATTATCACACAACTCATTTAACGCGACCATAATTCAGTCCCATGGATTTACCACCAAATTATTAGGGGTCATAGGGCAGTGTTAATCCCTATCACTGGAGTCCATAGGTCTCAGAGCTGATTGTTGTGGCAATGCCTTGAGCAGTAACTCTGCTGTGCTAAATACATTTTTGGCGGTAAAGAGGATTTTTTTAAAATTATTTTTAAAATGATTTAGTTTGATAAACTTTTAATTGTGCAATTCAATTAATTATTACTTAAACTAAAACATTTTAGTGTCAATTATTTCATTCACTTTAAATTTACTTTTATTTCAATCTAAAGTTCAATGTTCTTCACAGAGGAGTAGTACCTTCAAGAGTGATTATTAGTTAACATTAATCCCTTTTAGTTGGAAATGTTTTCACTTTTAATAATTTCTTCCCAAAATTGAATTATTCTGTAGATCATTATTTTGTAATTTCCTAGGACAATGTGAGTCCATCGTTCGTAGGTATCCATTGGTCTCACATGTTGAGGCATCATGTCTGTGAACATTTCTCATTTCTCATTTACCGCTGGGCATTCCATGATGAGATGAATACTAGTTTCTTTCTTATATTGTTGCTTGCAAAATCTACAAATGGCTTGTTCTGTTCGTATTTGCTTGGTAGTGATCAGATATTCTCGGGACGGAACTACATTTAATCCCAACCTTAGGAAAGTGTCTCTGATATGCCAGTCTGGAAAAAGGGTTAAGTACGAGGGAAGCTGATTCAATCCTCTTGTTTACACCTCAGGATGTATCTTTAGTTGGTATTTATATTTTTCTGTTGATGTATGAATCCAGCCATCACGTTAGATTTTCAACTTTGCTTTGGTGGGGCGATTGATTAGTAATCCAGGAGTTATTTCTGCGTTCTCCATTAGTTGTCTACAGGTTTTCCCCCCATCTGGTTGTTGTGTCATTTAGAGCAGCTGGCTTTTCACGCAGGATGTCAATTGGCAGAATCTTGTCTGTGGTGATTATTTTTCCATATAGGTTTAGATGCTTCCAGATAAATATTGTTTCTAACGATTTTAGGGCTAACTCATATCTTATTTGTGAGATCGGGTAAACCAGTGGTAATGATAAGATTTTACTCCAGACGGTGGCTCCCAGTTGGGACCAAATTTGGGGAGAAATGTGCAGCGCTGTTTCGCTTTCATACATCAAGATGGCTGCAACTTTTTGTCGATAGAAGGTCCACACAGGCTTAAATGAAAATTTCCCATATTTGTTATGAATTGCAAGCCCTTGACATGCTAGGGATACAGCTTTTGTTCTTAGCTATTCTGTCCATCTTGTGTCAATTTCTCACTGATTCACCCATACACCTAAGTATTTCATTGTGGTTACAGGGTTGATTTTTGCTTCTTTTATGAATATTGCTAGAGATTTCTTCCTTGGGTTGGGTCGGTGTGTTAGCGCCATCACTTCTGTTTTTTATTGTTGATTCTTAAGTAAATTCTTTCTGTGTATTGTACAAATGCTGTTACTCTCTTCTGTAGGCCATTTTCTATCTTGTCCAGAAGGACAATGTCGTCTGCAAATAGTATGTAAGGGATGTTTTTCAGTTTTGGAGGGTCTCTGGTTGAGGCTATGTCGCTTGTTCTTATGTCTGGTATGTACAGAACAAACAACGTAGCTGCCAGGGTGAAATCAATTTGATGGTACGATCCTCATTATCGTTGATTAGTTACCAGAGGTCTTTGGTGTTCTTTTGATTAAGTGCTTTAAGCATCTTCTCCGGGTCATTTTTAATGATCTGTGTTTGGTTGTTTTTAACCCAGTTTCTGTATTGTTGTTTTAACTGGTGTATAGATCTTAACCGATGTTCTAATTTCGTAGTTCTTGCAGCTTTTATGTTCATTCTCAGCTCTTTTTTATTTTGTATAATCTGAGTGTTGTACGCATGAACATATTTTGCCTTGTACGGTTGTGTGCCTCCCTTGTCAAACCTTAATGGTATAAGTAGCCATGGATAATCCAGTTTTGCTTTGTCAGTGATTTTTGTATCAAGGAATGAGGCCTTTAGTGATGTTACTTGTGCGTCAGAAATTTGCAGTCTGTGCAAACCATTGACAGGTTCCAGGTGCTGTATTTGTATCATTGGGGTTCTCTCATGCGTCGCCTTCCAATGCATTGTGACTTTGTGGTGATCACTTTGTTGTGACTGAATCACTTCTATCTAGGAGGATTTATTTCCAGATATCTGCAGGAGGTAAATCCTCCATTTCACCCCAATGTCGTAATTGAACAGTGTGGTAAAGATGGCAGTAGTTAGCTCTAAATCTTGCACGGCTGGAGCTAAGAGTTCATCTCCATATGCACGCACCAGCCAACTGCTATTAATACTCTGACAGAGCTTACACTTACAAGCTATACTACTAGACCTAAATGGCCGCCCTCTTTATGAACAATGCAATAGATGCTTGGCACTAATGCTTGAATCTGGTACTATAAACCTGACCCCTGAAAATGATGATAATAAAATTAAAAATATTATGCAGAGCATTGCAGTTCAAAGGACATCACTGATGGCCAATTTACAAAGGGTGCAGGGACACCATCGTTTTAATCAAACGATACAAAACCAGAAAAAAAGCTCAGGCAAAACATGATGTCTCTAGAAACAGTGTGAGGTAAATTACATACAAAATGTATTGAAGGCAAATGTAAATAAAAAGTCAGTATAAAAACTTGATGACATTTGACTGGCTGCAAAACAATCTGAATAATGGTTCTGAAATGATATATACTTTGATGACTAATAAAACCAGTAATTTTTGGCTGATGACTAATGAGTTAGGCCACCCACAAACAGAATTTCAATTAAATACAAGTTCGAAAAGATACCTGGTGTTCGTTTTATCAGGACAAATTTAACAGAATGGTGAGAACAACTACCCATTTAGATGTGAAACCAGGTAGGTGGGATAAACATTTCACGTCAGGTGAGATTTGTAAGTGATTTCAATCTGGCACACACCCAAGTCACGCCCAGTGTGTAGTGCACAAATGAAACCCTTATTTATTTTATCTATAAATTCAATATTCTGAATGATATACCACTCATATCACACCGTTCTCCTGACACCCTTCCTGGCCCCCCGGTCACACTGAACCAGGAAACAGGCTAGTTTGCAAAGGTAAATATTTATTTATGTATTTAAAATGTAATCACAATATATTTTAATGGGTAACAATAATCACCAATGGGGTTGGGGTGACAGAACACTGAATAACATCTTTAATGCACTAGGAATCAAGTAATGAGCACAAAAACAGATGCAGCACAGAAAATAATACTTTTGAGTTTGTTTGGTATAGATGGCACTATGGTTAGGGGTTCACCCTGCAACACCACTCAACCCCCAATAGGCAATTAAGTAGATGTGAGGAGAGAGCAGGTATTCAGGAATAGCAGAAAGCAAACAGAATATCACTCCCACCTTCACCCTTCAAACACAAGAGAAAAACCGAAATTGTCTTTTCAGCTGTCAGGATGGCTTTGAAATTGTCTTTGGAATTGACTGAGCAAAAACACCAAGGGGTCGATTCATGGAACAAACGTGCGCCGAAAATCCCAGCGCAAGCAGGCGCAAGGAGGCGCAAGCATGAGAAAGCAAGCACACGCGCATGCGTGCGATTCAAGGAAGGCGCTGCGCTACTTTCCCACTGGTTGTGCGCCAAATCCGTGCATGGCGCACGCTGGCACACACATCTCCAAACAGCGTGCGCTAAGCGCACAGCGAAGGCGCACATAGCGCAGCGCACACAACAAAAGTAGGCGGAACAGGGGGCGTAACACGCGGAATGGGGAATAACGTGTGAAAAAGAAGGCGTAACTGGGGAAGTACTGCTGGGAAGTACACGGAACGCCCACACGCACGCGAACCCCACGTATTCATGGAATCGAATAAGGCAAACCCACACATGGGCAAAGACACACACAGGCCTAAACACGTCCGCCACACGAAGGCAGGCGGTAGCGTCCCTGCGCATTACAAAAGTGTGCACAAATAAAAAGCATGTATATACTGAGTGGGATATGTATATTACTGGGGTTCGCGGGAAGTTTTACACGTGAAAGGGCCCTGTGCGAGTGGGGTACGTGTATTACTGGGGTTCGCGGGTAGTTTCACACACGAAAGGGCCCTGTGCGAGTGGGGTATGTGTATTGCTGGGGTTCGTGGGAAGTTTCACACGCGATTGGCCTTGTGCGAGTGGGGTACGTTTATTACTGGGGTTCGTGGATAGTTTCATACGCGATTGACCCTGTGCGAGTGTGGTACCACTCACCATCTGCCTTGTGTGTAGAAGAACGCGTAGCCAACACCCACCCGCTGTGAAGTAATAGCGTGTGAACCCCAACGGCTGGAAAACACACGCACGCACCCCACGAAAAGCAGGTACAGAGCAATGGAAAGCCACGTGGGATCTTCAACCCGTGCCAGGGCAACACCCGTGCGCGATACATCACAGACGCGCTTACACGCTAAGGGCCTTTGGTCCAATGAAATCGTGTACGTGTGCTGACACGCTTACGCGCTAAGGGCCTTTCCTCGGTTTTCACACTGACGTGCACTTTTTTCACGTGTCATTTCACTACGTATCAAGCTGGCCACACGTACACACACGGAAGACTACGCTCCTGCCCTGAAGGCCATTTTCCTGCCCCCCAGAGCCCTGAGCACGCTCCCACTAGCCCAGCCCCAGGACCCAGTTGCCCAACCACGCCTGCCTCGGGGGTCGCCATGTCGGGGCAAACACCATCTGAGACCACTGACGACCCCCAGCCAGAGAGGCAGAGGGCCACGAGCTTCAGTGTGAAGGAAGTTGGTGTCCTGGTGGAGCATGTCCTGGGGCATTATGATGCTCTCTTCGGAACATCACGCGCCAACAAGGAAGGACAGGAGAGGATCTGGGACGACGTAGTGGTTGCCATCAACGCGGAGGGGGTGGCAACCCGCGACATCAAGCACGTCAAGAAGCACTGGGAGGACTTCAGGTCCAGGAACCTCCACAAGGCCCGGCGCCTCGCGGAGGGGGGCCAGGTCAGCATGCGTGACATCCAGATGAGGGTCCTGGAACACATATGCCCAGCGCTCCAATCCCAGATCCTTCAGAGGAAGACCCGTCTGCAGTTGAGCGGTAAGTGGCCAAGTATTGGTGTGTGAGACAGGGCATGTTGCAGTGTGCTGGTAGTCTGATACTTGCCTGTATGTGTGACATGGGCCATGTATGGATGTGTGTGTGCAGGGACATCATGGTCATGCATGTGAGACCAGTAATGTGCGAACCACATGGTTAATGCATGAGTTCCAATGCTACATGGGGAGCTGTATGGCAAATGCACAAATGAAAACACGCCAGTGTCTGTTCTTGCACATGGTGAGGGTGTGAGGGATGGGTGCTGCTGTCATGTACATGTATGGTGCACATGTGCGTGTGTCTGAGAAGTGTGTCTGTGACTTTGATACGCTATGGATTCATGACACATGTCCGTGATGATGTGTAGATTCACTCATGCAGTGCGGTCACCATTGTATTCACTGTGTCTATCCACTGTGTCTGTGGTGTACAAGGCATGATGCATGACCCTCTGGTGATGTGTGTGCATGGGATCAGTGTGAGCCAGGATGTATGTGAGTTTGAAGGCAACATTTTGATTAATAGAGGCTCTTGTACATGGATGCTGATGTTGATTGCAGGCGCCATGCCTGTTCATGCATGTGTGTTGCATGCATTCACCCATGTATTGTGGAGGGACAAGATGGAAGTGACGTTAGACACTGCTACTCATGTGTTATTGCTTCCTGTCTAGGGGAATATTGTACTGTACCCTGATGCTTGTGTTCTATGTCTCCCTCTATGCAGCGTCAATTGAAGAAGAGGACGGAGATGGCGCTGTGGAGCCAAGTGGCGGGGATGCCTCCACTGGGTGGCGATGCAAGGCCCAGCCACCCTCCCAGGACTTGCCATGATCCGGGAGCGAGGGGGCTGGTGCCGCGTCTGCCACTATGGCTGTGGAGGAAGGGCCGGGTGAGCCCCCACAGGGGCTTGCAATGGCGGAAGACGGTACAGAGACATCCAGGTTGGTGGTCTCCACAGAGGAGGAAGAGCCTGCTACTTAGCCGCACATGGGGCCTGGTGCGGGTAGTACCACTGGTGCAAGTGGTGCAGTCCAGGGATAGGGTCAGGAGGCAGCACAGGTCACTGCAGAGGGGCCTGTGCATGTCCCTGTCCTTTACCCTTTGACTGTACCACCATGCACCAGCAGGGAGGCCCCGTCCCAGGCCCGTCCGCAGGTAGGGGAGAGTGCCATGTCATCTGCCTCTCCACTACCTGTGGACACGAGGGGTCCCATGAACGTATGGGCTCCGTCCTGATTGGTGTCGCATTGCGCACGCATGACATTCGTGATGACGTGCGTTCTTCCTGGGCAGAGAACGCACGCCATCACGAAGAGCAGCGTCGCAACGTGGCATTGTTGGGAGGGGCCCTGGTTGTTGGGTTCCTACATGTGACACGCTCTCTGGCGGACCTCTCCTCCTCTGTGGAGACTATGCGCCATTCATTCTCCCTGCCGTCTTCCAGCCCAGATTCCACCAGGGCCCCCTGTGGACCTGGCCTGACCAACACAGCCAGCTTGGTGGAGATCCAATCCCTGCCACAGTCGGGAGTCGGCGGTCCAACAGGGGTGGACACCACAACTGGAGACCAGCTGATGGAGGATGTGCAGGCATCATCGGACAGGGCACATGGACAGCAGTAGCAGCAGCAGCAGCAGGAGCAGGCTCTAGGTGGGAGCAATGATGGCTCGGGGCCATCGACATCAGGGGAGCAGGCATCGGCCAGAGGGCAGGAGGACCCTGGAATGGATGTGTCTTCTGTGTGGCTCCAGTTGGGCCAGCGCATAGATGCGGAGCGGTGGCGGGCGGAAGAGACGCGGCTCACCATGGTCAGGGCGGAGTTCTCCATGCGTCGGGCGTTGAGGCGGGCAGAGTGCCTCGAGGCGACTCGCCGGGAGTTGGAACAGGCCATGAGTGCCTCCCTGCGAGACCTTGGGGCCAGGGCAGAGGCCCGCCTCTGGGACATCGACATGGAGTTCGATGATGCCCTAGCCCGGAACACCACAGAGTGAGCCGCAGGACTTGCCCGCCGCCATTGTATATAGTTAGATAGTGTTAGGTTTCCTTTCCTTTTCTTTTTTATTTTGGTTGCGCTTGGACAATGCACCACGCTTTTGTATATAGTTTTTTATTAGGTAGTATTTTTGGTAGCTTTCATTTCATCAGTTGGGCTCATGGACCCTGGATTGTTAATTTGTACATAGTTCACCATTGGATTATTCCCATTTTTTTTATTTTCACCATGGAGGAATGGATTTCACTTTCTTTTTTCCCTTGGACTTGCTTTGTTGGACTGTGACTTTGGACACCATTTCTTTTGGATTTCTTTGGATTATGATTTCTTGTTTTTTATTCTTTTACAGACATGCAGCATTTCTTTAATTATTCCCATTGCTGTGTGTTTTCTTTTAATTATATTCATGATGTGTGGTATTATCTCATTGGTTTCATGCATGTCATGATATGGGTTTTCACATTCACTTGCACCCATTGTGTGTGTGTGACGGACATGTGTTCAGTAACATACTTGCCTTTGGGGTTGTATCATGTTATTGCCTTTTCTATGTGGGTGGATGCAATACTTGGTTGGGTCTTTGGGCTGGGGAGGCTGGCCATAAGGGCCATGATTGAGGATCGTCATGACGTGGGGGCAGGGGGACATGAGTGGGACATGAGTGGGGGCATGCTGGCAGGTCCCCCGCACTGCTGGGGGGTGGGGGTACAGGGGGACATGAGTGGGACATGAGTGGGGGCCTGCTGGCAGGTGCCCTGCACTGCTGGGGGTTGGGGTGCAGGGGGACATGAGTGGGGGCCTGCTGGCAGGTGCCCTGCACTGCTGGGGGTGGGGGTGCAGGGGACATGAGTGGGGGCCTGCTGGCAGGTGCCCTGCACTGCTGGGGGGTGGGGGTGCAGGGGGACATGAGTGGGGGCCTGCTGGCAGGTGCCCTGCACTGCTGGGGGGTGAGGGTGCAGGGGGAAATGAGTGGGGGGCTGCTGGCAGGTGCCCTGCACTGCTGGGGGGTGGGGTGCAGGATGACATGAGTGGGGGCCTGCTGGCAGGTACCCTGCACTGCTGGGGGGTG